>NC_083095.1:63569655-63900140 GCF_949774975.1 Lagenorhynchus albirostris | reverse complement strand
TGGAAACTATTTTGTAAAATAATTCCTTTGGGGAAGAGTAAAAATTATGCAAAGGGTGCCTATTATCACATCCCAATGGAACAAAAGTAGGTGGCATGAGAAATACAGGGACATTTTGTGGCTTCAGATATTTACAGTGGACAGCCCCAAGTCATACAGCAAGCATTCAGGTAGGTGCAATGCATAATTTTCAAGATCTAAATCTGCTCCTCTGTAACTAGAGCCACGGCAAATTTCTTTCTGGGGTGAAAAATACTAAGGAATGTGCACAAATAATATTTAAGGATAAAATCTCCCCTCTTACCAGCATATACTAATAACTTAAAACTAGTTTTTTTTTTTTTTTTTTTTTTGTGGTACACGGGCCTCTCACTGTTGTGGCCTCTCCGGCTGCGGAGCACAGGCTCCGGACGCGCAGCCTCAGCGGCCATGGCTCACGGGCCTAGCCGCTCCGCGGCATGTGGGATCTTCCCGGACCGGGGCACGAACCCGTGTCCCCTGCATCGGCAGGCGGACTCTCAACCACTGTGCCACCAGGGAAGCCCTAAAACTAGTTTTAAATACAGGAATCTCCCAATTAGTCGTAATAATTTATTTAATATTATTATTTATAAAATTTATTTATTTATTTTTGGCTGCGTTGGATCTTTGTTGCTGACTGCGGGCTTTCTCTGGTTGCGGCGAATGGGGGCTGCTCTTCTTTGTGGTGCACAGGCTTCTCATTGCAGTGGCTGCTCTTGTTGCGGAGCATGGGCTCTATGCACGCGGGCTTTGGTAGTTGCAGCATGTGGGCTCAGTAGTTGTGGTTCACAGGCTCTAGAGCGCAGGCTCAATAGTTGTGGCGCATGGGCTTAGTTCCTCTGCGGCATGTGGGACTTCCCGGACCAGGGCTCGAACCCGTGTCCCCTGCATTGGCAGGCGGATTCTTAACCACTGTGCCATCAGGGAAGCCCAGTCGTAATAATTTAACGCAAGAAATTAACTCATGATTAACTTCCTTATTTGTTCTTTTCTGCATTTTGCAAAGGTTCTAAACTGAACATGTTATTTTTGAAATACAATTATTTTAAAGAGTTACCCAGAAGAATATCAAACATATTACCTTTGCCCAATTTTTAGGCTTTTCCTATGAGAATGTTATTAGATTTTCTTTGTTTCGCCTAAGGCTCAGTTGCAAAAATTCTATTCATTTCTTTTACATATTGCCAAGAGAAAATCTGAGTGAAATAAAATATCTAGCTCAGAGAAGGAAACTTTTTGTTACAGTGGCAAGGACAATTCAACTAATCCCAAAACTTTTTTTCTATAGCCAGGGCACAAGATATCTAATTCAGTCACCTGGTATTTCTTAAGAACTGCTAAACTGTGATAGCCATAAAGCATTTTTTTTTAAGCAGGTATATAAAACAAAACTAAAATAAGGAGTGAAGTACTGCTAAATCAACTTCGTAACAAATAAAATTCTAATGCAGCAATTATTCAAAGTGTACATATTACTCAATATGTTATATCATTAAAAATGGTAAATCAACAATTTTATTTATTTATTTTTTTACTTTATAACTCAGTTAAGGGGTTCCCTGGTGGCGCAGTGGTTGGGAGTCCGCCTGCCGATGCAGGGGGCTTCGTGCCCCGGTCCGGGAAGATCCCACATGCCGCGGAGCGGCTGGGCCTGTGAGCCATGGCCACTGAGCCTGCGCGTCCGGAGCCTGTGCTCTGCAGCGGGAGAGGCCACAACAGTGAGAGGCCCGCGTACCGCAAAAAACAAACAAACAAACAAACAAACAAAAAAAACCCCGGCTACATTCTAAAACCTAAATATATTTCAAATTAGGAAAATGGCTAACACCAGTTTTGCTAGCGTCTCATCCCCCTTCTCCCTCATGTAAAAGACTTTTTGAAATGGAAACTATAAAATTTCTACACATTCCTTCGTAACAGTTATCAATAAGCAGTAATGAGTAAAGGGACTATCACTCTTTTTCTCTCTATCCTTGACCCACAGCTATTTACACACAAAAGGTTTAATTAATTTAATCTTCACATACGATTATTTTCTACTTATTTCATAAAGTCTGCATCTCTTTCATATCTTATTTCTTGTGTGCTATAGCTGAGTTTTATGATCTCTAGAACAAAACACTCTGCTGTCATTTTTACATTTTATAAAACTGTGCCTAATTATGCCAATTTGGGAACTGCCTTTCTTTTTATCTGGTGATTTAGTTTGCAGCTAATAAAAAAAAGCCCCATCAGCTCACAGGAACACACAGAAAGCTTTGGGCCACATGCCCAGGAATTTTGTGATTCACTCAGTAACTATCATCTTCCCAAAGGAAATATTTGAAATTCCCCTATTAAACAACAACAAAAAAATGCTACTAGAAAATATACCATTAACATAAGTGCTTTTTCAGTTCTGTGAGAACATTATACATTTGAAAAAATCTGTTCCAAATTTTTGTTATGCCAAATAAAATACCAAAATATTGTACATGCATAATCAAATTAGCTGACAGAAAAAAGAAAATGAAAAATATTTATATACCTAGATGAAAAATAATCAAAGCTACTTCCAAGTGAATACATCTAGGGTACATGTAAGAAAAATCTAATAAACTAAAAAAAAGTCAACTGGTGTTTTATATTTTTAAAGACTTATCAAATGTTTGTTCTCAGATCCTACTGTTTCAATACTCTAAAAAAGTTGGATCAAGAATAAACCTTCTGAACTTCCCTGGTGGCGCAGTGGTTGAGAGTCCGCCTGCCGATACAGGGGACACGGGTTCGTGCCCCGGTCCGGGAAGATCCCACATGCCGCGGAGCGGCTGGGACCGTGAGCCATGGCCGCTGAGCCTGCGCGTCCGGAGCCTGTGCTCCGCAGCGGGAGAGGCCACAACAGTGAGAGGCCCACATACCGCAAAAAAAAAAAAAAAAAAAAAAAAGAATAAACCTTCTTTCTCTTAATCATGGGAACAAATTATTTTGTGTGCCTTTAATGACACAAGTACTATCAAAAGCAAATATGGGGCGGAAGAGTAAGACGCAGAGATCAACTTCCTCCCCACAGATACACCAGAAATACATCTACACGTGGAACAACTCCTACAGAACACCTACTGAAGGCTGGCAGAAGACCTCAGACCTCCCAAAAGGCAAGAAACCCCCCACGTACCTGGGTAGGGCAAAAGTAAAAAGAAAAAACAGACAAAAGAATAGGGACGGGACCTGCACCAGTGGGAGGGAGCTGAGAAGGAGGAAAGGTTTCCATACACTAGGAAGCCCCTTCGCGGGCGGAGACGGCGGGTGGCGGAGGGGGGAAGCTTCGGAGCCGCGGAGGAAAGCACACTAACAGGGGTGTGGGGGCGGGGGGAAAGCGGAGAGATTCCCGCACAGAGGATCAGGGCCGACCGGCACTCACCAGTCCGAGACGCTTGTCTGCTCACCCGCCGGGGTGGGCGGGGCTGGGAGTTGAGGCTCGGGCTTCGGTCGGAGCGCCGGGAGAGGACTGGGGTTGGCGGCTTGAACACAGCCTGCAGGGGGTTAGTGCGCCACAGCTAGCCGGGAGAGAGTCCGGGGAAAAGTCTGGGGCTGCCAAAGAGTCTAGTGACTTTTTCTTCCCTCTTTGTTTCCTGGTGCGCGAAGAGAGGGGATTAACAGCGCTGCTTAAAGGAGCTCCAGAGACGGGCGTGAGCCGCGGCGAAAAGCGCAGACCCCAGGGACGGGCATGAGACGCTAAGGCTGCTGATGCAGCCACCAAGAAGCCTGTGTGCGACCACAGGTCACTGTCCACACCCCACTTCCAGGGAGGCTGTACAGCCTGCCACTGCCAGGGTCCCGGGATCCAGGGACAACTCTCCCGGGAGAACGCAGGGCGCGCCTCAGGCTGGTGCAACGTCATGCCGGCCTCTGCCGCCGCAGGCCCGCCCCGCACTGCGTGCCCCTCCCCCCCCGCACAGCGCGCCCCTCCCTCCCCCCCCCCCCGCACTGCGCGCCCCTCCCTCCCCCCCCCCGGCCTGAGTGAGCCGGAGCCCCCGAATCAGCGGCTCCTTTAACCCCGTCCTGTCTGAGCAAGAACAGACGCCCTCCGGCAACCTACACACAGAGGCGGGGCCAAATCCAAAGCTGAACCCCGGGAGCTGTGCGAACAGAGAAAGGGAAATCTCTCCCAGCAGCCTCAGAAGCAGCGGATTAAAGCTCCACAATCAACTTGATGTACACTGCAGCTGTGGAATACCTGAATAGACAACGAATCATCCCAAATTAAGGAGGTGGACGTTGAGAGCAAGATTTATGGTTTTTTCCCCTTTTCCTCTTTTTGTGAGTCTGTATGTGCATGCTTCTGTGTGAGATTTTGTCTATATAGCTTTGCTTCCACCATTTGTCCTAGGGTTCTGTCCGTCCGTTTTTTGTTTTTAAAAAAATTTTTTTTCTTAATAATTACTTTTTATTTTAATAACTTTATTTTATTTTACTTTATCTTCGTTCTTTCTTTCCTTCCTTCCCTCCTTTTGACAACAAATCATCCCAAATTGAGGAAGTGGACTTTGAGAGCAAGATTTATGAATTTTTCCCCTTTTCCTCTTTTTGTGAGTGTGTATGTGTATGCTTCTGTGTGAGATTTTGTCTGTATAGCTTTGCTTCCACCATTTGTCCTAGGGTTCTATCCGTCTGTTGTTTTTTTTTCTCTTAATAATTATATTTTTATTTTAATAACTTTATTATATTTTATCTTACTTTATTTTATTTTACTTTATCTTCTTCCTTTCTTTTTTTCCTTCCTTCCCTCCTTCCTTCCTTCCTCCCTCCCTCCTTTCTTTCTACTTCTACTAATACTTTCTACTTTTTCTCCCTTTTTTTCTGAGCCGTGTGGATGAAAGGCTCTTGGTGCTGCAGCCAGGAGTCAGTGCTGTGCCTCTGAGGTGGGAGAGCCAACTTCAGGATACTGGTCCACAAGAGACCTCCCAGCTCCACATAATATCAAATGGCGAAAATCTCCCAGAGATCTCCATCTCAACATCAGCACCCAGCTTCACTCAATGACCAGGAAGCTACAGTGCTGGACATCCTATGCCAAACAACTAGCAAGACAGGAACACAGCCCCACCCATTAGCAGAGAGGCTGCCTAAACTCATAGTAAGTCCACA
The DNA here is from genome assembly GCF_949774975.1 of Lagenorhynchus albirostris. NCBI lineage: Eukaryota > Metazoa > Chordata > Mammalia > Artiodactyla > Delphinidae > Lagenorhynchus > Lagenorhynchus albirostris. Next base: position 63,894,992 of record NC_083095.1, on the reverse strand, counting down.
GACACCCCAAAACACACCACCAGATGTGGACCTGCCCACCAGAAAGACAAGATCCAGCCCCATCCACCAGAACACAGGCACTAGTCCCCTCCACCAGGAAGCCTACACAACCCACTGAACCAACCTTAGCCACTGGGGACAGACACCAAAAACAACGGGAACTACGAACCTGCAGCCTGCGAAAAGGAGACCCCAAACACAGTAAGTTAAGCAAAATGAGAAGACAGAAAAACACACAGCAGATGAAGGAGCAAGATAAAAACCCACCAGACCTAACAAATGAAGAGGAAATAGGCAGTCTACCTGAAAAAGAATTCAGAATAATGATAGTAAAGATGATCCAAAATCTTGGAAATAGAATAGAGAAAATGCAAGAAACATTTAACAAGGACCTAGAAGAACTAAAGAGGAAACAAACAACGATGAACAACACAATAAATGAAATGAAAAATGCTCTAGATGGGATCAATAGCAGAATAACTGAGGCAGAAGAACGGATAAATGACCTGGAAGATAAAATAGTGAAAATAACTACTGCAGAGCAGAATAAAGAAAAAAGAATGAAAAGAACTGAGGACAGTCTCAGAGACCTCTGGGACAACATGAAACGCACCAACATTCGAATTATAGGAGTTCCAGAAGAAGAGGAGAAAAAGAAAGGGACTGAGAAAATATTTGAAGAGATTATAGTTGAAAACTTCCCTAATATGGGAAAGGAAATAGCTAATCAAGTCCAGGAAGCACAGAGAGTCCCATACAGGAAAATCCAAGGAGAAATATGCCAAGACACATATTAATCAACCTGTCAAAAATTAAATACAAAGGAAACATATTAAAAGCAGCAAGGAAAAAAACAACAAATAACACACAAGGGAATCCCCATAAGGTTAACAGCTGATCTTTCAGCAGAAACTCTGCAAGCCAGAAGGGAGTGGCAGGACATATTTAAAGTGGTGAAGGAGAAAAACCTGCAACCAAGATTACTCTACCCAGCAAGGATCTCATTCAGATTTGATGGAGAAATTAAAACCTTACAGACAAGCAAAAGCTGAGAGAGTTCAGCACCACCAAACCAGCTCTACAACAACTGCTAAAGTAACTTCTCTAGGCAAGAAACAAAGAGAAGGAAAAGACCGACAATAACGAACCCAAAACAATTAAGAAAATGGGAATAGGAACATACATATCGATAATTACCTTAAATGTAAATGGACTAAATGCTCCCACCAAAAGACACAGGTTGGCTGAATGGATACAAAAACAAGACCCATATATTTGCTGTCTACAAGAGACCCACTTCAGACCTAGAGACACATACAGACTGAAAGTAAGGGGATGGAAAAAGATATTTCATGCAAATGGAAGCCAAAAGAAAGCTGGAGTAGCAATTCTCATATCAGACAAGATAGACTTTAAAATAAAGACTATTACAAGAGACAAAGAAGGACAATACATAATGATCAATCCAAGAAGAAGATATAACAATTGTAAATATTTATGCACCCAACATAGGAGCACCTCAATATATAAAGCAAATACTAACAGCCATAAAAGGGGAAATCGACAGTAACACATTCATAGTAGGGGACTTTAACACCCTACTTTCACCCATGGACAGATCATCCAAAATGAAAATAAATAAGGAAACACAAGCTTTAAATGATACATTAAACAAGATGGACTTAATTGATATTTATAGGACATTCCATCCAAAAACAACAGAATACACATTTTTCTCAAGTGCTCATGGAACATTCTCCAGGATAGATCATATCTTGGGTCACAAATCAAGCCTTGGTAAATTTAAGAAAATTGCAATTGTATCAAGTATCTTTTCTGACCACAACGCTATGAGACTAGATATCAATTATAGGAAAAGATCTGTAAAAAATACAAACACATGGAGGCTAAACAATACACTACTTAATAACGAAGTGATCACTGAAGAAATCAAAGAGAAAATTAAAAAATACCTAGAAACAAATGACAATGGAGACACGACGACCCAAAACCTATGGGAGGCAGCAAAAGCAGTTCTAAGAGGGAAGTTTATAGCAATACAATCCTACCTTAAGAAACAGGAAACATCTCGAATAAACAACCTAACCTTGCACCTAAAGCAATTAGAGAAAGAAGAACAAAAAAACCCCAAAGTTAGCAGAAGGAAAGAAATCATAAAGATCAGATCAGAAATAAATGAAAAAGAAATGAAGGAAACGATAGCAAAGATCAATAAAACTGAAAGCTGGTTCTTTGAGAAGATAAACAAAATTGATAAACCATTAGGCAGACTCATCAAGAAAAAAAGGGAGAAGACTCAAATCAACAGAGTTAGAAATGAAAAAGGAGAAGTAACAACTGACACTGCAGAAATACAAAAGATCATGAGAGATTACTATAAGCAACTCTACGCCAATAAAATGGACAACCTGGAAGAAATGGACAAATTCTTAGAAATGCACAACCCGCCAAGACTGAATCAGGAAGAAATAGAAAATATGAACAGACCAATCACAAGCACTGAAATTGAAACTGTGATTAAAAATCTTCCAACAAACAAAAGCCCAGGACCAGATGGCTTCACAGGCGAATTCTATCAAACATTTAGAGAAGAGCTAACACCTATCCTTCTCAAACTCTTCCAAAATATAGCAGAGGGAGGAACACTCCCAAACTCATTCTACGAGGCCACCATCACCCTGATACCAAAACCAGACAAGGATGTCACAAAGAAAGAAAACTACAGGCCAATATCACTGATGAACATAAATGCAAAAATCCTCAAAAAAATACTAGCAAACAGAATCCAACAGCACATTAAACGGATCATACACCATGATCAAGTGGGGTTTATTCCAGGAATGCAAGGATTCTTCAATATACACAAATCAATCAATGTGAAACAGCATATTAACAAATAGAAGGAGAAAAACCATATGATCATCTCAATAGATGCAGAGAAATCTTCTGACAAAATTCAACAGCCATTTATGAAAAAAACCCTCCAGAAAGTAGGCCTCGAGGGAACTTTCCTCAACATAATAAAGGCCATATATGACAAACCCACAGCCAACATCGTCCTCAATGGTGAAAAACTGAAAGCATTTCCACTAAGATCAGGAACAAGACAAGGCTGCCCACTCTCACCACTCTTATTCAACACGGTTTTGGAAGTTTTATCCACAGCAATCAGAGAAGAAAAGGAAATAAAAGGAATCCAAATCGGAAAAGAAGAAGTAAAGCTGTCACTGTTTGCAGATGACAGGATACTATACATAGAGAATCCTACAGATGCTACAGAAAACTACTAGAGCTAATCAATGAATTTGGTAAAGTAGCAGGATACAAAATTAATGCACAGAAATCTCTGGCAATCCTATACACTAATGATGAAAAATCTGAAAGTGACATCAAGAAAACACTTCCATTTACCATTGCAACAAAAAGAATAAAATATCTAGGAATAAACCTACCTAAGGAGACAAAAGACCTGTATGCAGAAAATTATAAGACACTGATGAAAGAAATTAAAGATGATACAAATAGATGGAGAGATATACCATGTTCTTGGATTGGAAGAATCAACATTGTGAAAATGACTCTACTACCCAAAACAATCTACAGATTCAATGCAATCCCTATCAAACTACCACTGGCATTTTTCACAGAGCTAAAACAAAAAATTTCACAATTTGTATGGAAACACAAAAGACCCCGAATAGCCAAAGCAATCTTGAGAACGAAAAAAGGAGCTGGAGGAATCGGGCTCCCTGACTTCAGACTGTACTACAAAGCTACAGTAATCAAGACAGTATGGTGCTGGCCCCAAACCAGAAAGATAGATCAATGGAACAGGATAGAAAGCCCAGAGAAAAACCCATGCACATATGTTCACCTTATCTTTGATAAAGGAGGCAGGAATGTACAGTGGAGAAAGGACAGCCTCTTCAATAAGTGGTGCTGGGAAAACTGGACAGGTACATGTAAAAGTATGAGATTAGATCACTCCCTAACACCATACACAAAAATAAGCTCAAAATGGATTAAAGACCTAAATGTAAGGCCAGAAACTATCAAACTCTTAGAAGAAAACATAGGCAGGCCACTCTATGACATAAATCACAGCAAGATCCTTTTTGACCCACTTCCTAGAGAAACGGAAATAAAAACAAACAAATGGGACCTAATGAAACTTCAAAGCTTTTGCACAGCAAAGGAAACCATAAGCAAGACCAAAACACAACTCTCAGAATGGGAGAAAGTATTTGTAAATGAAGCAACTGACAAAGGATTAATCTCCAAAATTTATAAGCAGCTCATGCGGCTTAATAACAAAAAAACAAACAACCCAATCCAAAAATGGGGAAAAGACCTAAATAGACATTTCTCCAAAGAAGATATACAGACTCCCAACAAACACATGAAAGAATGCTCAACATCACTAATCATTAGGGAAATGCAAATCAAAACTTCAATGAGATATCATCTCACACCAGTCAGAATGTCCATGATTAAAAAATCTAGAAACAATAAATGCTGGAGAGGGTGTGGAGAAAAGGGAACCCTCTTGCACTGCTGGTGAGAATGTAAATTGATACAGCCACTGTGGAGAACAGTATGGAGGTTCCTTAAAAAACTACAAATAGAACTACCATATGACCCAGCAATCCCATTACTGGGCATATACCCTGAGAAAACCATAATTCAAAAAGAGTCATGTACCAAAATGTTCATTGCCGCTCTGTTTACAATAGCCCGGAGATGGAAACAACCTAAGTGTCCATCATCGGATGAATGGATAAAGAAGATGTAGCACATATATACAATGGAATATTACTCAGCCATAAAAAGAAACGAAACTGAGCTATTTGTAATGAGGTGGATAGACCTCGAGTCTGTCATACAGAGTGAAGTAAGTCAGAAAGAGAGAGACAAATACCGTATGCTAACACATATATATGGAATTTAAGGGGAAAAAAATATCATGAAGAACCTAGGGGTAAGACAGGAAATAAAGACACAGACCTACTAGAGAATGGACTTGAGGATATTGAGAGGGAGAAGGATAAGCTGTGACAAAGCGCGAGAGAGGCATGGACATATTATACACTATCAAACGTAAGGTAGATAGCTAGTGGGAAGCAGCCGCATAGCACAGGGAGATCAGCTCGGTGCTTTGTGACCGCCTGGAGGGGTGGGAGAGGGAGGGTGGGAGGGAGGGAGACGCAAGAGGGAAGAGATATGGGAACATATGTATATATATAACTGATTCATTTTGTTGTAAAGCAGAAACTAACACACCATTGTAAAGCAATTATACTCCAATAAAGATGTTTAAAAAAAAAGCAAATATGACTTCTTTAAATATTAATGATATTTTAGACACCACACTGGTTTACAGTAATCTCTCTTTTACCTACAGCTCAGCTATTCTACAAACCTGAGAAAAAAAAACCCCCAAACCCAGACAATACACCAAGTTCTTTGAACAGCCATAAGGAATGTCAGAAGGCTCAGTCAGGCATTTTGCTCTGAAGCCCTCACTCTGAGTCTATTCAATTCCTTCTACACAATTCTAACAAATGTAGCTTTCCAATTCACATGAGATGAAAAGTAACAATAAGAGAAGCTGCTATAGGCAAAGCATACTGATAACAGCAAAATGCAGTATCTGAGAAGTTACAAGTATGAAAATCAAAAGGAAAGCAAAACAAACAAAAAAGGCATAAAAAGCCAAAATTGACCTTGCTGAGGTTAATTACTTAGGAGCAATCATATACTTCAGGAGACTCTCAAGTTAGTATGGTAGCACATTGTATAATTGATGATGACCTTAAGTCTTCAATACAATTCCTTCTATTTAATTATCACATGTTGATATCAGCCTGCTTTTTGATAGGGGAACTGGTTTGCTTGGGACTGTACCAGCTTAAGCCTAGCATAATTATTATATAATTATCTCCAGGCATAATTATTACTAGCTCTCCTTTTCACTCTCAAAAAGAATGGTTTGGACTGTAAATTTTAGAGTCATCCTACTGAATGCTTACTACGTGCCAAGAACTATTCCAAGGGCTTTCATTTATCCTCACAGTCCTGTGAGATGGGGTATAATTATTATCCCCTTTTTTAGATGAACTAAGGCTCTGAGAGGTTAAGTGATTTTCCTAATCACTAAGATCATTCAATTAGGAAGTATTAAAGGCCTATATTTGAACAACCCAGACAGTCTGATACCAAAGTCCTAGTGTTTAACTACCGTAAGGCACTGTATTATTTCTCTTTAGAAAGACGGGTAGAGGAACAGCAAGAGGGAGACATCCAAGTTTTTGGAAAAGGACTGAGAGGGATCAGCTTTCTAGAAAATGTGTGTATACAATCTGTTCCATAAACGGATTTCACAGTCCCGTAAACTTACAATACTGAAACATCCCATAAACTTACGATACTGAAACATCTAAGAAAAACTTCGAAGTGTAAAAATATTTCAGATTTTTTTTTTTTTTTTTTTTTTTTTGCGGTACACAGGCCTGTCACTGTTGTGGCCTCTCTCGTTGCGGAGCACAGGCTCCGGACGCGCAGGCCCAGCGGCCATGGCTCACGGGCCCAGGCGCTCCGCGGCATGTGGTATCTTCCCGGACTGGGGCATGAACCCGCGTCCCCTGCATCGGCAGGCGGACTCTCAAACCACTGCGCCACCAGGGAAGCCCAATATTTCGGATTTTTATGAGCACGGGCTTTCTTAGAAAACAAAAATTCCAAGACTATTTTTCAAGTATTCTTCACATGTTACTTTAAACACATACTAGTTATGTCCTGCTCAAAAAGTCAGATTATTCCATCTTTTAAAAAAGAAAACTACGAGCTTCCCTCGTGGCGCAGTGGTTGAGAGTCCGCCTGCCAATGCAGGGGACGCAGGTTCGTAACCCCGGTCCGGGAAGATCCCACATGCCGCGGAGCGGCTGGGCCCGTGAGCCATGGCCGCTGAGCCTGCGCGTCCGGAGCCTGTGCTCCGCAACGGGAGAGGCCACAACAGTGAGAGGCCCGCGTACCGCAAAAAAAAAAAAAAAAAGAAATTAGTAACTCATTGTATGTTACTATATGAAGGCAGAATGAAAAGTATACTGGACTGCAATCTGTTTTGCTACTCAACAGCTGGGATGTCCCTTAACTTCTCCAGACTTCAATTTCTTCATGTGCAGCAGAGAAATATGGTTTAGCTTGTTAAGAGGACCTAAGGAGATCAAACGGATTTCAAGTGGCTTGAGAACTATAAAGGATTACCTAGAGTATTAATTAATATACAGTCAAAGATTTTCAACAACCTGGATCATAAATTTATGCCACATATTCCAAAACGATATTTCTTTATTTCCTCTTTTATTTTTTACTTCAAAATTTGGGGGAAAAAACTATAGTCTTTGGTCACATGTGAAAAAGAAAATTACACTAAAAAGATTAACAGCAGCCATGGACAACAACTCAGGGGCTACACTTTATACTTCATTCTATAAAACAGATCCTGTTTACCAGGTAATTAGTCCTTAAACAACCTGTGAGATTAAGTAAAATAGTTACAATAATAAAATAAAGAGGTTCAAAGAGTTACAATAAATCTTATTGTTAACGTGGTTCTTAACTATATTTACTTAGAGTGAAGTTTAAATAATTACATTTACATAGTACTTTCCTGTCTTCCAAAAAGCATTTCCATATCTGATCCTCAGCAACCAGGTATGGTAGATAGATACCATCATTCTCATATAAAGAAACTGAGGTTCAGAGAGATTAATTTGCACAACTGCTTTCTGACAGGAAATTGAAGTGGAAGGATGACTCCTGATCTACATGGAAAGAAAGCAATTATTTGGATGCTCTAGAGCAAAAGAAAAGCCTCAGACCTATTTATTGGCTGAGACGAGACACAGAACATTTATAAACTCACGCTGTCTCAAAAGCAATATCCATTGGAGCCTGCCAGCACATCTCTAGTAGCTTTAATGTTCATAGAGAAATGAATATTCATGTTTGTTTGGGATCTCAAACTATTATTAAATTTGCAAGCAAAAACAGGACCAATGAAGAATTGAACCAGATTATTTTTTCAGAGTGGCAAACCTAATGAAGTGTCCCAACCCCTCTATGATTTACCATTGCTGAGATTATTCCTTACCAAGGAAACACTTAAAAAAATTTTCTCCCAGAGCTCATTTGCTAGATTCCATAAATTAGCTGTCACAAATCTGTATCAGAGAAATTCAAACCTACTAAGAGGCTTTTCTTCCAACCTACTAAAAAGGCACATTAACTACACATAACGTTGGCCACATTTAGATAATGATGGAAAACAACAGCTGATAGCCAGTTTGGGACAAATGCCAACTGTTTCCATTTGTCTGAAAATGTCAAAATTAATTGCTACAACACTCAGTTTTCAAAGAATATTGATATCTCTAAATGACAAAGTATGTCAACCAAAAATCCTAAAAAACAGACTAAAGATAATAGTGCCTCCCTGATCTGCAGTATTAGTTAAAAAAAAATTTTAGCGTCCCAAAGTAAACACATCTCAACAGCTTTACATATTTTCATATACTTTATTTTTTAAACACTTATAATTTTGCAAGCTAGCAGTAAAATATTTTCCTCAATATTTTACTAATTAGCACCGTATACCTTTTAAAGCTAACTGGAACACTGTTTTATTTAAATGATTGTGAAGTAAAATGATCATTTCAAATACCTAATTAGTCTCAACACATGAATCATTAATTATCATTATTTTTGGCTTTATGCACAAAGATGCATTTCAAAGATGAACTTAATATTATTATCAGTTCTGTCAATCTAACAAATCAAAGTACCACAGTTTAAAGCAATATTTAACCTCTGAAATTATTATATAATTAAAGAGGCATATAAGAAAGTTGAGAAATCACTATGAAAACAAAAGATACTGCATAACTTTAAATTTAGAATCCCTTATTTTTTAGAAGAATGAGGAAAATAATGAAAAATTTCATGATACAAGTATTCGTTACACATATGGTTTAGTATATATATATGTCAGTACTCTCACGCTTTGCTTATGAGTTTGGCCTTACCAAAAAGCCATCAAAATGTCCAGGATAATTCACAGGGACAGCTGGAAGCCTGAAATAAAATTGCTCAGTGCAAAAGATCCTAAGCCATTCATACAATTTTAAACAGAAACCTGGACATTTAACTCCTATTTTTGTTTCCATCTGAAAACCTGTTGAAAATATGGAAAAAAATTTAAACTCACATTACTTCCACATATTAAAACAAGGGGGATTTTTCATTTCCTGTTTTCTAATAAAAGCATTCTTCAGAGCTATGGGTTTAAGTTCTAAGCTACAATCCACTACTTACTAGCATGCTTGTTTTGCATACCAGTAGAATCAAGTCCAGTTTTGCCATTTGTGGATAACTATGACAAGATACAAAAGCATGTGTTTGCCATAAATAGCTCTGGCTAACAGCAAACTGCTCACACTGAACAGATCAAATTCTCTATAAGGAGAGCTGCCTGGACCACAGCCAAATCCCACTACTAATGTTTAAGACTGCTGTAACAATTTTTTTTCAAATTTGTGAAATATATTAAGAAATAGTAGCTGAAAGTTCCTAAACATGAGAAGTATTATTAAACTTTTGAAGGACATTTTACAAATTATTTTCATTATGACCAAATGTGCAATAAGAGCTTCCTGCTTCTTCTACTACTAGTCAACTAATTAGAAATGTAAACGTGAATTAAAAAATAACTACCCTAATTTATCCAGAGAACAAATCAGATATCGGAGTATTTATGTCAAAGTGCAAAAAAATAATTCCTGATCATATTAACACATAAGGAAATAAATAAAGCTTATAAAAGTACACCTCTATAACGTTAATATTTTGTATTAGTTGGCTTTAGGATAGAATATTTTTTAAACCAAATAAACACAACAAACTGGAAAATATCACGCAAGAATGTTGTACAAAAAAATTCTTAAATGACCAGTGCAGAGATTAATAATAGCTGTTTACCCTAGGAGTTGCTTCACATGGTATTTTGCAAAATGTCCAAGGAAAACAAGGCAACGTTCTGTAATATGCCACAATTTTTATTGCAACGTGGCCATTTTTGTGAGGGTGGGGTTTGATCTCAAAAACAATGTTCCATTTAAGGCTCTTTTATACAGAAATTGCCATCATGACTGATATTCAAAATATCTTTAGTGTCGCAAGACTTAACATGGTAAACATAAAACTCCTACACTTATTCAGTAGTGTACACTCAATGGAAAACAAAAAGGCATTAATAACAGCTTTTTCTTTTAAGAAGATACGCAGGTAACAGAAATGAACACTGAGGTACTAGGATAAGTTGATGACACAGTTAACTTAATTGGCATTCCTTTTGGGGTGGGGGATTAAACTCATTACAAAAAAAGTGCTTTCAATGCATAGTATTATATCTGTGCTGCCATGTCACAAAAAATAGGCTTGCCAAGGCAGGTGAGGTGTATGAATGCTCAAGCCTCACAGAACTGCAATCAAGTGCAACTATAAATAATACTGAATAAAGTCTACCATCTCACCAGTGGATAATACTTTCAAGGCATTCAATTAGCTTAACCCTTTGTAGTGTTCTAAGCTATTCACATTGACATTCACATTCATTGTAGTGCTTGCTGCAAGGGAGGCATATAACCAGTTGTTTTGGCTAAAATATGGTGGGAAGGCATTCCTTGGGTTCTACATAAAAGTAACAGTATTAAACAGTCTAATGGCAATCACTGATAGGCTGCTTACATGAATGATATTTCCTTCATTCATTGTGTTGGAAGGACGCAGTGGGAAGAGGAAGAAAAAAAAAACCAAAACCTAATACTATTCCAATTGACTGAGCTGGAGAAATGGAAGCTCCTTAAGATCCAGATGGCACTTGACTGTCATTTTATAAGGGTTTTCCTTCAAGTGAAACTACTACGTTGCCTCCCAATTTCTCTCCAAGTGTTGAACGGTCCTTTATATCATCCAAGCCATTTACTTGCCACTCATGTTTAATACCTAAAAAGGAAAAACATTATCCTGTTACTTTATTGTAAGTAAGAGAGGGCAATTCTTCTGCACAAAATATTCAGTGTTTGTACCTGTAAATTTCTTTTTAATGGCATCTTTAGAGCTAGCATAAATCATCTTGCTTTTTAAAGGTGCACTTTCAGGAGCCCTACAGGGGGAAAAGAAATTGTTGAATCCTATTTAAAAGAAAAAGAAAGGCAAAACTGACTATGTTAATAATAATCCTTGCATTTTAAAAGTACTTTTTTCTTTTGTTTTTACACACCAGAATATAAATACTAGGTCTTCTTTCTTAGACTCTTTTGTTTCGTATGTGGCATCGTACAAAGCATATCGGCAATCATTCAGAGGTAGCAACTTCACAAAAGATGTGTAGGGGTCCTCTACAGTATCACCAATGTCACCCACCAAGATCTGCTTTGCTTCCTCTACAATTATTTGTCTTTTGTCATCGCTTAAACAGAAGAGAACTGCTTTCTTTCTTTTTTTGATCTCCTCCTGTGTAGAAGATTTCCTTACTTTCATATCATTAAAAACTTTGATGACTTCATCATTCACTGTAACTCCAGAAGCCTGAAAATAAAGAAAGAACAGTAATTTAGAACAAGTATTCTGGTTTTAGCCAAAATTACTGTTTAGGTGCCTAGAGAGGATTCACTTTAGTCTGGATATCAAAAGTTGCATCATACCATGCAAATAGTCCAATCAGATTTGCCCCATTTTAAGTATCAGTATATGATGCACCTAAGGATTCTAACTCATCCTGCCCCATTCATCCTTTTTTAAAAAGGGGTTTGGAGTGTGAAGTAATTGGCAGGCAGAGGGAAAGGGACAAATACAGGCTGTCCCATCCCTGAAATGTTTCCTATTTCACTGGGTGATGTCAGAGCTTCAGGAGCCGCAGCAAAAATACCTTCTGTATTGTGTCAACCCGGCAGGCCTTAAAAAAACACTTTCGGATTTCAGTTAATGCTTCTACTATTTTTTTCTTTAAAGTCATCCTAACCAGGGCCCTTTCCTCATAAGGAAAGAGAATCAAGCGTGAACTCCAAACCGCCCACGGCTACAACATAATTGCCTCACAGCTCAAATGCAGACGCTTCAAAACTAACGGATCGCGTGTAAAAGCTTTTTACCGCGAGAAACCGCGTTCAAGAGTTTTCCCACCTCCTTAATCTCCCAAGGGTTTTACTACAGGCCCTCAAGACCCCCACCGAAAGCGTCCAGCAAGGGCTTTACAGCACGTACCAATCTGAGAGCGCGCGTGGGAATAAAATTAGCAAGGGGAGGGCAAAGGCGGCGAGCAGGGTGGGGGCAAAGCTCGGCGGACCCTCCCGCACCCCCGGCCGCCGCCCGCCCGCCCCACTTAGGCCACGACCCTCGCCCCGCGCCCGGGCCCTCCCCGCCCCCAGGAATCCGAAGAGCGGCCGGCCGGGCCTGACGGCGGGAGGGCAGGCCGGCCGGTGGAGAGAGAGCAGCGGGGCCGCAGTGTAGGAGCGCCCACCTTGGAGGCCAAAATCAGGTTAAAATGGCGGCCTCAGGCCCAGGGCCCGGCAGTGCCGCGCGGGGGGCTGTGCTCGCCGCGCCCCGGCCCCCCGATCCCCGGCCCCCCGGTCGGCGCGCCCGCCTTACCATAGCGCCCGCGGCTGAGGCTGCGGCGGCGGCTCGGGCTCCGGCGGTGTGGCGCTGCGAAGGGAAGGAGGGGCGGCCGGGAGGCGGCGAGTGCGGGGCACGCCGGGAGTGCGGCCCAAAAGGCGGCGACCGCTCGGGGGGCTGCGGTGAGGGCGGGGCGGTCACGTGGGCACGCCCCGGGCTGGCGCTCCAGCCCGCCGGCCCCCCCGCGTCCTCGGCCTCACCCCGCGGGCGCGCGCGCGCGCGCAGCAGCAGACCCCGCGGACTCTGCGGCCGTGGTCCGAACCCCGGGCCCCAACGCGAAGGCCTTCAGCGCCAGGGCACCACCCGTCCCGTCCGCCGGCTCGCACGGCGGGCGTTTCCACACTGCCTCCCGAGGGCCAGGGCGCAGCTCCAGGGGTTGAGCGCGTGTGAGGCGAATGGCGCTCCAAGGTGTCTCTTTTATTCGCTTGTGGTTTCCACTGAAAGGGGCTGGATTCCTACATTGTGGGTCTTTTTGGAAAACCCCCATCAGAGATGGCGCGAATTATTTAGATCTCCTTCCATCAATTCAACGAGAATAAACACTGGCGGGGGAGGGGGTTACCCTAGTTGATTGAATTACTCAGCAAAAACAAAATGATAAACAGAGGTGGGAAATCGCTTTCAAAAAGTCTGTGGTTGGAATAATAATAATAGGGGGAAATCTGGGGTAGTAACATCCCCTGGTAATATCCTTTTATAGATTAGACTTGGTAGGAAATGGATTTCACTCTCTGCTAGTAGTCTTTTCCTCCGGAGGCCACAGCTACGACAGCTGCCATCAAATAAGTGGACCCAAGAGTAGAGTCCTCCGTCTTTGGCAACCACAACCTCTTCTAGCAAAACCCATATAACTGAGCCAAGGCTCTTCTCTAACTAAACCTTTTTTATACTTGTTATGAGTATTCATCGCATTTATCATAGAAAAAATTGGCACCGTGTACTTTGAGGAAATTTTTCATGAAGATTCAATGCTTTATGAGTGTATAATGAAAATGTTTTAAATGAAACACTTTATGTGGTTATGTTTAATAAAAGGAAGGTTTCATAAAGTATTTCATTCATCAGTGTTTGGGCTAATTTATGCTACCTTTCCTGAACGTTTATCATTTCTACCTTTCTTCATTTGTAAAATTGGTAATATGAATTTAAAACTGATTAATAGTTGAACTGATTTTGTGAAGAAAACTTGCACTAAAAAAGTAGAATTGTTGAGTGACTAAAACTGTTGGAAACAAAATAGTAAGTGAGTGCAGATAAACCTTAAGGTGTACTAAGCCAGAAGTGCAGTGTAACGGCAAGAACTTCGGGTTGGGACTTGGGAAACGAGTATTAATCTTGGCACTGCCCCATCTCTGTAAATTCGAAGGGCTTTCAATCCCTGCAGACCTTCATCTGTATTATAAGCTGTGATTATCTTTAAAGTCCTTTCCAGCTTTAAAATTCAGTTTCCTAGTATGCCAGTGTTTCTCAGGAAATGGTGTGCATATGTTCTCAGCATTAAGTAAATTTAGGGATAGAAAATCATAATGAGAAGGGTTATGCCCTAGTTTGTGTGATAAATTCTTATACCCAAAAGTTAATATATTATAAATGGGGCATGTTAGGTATTGCACAGGAAACAGACCTATTTTTTATGTCCATAGCTTGTGCTTATTTTCTTAATGGGAAGATTGACTTAGTTTATTTTTATTTTATTTTTATAAATTTGTTTATTTTATTTATTATTTTTGGCTGTGTTGGGTCTTCGTTGCTGTGTGTGGACTTCCTCTAGTTGCAGCGAGCGGGGCTACTCTTTTTTTTTTTTTTTTTTTTTCGCGGTACGCGGGCCTCTCACCGCCGTGGCCTCTCCCGCCGCGGAGCACAGGCTCCGGACGCGCAGGCCCAGCGGCCACGGCCCACGGGCCCAGCCGCTCCGCGGCATGCGGGATCCTCCCGGACCGGGGCACGAACCTGCGTCCCCCGCATCGGCAGGCGGGCTCCCAACCACTGCGCCACCAGGGAAGCCCGGGGCTACTCTTCGTTGCGGTGCGTGGGCACCTCATTGCGGTGGCTTCTTGTTGTGGAGCACAGGATCTAGGCACACGGGCTTCAGTAGCTGTGGCACGCGGGCTCAGCAGTTATGGCGCACGGACTTAGTTGCTCCGCGGCATGTGGGATCGTCCTGGACGAGGGCTCGAACCCGTGTCCCCTGCATTGGCAAGTGGATTCTTTACCACTGCGCCACCAGGGAAGTCCCTTAACTTAGTTTAGAGACAAAAATTGAGAAGAAATCTCCCAATGTCTAAGCATGAATCTTAAGCAAGTAGATAATAATACTTTACATTAGGTGGTACATTACAGTTTATGAAACCTTTCCCTTTCTTGATGTCTCTTGAGGCATCCAACATTTGCTCTGTATGGGTATCAGCAGTTTTCCTTGTTGAACTCTTCCTCTTAGGGTTCCCCTCCCTTCTCAGCCTTGAATTTTGCATCAAAGAGATTCTACAGGGGCTACAGCCCCAGCAGAGACCAGGTCTGGGGACACAGGGAACTAGATTAGGTGTTAGAACCTCGCCTACCAAAGCTGGGGATTCCGAAGATGTTAATCACTCCCCCCCCCCAGCTGTGATATCAACCCTTCTCCAAGCCTCCCTGTGCCTCTCCCCTTCCCCAGAGTTCACAATTCCCATGTACTAGGATTCTTTTCCTGAAGATGTTTTCTTGTCTTTGCACATATTTCATTGCCTTGTAATCACTTGTTTACGTGTTCTGCCACCCCGGTAGACTGGAAGCTCCTTCCAGGATCTGAGTCCTACTCATCTTTGGATTTCGGGAATCTGGTACATAGTAGGTGATCAATAGATGATAAAGTAACAACTTTAAGGTGCTTTAGTGCTATAAAGAGAACAAAAAGGAAGCTCCCGAAGACTGCAAGGCCTTTCTACATGCCCTTGTGAGGCCAGATCTTAGAACGTCAGAGCCAGTAACAACTCTTCACACCTGTTGTTTAAAACCAGAACTTACTGCCACTTGGTAAAGCGACAGCATTACCAAGCATTGCTGCATGAATTTTGGCCTCTGTGTGGTGGAGGGATCTGAGTGTCAGACATCATGTGTATCAGTTTCCTGTGGCTGCTGTAACAAATTACCACACATTTAGTGGCTGAAAACAGCACAAACTTATTGTCTTACAGTTCTGGAGGTCAGATGTGAGAAATGACTCATGGGGCTAAAAGCAGCACTTCATTGCTTTTGGAGGCTATAGGAGGAAAATCTGTTTCCTTGCCTTTTCCAGCTTCTAGAGGCTGCCCACATTCCTTGGTTTGTGGCCCCCTGAGAGTACCTCTGCTTCAGTCATCACATCTCTGATTCTCTCCTGCCTTCCTCTTTCACTGCTAAGGACCACTGAGATCACCACTGGATAATTTAGGATAATCTCCCATATCAAAAATCATTTACTTAACCACATCCACAAATTCCCTTTTGCTGGACTTCCCTGGTGGCGCAGTGGTTAAGAATCCGCCCGCCAATGCAGTGGACACGGGATCAAGCCCTGGTCCGGGAAGATCCCACATGCCATGGAGCAACTAAGCCCATGTGCCACGACGACTGAGCCTGTGCTCAAGGGCCTGTGAGCCACAACTACTGAGCCTGCGTGCTGCAGCTACTGAAGCCCATGTGCCTAGAGCCCGTGCTCTGCAGCAAGAGAAGCCACTGCAATGAGAAGCCTGCACACCACAACGAAGAGTAGCTCCTGCTCACCGCAACCAGAGGAAACCCGTGCGCAGCAATGAAGACCGAATGCAGCCAAAAATAAATACATAAATTTATTTTTTTAAAAAAGTCCCTTTTGCTATGTAGGGTAACATATTCACAGGACAGGGACATCTTTGGGGGGCCATTATTCTGCCTACCATACCACATCTGTTCTCTTTAGCAGTTTCACGCCCAAGGAAATGATTAACGGTGGGACAGAAGGACACTGAACAATCCCGTACTAGAAGGCACACGTCTAAATTCTAATTTTCCATTTGCTGGACCACACATGGTTGACGGCAACAAAAAACCATTAGGAACTAAGTGAGAGTAACCTCATAGAGGATGGATCAGCTCTGACACAACAGTGGTGCAATCTCGGGCCATTTCCATTTAGTTAACTGCTCCATGGCTGTTTCCTCAGGTGTAAAATGGGGCTTATGTTACCTCCTCCCTCTCAGGGTTGTGGTGAGGATCAAGTGAGATAATGTATGTAAAGCTCCTTCCAGCACAGGAAAAGGTACCCTGGGGCCACTACCATCAGTGCAGAGTGAAGGGGCGAGCATGGTTTTACCAACTCGCAGGCAACAGTAATGAAGCAATCCCAAGTCTCACTGGTATTGTTTTGTAAGACTCAGCTAAAGTTTTTGCTCAGGATTTCTTAGAAAATTGGAAAAGTGAATACCCGTAATGCATATTCTCCCACAAAACAGACTAGATGGAGTTTCTGTGGCATGTAAAATTTCAGAATCATTTTTCAAGTATTAAGTAAAACAGTGAATCTGGAAGATTATGTAGATAAATTCTGTTCAAGCCCCACTCCCTGTCAAGACACATACTCAGCTCCCACAGCCACTTCCTGACAAAGACAAGTGTAAACGTAAAGATGCTCATCACTTCCAAATGTACTTTTCTACCCACATACCTGCTTCATCTGACATCTCTTTCCTAGCCCACGCCTGAGCTAAAAGACGGGTCAGGAGGAAAGTCATGCATTTTTCTAAATCCAAGTTTGAACTTAGAACTAGAAAATAAACATTGTGGGAGATGTGTGTTGGAGTCTGATCTCTATGACTCATTCCCTGATCCACAAAACTCACTTTGTGTCTTCCATGTCTCATCCTTAGTTCTTTCTAATTTAGGAAGATGACCTCACAATAAAGGAACTTAGCAGTGTATGTCAAGGGAAGAGGTAGAGGGTAGCAGCAGTGAAATGTAGTAAGTAGTGAAATGTAATTCAAAATGGTCTCAAACTCTACATTTATAAATGCTAGTTTCAATTTATTTACTCACAAACACATTTATCAGATCCACCTATCAGTTGTTTCTGATATTAATTGAATTCGTGATAAGTAGCAACTGGTTACCTAAATTATACAAACCATACAAAAACAGCATCTGAGAAAAGAAACTTGCTAGTAACTTATTTAAGGTGGAGAGCCTTTGTTTAGCTTACTTTATTACAAAAGCTGTGGATTTTTATATCCCAGAAAATCATACAGACATGAAAAATGTAACATACTAAAACTGCATGTTAACAGACATGAATAGGAGTAGGCAAGAGATCGAAAACCAAATCAAGAATGAGAAGAGTTTATTCATTTCATTCATTCATTCCTTTATATCATTCACTGAGCATCTCTGCTAGGGTAAAGAATGCAAGGATAAGAATAACATAGTCCCTG
This sequence comes from Lagenorhynchus albirostris, assembly GCF_949774975.1. Classification (NCBI taxonomy): domain Eukaryota; kingdom Metazoa; phylum Chordata; class Mammalia; order Artiodactyla; family Delphinidae; genus Lagenorhynchus; species Lagenorhynchus albirostris. The sequence goes on along the minus strand of NC_083095.1, from coordinate 63,876,822 downwards.
CCTTGAAGAAAGTCAGTTCTGTGAGAATACATCAAGGAAGCCAGTATCTATGGGATAATCCCACGCATGCTCCAGTGGGGTATGTACAGGATGCCTTGGGAGCAGAAGGAAGGCCAGCTCAGTTTGGAGCGAGTTGGGTCTTTTTTTTTTTTTTTTGGCTGCGTTGGGTTTTCGTTGCTGTGCCAGGGCTTTCTCTAGTTGCGGTGAGCGGGGGCTACTCTTAGTGAGTGTGCGGGCTTCTCATTGCTGTGGCTTCTCTTATTGCGGAGCATGGGCTCTAGGCGTGCAGGCTTCAGTAGTTGTGGCACGTAGGCTCAGTAGTTGTGGCATGCAGGCTCTAGAGCACGGGCTCAGTAGTTGTGGTGCACGGGCTTAGTTGCTCTGCAGCATGTGGGATCTTCCCGGACCAGGGCTCGAACCCATGTCCCCTGCATTGGCAGGCGGATTCTTAACTACTGCACCACCAGGGAAGTCCCACGAGTTGGGTCTTAAGGGATAAGTGGAAGTTAACTAGGCAGATAGGGACAGGACATTCAAAACAGAGGGAACCAAATGTACAAAGCCTCAGCAGTACCAGTATAAAGCACAAGAAACCCCAAGTTGCTAGCTACGACTGGAGCCTATGAGCTTGGTAGAGAATGAAGATGGAGTGGTAGGAGGTACCAGTTCTTGTGAGCTTTGTATACAACTGTACAGTCAGAATTGTGTTCTGCAGGGCATAAGGGAGACAATAAAGACTTTTTAAAGGTGTTTTTTATGTGTGCGCTCCGGCCTGCCCGTCGGACGCTGCCAGGCTCACAGGTGGGGCGCAGCCTGCGGGTTCGGGGAAACTTTGTCACCCTGGTCCCGGAGAAAGCAGCGTCCTGCTTGCTGGGCAGCTCGCAGGGCGGGGACCTGGCCTGCAAGGAGGAACAGGGAGCAGAGGACTACCTCACAGACCAGAGTGGCTGCTCCAGTAGTAAAGAACCCCTTTTGAGGTGTTGTGATGCACGGAGGGACTTGGTGGAGTTCTTCGGGCTGAACGGCAAATTAAAGATAACTTGTGAGAGGTCAAAGTCCAGATTCACAGCTGCATAAGTCATCACCGGCAATGCCTTCGAAGCCATGAGGTGTGGCTGTATGAACAGGTAGATCTCATCTATCAGCTTAAAGAAGAGATGCTTCAGCAGCAGGTCCAACAACTCTACTGGTTTCTGGGCCAGTTCAACTGTCTAGCTCCTCATCAGCTGGAGGGCACCCAAAACAAAGATCTAGCCAATCAAGTCTCCGTGTGCCCGGAGAGACTGGGCAGTTTGACCCTCAAACCTCAAGATTCGACTGTCCATTCTTTGAAACCGATAATAACTGCCTTGCACCAGGCAATCACTACGTTTGGGTCTCTCAAGACCATTCAAATTCCTGAGCACCTGATGGCTCATGCTAGTTCAACAAATATTGGGCCCTTCCTGGAGAAAAGAGGCTATATCGCATCGCCAGAGCAGAAGTCAGCATCCAGCACCACAGCGGTCCCTCTCAGCGAATGGCTCCTTGGAAGCAAACCTGCCAGCGGTTGCCAGGCTCCTTACATGCCCAGTACCAATCTGCAGGACTGGCTCACCCAAAAGCAGACCTTGGAGAATAGTCAGACTTCTGCTAGAGCCTGCAATTGCTTCAATAATGTCTGGGGCAACCTAAAGGGCTTGGAAAACTGGCTCCACAAGAGTCAGCAACAAGAAGTTTCTTTTGCTGGTAAACAAGTTACCAAAAGTGTAACAGCTATTCTACTACCAGTTCTTACTCCAGTGAAACTGAAAAGGTTGGAGATCTAGTGCTTCTTGATCAAGATGAGGTGGAGCTTTCTGATTGGCTAGCGACTCCCCAGGAACCCTATAAGCTTGAGAAGCCTGGGAATGGCAGCTGTGAAACCAGTGAGAAGTTGAAGCTCTTGTTCCAGGTGTTCCAGGAGTCCTATGGTGTGAATGATTGGCTCATCAAGCCTGATTCCTGTACCAATTGTCAGGGTAAACAGCCCAGAGGTGTGGAGATTGAGAACCGGGGCAATCTGAAGTGCCTGAATGACCACTTGGAGGCCCCTTGGGAGTGGATCCCAGCATGATTGGCTGAGGCTTGGCTTGTCCAGAACCATCAAGGCCCACGTAAAGTAGAGGAGGTCTGCAGAGCCCATGAGCCCTGTACAAGCTTTGCAGAGTGCGTGTGTGATGAAAATTTTGAGAAGGAAGCTCTGTGTAAATGGCTTCTGAAGAAAGAAGGAAAGGATAAAAATGGTATGCCTGTGGAACAAAAACCTGAACCTGAGACACATAAAGATTCCCTGAATATATGGCTCTGTCCATCCAGAAGAGAGGAAACAGAACAAGCTAAGGCACCAAAGGCAATGGCTTCTTCTAGAATTGCTGATTCCTTCCAAGTCCTAAGGAACAGTCCCTTGTCAGAGTGGCTCATTACCCCCTCATGCAAAGAAGGATGTCCCAAGGAAGTGCATCTTACAGAGGACAGAGCTGGCATACCAAAGCTTACAAGCCACTTGGCCACTTCCTGGTGTCCCTTTAACACAGCTGACTGGGTCTTGCCAGGAAAGAAGACGGGAAATCTTAGCCAGTTATCCTTAGGAGAAGACAAATGGCTACTTCAAAAGAAGGCCAAGGAAGTATTACTTAATTCGCTCCTACAGGAGGAACACAACTTTCCCCCGGACCGTTACGGCCTCCCAGCAGTTTGTGATCTCTTTGCCTGTATGCAGCTTAAAGTTGATAAAGAAAAATGGTTGTATTGAACTCCTCTACAGATGTGAAGGAATGGAGTACTAGAGTCAGACAAATTTTCTTCAGATTATCAATCCACGAGCTGAGTGACTGCGGCTTGCCAAATCATTGCGTTTCTGGGTCTGATGTAGTTCCTTTTCTGCCTAATTTTGAACTAATGAAGAGACATAATAAGTCATCAAATTATGAGTTACTGTGTAAAAGAAAAAGGCCGTTTGTTGACGCTGAGGTGATTCAGTTTCTTCTTACAGAAGTATTAATTCACCCCTACACTAGAAACACAGCAGGTCTTTTTCATAAGCCTCCATGGCTCCTTAGTTTGGGTTGTTGTTAGAAGTATATTAAAGCACTGTAGTTTTAAAAATGAAATAGTTCTATAATCAAGGTGTGTTGATGTATTCTAATACTAGTAAACTTACCTAACCTTTTGATTTCCCTTCTTTGAATGCTTCCCTTGTTGTGGGTTTTCTTCCATTAACGGTGAATTCTTCTGTTTAATTAATATAATTTAATATATTTTAATATAATATAATATATTTCACACAAATAATTAACCTTGACAGTATAGTGGTTTTTTCTTACCAAAACATGTATTAACAATCTTGGCAATTTTTGACATTAGTTACAAAAAATTTTAGCTTACATGCCAGATTCTACATTATTTTTCTTTTTTTGAAACAAACTCAGCTATTGCAAGTTTCATCTTAATTCCCTTCTCTAAACGTTATTATTTAAGTATCTAGACAGCTCTTTCAGAAGGGCTCCATATTGCTTGAAGCCTATATTCAGGGTAATCCTAGCCTCTTTCAAAATATTCTGAAGAACTACAGGCAGAAGAGCCCCAGTGCTGACTAATCAAAAAGCAAAAGGCAAGACATGTTGGAAATGTAGTACTTGAATTATTCACTATCCTAAGTGTTACTGGTGCATCCTGTGTAAATGGAAGCTGAACTGGACACCCGGTGCTTTTAACTAGGCATAAATTAAATGTCCTCTCACTGCAAGCATAGCATACCTATACCTTATAATTCAGTGACATTTTAGTGAATAGGCTGTTTTGAACACTGTGCCTTGGGGTGTTTATTGAAGCTTTATGAAAACTATTGATGTTTCCTTAGTATCCTTAAAGTTATGTCCGTGCTTTAAAAAGTTTCTCTGTAGGAGAGAAATGGTATTTATACCATGTTTTAAAATTCTGTAAGATGAGACATCTTAGTTGCTTTCCAGGCTTTTAAACTATTAAGCCGCTCAACTTGCCTATATGTTATTGGAAATACTTTAAAAGTTTGTGATGTGGTCATCTAGAAAGCCCTTTTGGGGAAACTTCACAGTCCCAGTGTCATTGCCATACAACTTCCTTAGAATTCTTGAACCACAGCTGAAACGAGCCTATTATTTTTTAGTTCCCCCCGATACCATTTAGAACTTTAAAACTAAAGGTGGTGGGTAAAAACTTAAGGAGCCTTTCCATTATCTTAGGTTGCAGGAAACTTTGTAATTTTTGAGGTTTAACACACTGTGTATCACTAAATTAACATTAATCACTATGCTAATGAGTATGTAAAACACAGTTTTGCGTTGATGCACTTTGTACCTCCCTCCATTAAAAGCATAAGAGCCAAAAAAAAAGTTGTTTTTTTAATAACAGCTATGTTGAGATATTGTTCACATACCATAAAATTCATCATTTTAAAGTGCACCATTCAATGTTTTTGAGTATATTCACAGTTGTGCAACCATCACCACAATCTGGTTTTAGAACATTTTAATCACCCCCCAAAAGAAAACCCCATATCCATTAGCAGTCCCTCCACATTCCCTCCTCCCCTCAGGCCCTGGCAACCACTAATCTAGATTTTTGTAGATTTTCCTTTTGTGAACATTTCAGACGAATGGAATCACATGTAGTCTTTTGTGGCTGACTTCTTTCACTTAGCAAAATGTTTTCAAGGTTCATCCATGTTGTAGTATATGTCAGTAATTCATTCTTTTTTATGGTCAAATAATATTCTGTTGCATGGATATACCACATTTGCTTTATCCATTCATCAGTTGATGGGCATTTCGGTTGTTTGCACTTTTTGGCTATTGTGAATATTGCTACCATGAACATTTGTGTACAAATTTTTGTGTGAACATGTCTTTTCATTTCTTTGGGATATACACCGAGGAGTGGAATTAATGGGTCATATGGTAACTTCATTTTTAACCATCTGTCAAACGTTTCTAAAGTGGCCACACCATTTTATAATCTCACCCACAATGTACAAGGGTTCCAATTTCTCTATATCCTTACCAACACTTGCTATTGTTTGTCTTTTTTATTTTAGCCATCCCTGTGAGTGTGACGTGGTATCTTATTGTGGTTTTGATGTGGATTACCCTAACGGTTAATGCTGAGCATCTTTTCATGTGCTTATCGGCCATTTGTACACCTTCTTTGGAGAAATGTCTATTAATATCCTTAGTCCATTTTTTTTCATTTTTATTTGTCTTTTTATTGAGTTGTAAGAGATTTTTAAAATGTATTCTGGATATGTCCCTTATTAGACATATGATTTGCAGAAACATTCTCCCATTCTGTGGATTGTGGGCTGTCTTTTCACTTTGCTAATGGTGCCGGTTTTTTTTAATTGAAGTATAGTTGATATAGAATATTATATTTTTTAATGGTGTCCTTTGAAGCTGAAAACTGAAATTTTGATAAAGTCACGTTTATCTAGTTTTTCTTCTGCTGCTTGTACTTTTGGTGTTATAAGAAACCATTGCCTAATCTAGGTTTATAAAGTTTACTCCCATGCTTTTTGTTTTTTGTTTTTTCTAAGAATTTTACAGTTCCAGCTTCACAGATAGGTCTATGATCTATTCTGAATTAATTTTTTAGAATGTCAATGTAGGGGTCAAACTTCATTCTTTTGCATGTGGATATCCAGTTGTCTCAGAACCATTTGCTGAAAAGATTATTCTTTCCCTTAAATTTGTTTTTTAAATGCTGTTACAGGGATGCTGGCAATGACATTCTAAAATGCTGTCAGCTCTCAGATTTATGACTGCTTGCTGACGAATTAAATTGACAACAAGAAAGGAATTTCTCTTGTATTTTACAGCTAGATTACTTGTGTGTCTGAAAATTAATTTCTCAATAAGAATGTCAGGAATGTAGTTTTGTTTTCTAAGTATTGAGTTTCTACTGTACGCCAGAAAATGTGCTCGGCGCTGAGTGTAAAATGAACAAAACAGACACAGTCCCTGCCTTCATGGATCCTGTAGTCTAGTGAGAAATTAACAGGGGGCCCTGATATAGTTTAGGGAAATTGAGGAGGGTTTCTCTGGTTGAAGAGTCCCCCCAAAAAACAACAGCATGAAAAGAAGACTGAGCAAGGAAGGAGCTTGACGTTTGGGGGCAAATAAAAGGCCACTGGAGCTACAATGTTCCAGACAAGGAGAGAGATACAAGATGAGGCTGAATAAGTGGTCAGGGCCGGTGAATGGAGGACCTGTAAATCATTTCCCAAACCGTCCGTGAAGGCTCCCCGGTGTCCCAGCAATCTCTCAGGGGCGCCGCGTTTGCTTTGAATTTTAAGGGAAACATAGCGCCATCTGTCGGACACAAAGGGAACTACTCAATCGTGCTGGTTTACAGTTCAATTTCAGATGCCTCTACATTCCATCCGAGGGGTTCTCCGCAGTTGGTGTGATAAAAAGCAAGTCCCTCGGGAAAATCAGTGTGGAGCTGGAAATGAGGGTGATTGTATCCAACCCGATTCCAAGGTTTGAGAGCTTAAGCAGTGCCCAGCAGGTGCAAAGCTGCTAAGACATAAATATTGTTTGGACCTAATTACTTAATAAACAGAACTGGTAGGTATTTCTTCTGGCCCACGAATGCCCTGAAAAAACTATTATGATATTAAGGCCACCATGAACGGAGAAAAGTTGGGAGCCTCTACTGTTAAGGATTTTGGGGCTTTATTCCAAGTGTTAGAGGCAGTTATTAAAAGGTTTGAAACAGGGAGAGTGACATGGAGGCTTTAATTTTTTCTAGTAAAGTGATATTTTAAAAATCTAGACATTTTACCTAAAGTGATTTTGCTTTCAATTACTTGTTCAATTATAAAAATGTCTTAGGTTTAAACTCTAATTAAGGACTCCAATGTTTTCCTCCCTAACAGACACTTTTGCCCCAAGGTGAGAGACCAATCAAGAACCCAAGCAGAGGTGGGCTTCTTTCACTGGCTTAAAATTGTTCCTCCCTCCACAAACTGTCCACAAAAAGGAGAGAAGGGGCAGGACCCACTACTCTGATGGCTCTTGGTTCACTTAATGTTGGAAAGTATGGAACAGAATTTTAAACATAGATTAGGCCTGGAAAGCTGCCTCCTTTTTAAGTTGCTTGAAATTTGTATCCTCTCAAATGGATTTGACAGTTGTAGCAGAGATTGCTGGTCCTACCATTGTCTACTGACCCCCTTCTACTTTAGTAAAAGAGCATCAGTCTCCATTTTATTTGGAGTTATGCCCCCTCCCCACCTAACAGACTGAATTTTCCAGCCTCTTTTGACTAGGAGATGTGGCCATGTGACCAATTCAACTGACGATATGTGACCTTCCCAGAAGGCTGCTTAAAAGGAGCTGAGTTAGCTGGAAGGTGTATTCTCTTTGCCCTTCTGCCCTTCCTTCTTTTGGCTTGTGGCACAGATTTGGTGGTTGGAGTACTACCAGCCCTCTTGGACCATGAGATGACCTTGAGAATGAAAGCCAGATGCTAGGGTGATGGAGCAGAAAGATAGGGGGAGCCTGTGTCTCTGATAACTGTGGAGCTACCATACTAGTCCTGGATAGCCTTCCTCTGGACTTATATATGTTAACCTAAAACAAATAGATATTTCTCCAGCAAATATGGGTTTATTCAGGATCAGCAAAGAATTGCAGTTCAGGGTCTGCAACCATGGTGAGCCACATGCAGTTCCTCTCAGGGCAAGGGAAGGAGAATGCTTTTTATTTTTATTTATTTATTTTTTGGCCACGTTGCGCAGCTTGCTGGATCCTTGTTTCCCAACTAAGGGATTGAACCCCGGGCCACAGCAGTAAAAGCTCAGAGTCCTAACTATTGGACCATCAGGGAACTCCCCGGAGAATGCATTTTATATGAAAGGAAGTGGGCGGACTATAGTAAACAAAGGGTCTGTGGTTTTTCATTGGCTGAGTCCTTGCAGGGAAAGAAAAGTCTTTCTTCTTCCTCTGGGGGCTCTGCTAACCTCGCAGGGCATGAGAGCTCCCCTTTTTCGTCTCCCAACTTTATTTAATAGAGGTTTCTGTTGATTCATTTTTCATATACATATTTGACAGAGAAATTTCTGTCTTATTCAAGCCTCTGTTACTTGGCCTGGACTGTTTTTTGTTTTATGCCACAAAATCAATCCTAATAGTCCTCTCGTATGATTACCCAAAATAAGGTCGCAGCCATTGAACCCTTTCCCCAAGGTGGGGATTGCCAGTTTCACAGATGGGTTTTATTCAGTATCAAAGAATATTTTTTTTCTCTGGAAACTATTTCAGCCCCAACTTTATTCTCAATATTTTTGGCCAGTGCCCTCCTTTGTCATTATTTAGTCAGGAGAGAGAGACAGAGAGAGAGAGAGGCGGTGGCGGGGGTGGGGGGGGGTGGGGGTGGGGGGGGTGGGGGGGTGGGGGGTGGGGAAGGAAATCCTTTCCCATCTTGATATAAAAATATTTTCTTATATATTCTTCAAATAATTTTGAAGTTTTGTTTTTTGCATTTAGGCTTCTAATTGAGTGACTCTGAAGGAACATCATAGAAGAGCACCAGAGAACAGGCTTTTATTGGGCTATCCAAAATGCTCAAGAGGAATGATTGTGTGGTTGGCTGGGTCTTATGACAATCTTTGTCCTTGGAAACCCCTTTCCAAACCAATGAGGACAGTATGCCTTGGCTGTGTAGAAACATACTTTTTGACCCAAATTTGAAAAACCCTATGAAATAGGAATAACCAAAGGAAGTACTTGAAATTATTAAAAGATTTTTAACACCCTTGGTCTCTTTTTGACCATTTATCCTTTTTCGGTAGCTCAGAATATTTTAAAAAATGTAATGATTGCATTATTTATCTACGTAAGATAATTTTGCTAAAGCCTTCATCTCGAAAGTTTGCCCTTCAAGATTCTGCCCCTGGAATTCCTACCTTCAAACATGCCCATTTAGAGAGACAAAGAGCTCTTGTTATGTTTGGGGTGGGGGGAGTGGAAGATATTTTTGAATCTACTAGGAAAGAGTTCAAGCTCAGAGTCTTTGATCTGCTGGGATTTCTAACACATGTGAACCCTCAACACACTTTCTCTAATTCTACCAGATGTAGCCAAGTTGTTCAGAGAGAGTCCATCAACTCATAAGTTGCTTTAGTTACAGATCTCTTGCTTTATATTATACAGGATGGATTTCCAGATGTTCTTTTGATTTGTAGTTTGCTCATTTCCCTCCAAGAAATTGTCAAGAAATGGTCTGGACTGGTGGACCCTTTATCTTTGTTTGCCCTAAGAGCTGGCATTGTTAGGGCACTCGCTAAGTTAAATACAGTATTTTGCAGACTCTGACACTGTTATTGTTTAGACTTTAGAGAGAAAAAGAGCCGAGTTGAAATGGAAGAAGAGTATTAGGAAAGAATCAGATGGCTTGAAAAAAATTTTTTTTTCTTCCTCTGAAATAAAATGAGACTGCCCAGCCTTACTGAGATCCAGGAGATCTCAGGATGAAGTTAAATATGCTGTTGTAATACGACCCAGCACACATCTCTTGGCTTTCTTTCCTGCAAATTCAACAGCCATGCTATTTTACTGAGTATCCACTATGTGCCTGGCACTTTATTGGCCCAACTCTTTCTACAGAAAGGCTTAACCGACTCATTACTAACTCTAATGGTAAACTAAGCAGAGAATTCAGTGATAGTCCTTGAAGCAGACATAAAAGTGTTCAGAGGTACATTCTGGTTGTATCTGTTTACCTGTCCTTTCAATTAAGAAGAGATACTTGAGACTTAGGAGACATTCTCATTTCTACCAGTTCTCAACTTTAATAACCAAAAATAAGCACCATTATAAAATGAGATAGAGAACATCGAATACTCGACTGTCTCTGCAGCTTCCATTTTGCCCTGAGAGAGGCAAAAATACTTCATTGATGAGCTTACGTCACTGGCATATTTCTCATCATCTGATCCATAGACTAGCATCAGTATCCAAGAACTTTGAAAGTGTTAGTCTTTTGCTACCATGATCTTGCAGACTGAATCATTCTGAATCATATTGCTTTTTTAACCCTTCAAATGGAAATTTGCAAGCTTCGGATGAACATAGAAGAATAACAGAGATGGAATAGTTGAATAAAGTTCAGGAGTAGGGTAGAATCTGAAACAACGAGAAAATGACTGTAGGGGTAGTTCCATCCATTTGTTTATTTACACTGAAAATTCTTCCAGAAAAAAAAAAAAGTTTAAAGTTGCTTAAAAGACACAGGGTTGAGCTATCAGTATATTACATTTTAATTTTCAAAAGGGCACAAGGATGGTAAAACAATAAAGTTTAGCCTTAAGTTTCCTGGTGGTCAAGGCAAAAGGGAAAGTCCTTGAGTTAAATAGCTCTAATTAGCTAATAAGAAGAAGCATAAAGTTGGTAAGGAGAAAGTTTTTTTCTGGGACTAAATTCTAAGAGGAATTCATTTAAATAAAAAAATTAAAAGTTGAATAATATATGTGAGGCGTTTTTGCATGCTTTTTTCTCATTTAATTCTCACAAAAGTACTGTGAAGCATAGTGCATCATCTTCGTCTTACAGATGAGGAAACTGAGGATCAGAGCAGTTATGTTGACTGGATACAGCTGGGCTTTGAACCCTGATATAGCTGAATTGAAAGCCTACACTATGCACCACACTGCCTCTCAGTGGACACTCATGTATATTGTGTAGTTTTGGACTGTGAGTTCATTTTCAGTGGGGCTTTATCTGTGGCAATATTCTGCAGCCTGGATTGAGGCATAGTCCATCCAGAATAGTTTTACATTTGTTTCCGTTAGGCACTTCAGGTATGACTAGTCCCCAAGGGCTTCTTTTTCTAGGATCTTGAGGTGAGACCTTAGATTATTAACTTGAGACTTTTCCTCTTTTCTAATGGATGCATTTAGTGCTATAAATTTCCCTCTTAGATCTGCTTTAGCTGTGTCCCACAGATCTTGATATGTCGTTTATTTCATTTTCATTCTGTACAATTTTTTTTTTTACTTCGCTTGATACTTCCTTTTTAAAATATTTCTTTCTTTCTTTTTTAGATTTATTATTTATTTATTTATTTTTGGCCATGTTGCGGCACACGGGATCTTTGTTGAGACATGCGGGATCTTTCATTGTGGCGCACGGGCTTCTCTCTAGTTGTGGCATGAGGGTTTTCTCTAGTTGTGGCATGCAGGCTCCAGGGCATGTGGGCTCTGTAGCTGTGCCGCATGTGTTCCAGAGCGAATGGGCTCTGTAGTTTGCAGCACTCAGGCTCTCTAGTTGAGGTGTGCAAGCTCAGTAGTTGTGGCGTGTGGGCTTAGGTGCCCTGCAGCATGTGGGATCTTAGTTCCCTGACCAGGGATCAAACCTGCGTCCCCTGCATTGCAAGGCAGATTCTTTACCACTGGACCACCAGGGAAGCCACTTGATACTTTCTTTTTGAAGTATGTCCTTTAGTTTCCAAGTGTTTGGAGACGTTGTTATGTTTCCATTGTTGATTTCTAGTTTGATCCCATAGTGGTCACAGAACACACTCTGTATGATTTCAGTTCTTTTAAATTTGCTGAGGTTTGTTTTATGGGCCAGGATATGGTCTATCTTCGTATATGTTCTGTGGTTATATGAAGAGAATGTATATTCCACTGTTGTTGGGTGGAGTGCTGTATGAATGTTGATTAGATCCTATTGGTTGATGATGTTGTTTAGTTCTATATCCTTGAAGATTTTCTGCCTAGTTGTTCTACTAATTTTTTTAAATAAATAAATTTATTTATTTATGGCTGCATTGGGTCTTTGTTGTGCGTGGGCTTCTCATTGCAGTGTCTTCCCTTGTTGCGGAGTGTGGGCTCTAGGCATGCGGGCTTCAGTAGTTGTGGCTTGCAGGCTGTAGAGCGCAGGCTCAGTAGTTGTGGCGTACAGGCTTAGTTGCTCTGCAACATGTGGGATCTTTCTGGACCAGGGCTCGAACCCGTGTCCCCTGCATTGGCTCGAACCCGTGTCCCCTGGATTCTTAACCACTGTGCCACCAGGGAAGTCCTGTTCTACTAATTGTTGAGAGAGGGATGTTGAAGTCTCCACTTGTAACTGTAGATTTGTCTCTCTTTCCGGTTCTATTAGTTTTTGTTCCACATGTTTTGCAGCCCTAAATGCATACACATTTAGAATTACCATTCTTGGTGAATTGATCTTTTTATTATCATATAATGGCCCTCTCTGTCTTTGGTAATCTTCATTGCTCTTAAGTCTACTTTATCTGATATTAAAACAGCCACTCCTGGTTCTCTCTCTTTTTTTTAACTTATTTATTTATTTTGGCTGCACTGGGTCTCATTTGCGGCATGCAGGATCTTTAGTTGCGGTATGCGGACTTCTTAGTTGAGGCATGCAGACTCTTAGTTGCGGCATGCCTGTGGGATCTAGTTCCCCGACCAGAGATCAAAGCTGGGCCCCCTGCATTAGGAGTGTGGAGTCTTACCCACTGGACCACCAGGGAAGTCCCACTCCTGGTTTTCTTTTATCAATGTTTGCATGCTATATCTTTTTCCACCCTTTTAACTTTCAAGCTACCTATACAGTTAAATTTGAAGTGAGTTTCTCATAGACAGCATATAGTTAGGTCATGTTTCTTAATCCATTTTTCCAATCTCTTTTTTAATTAATAGTCTATTTGAGCACTTTTAGGTTTACAGAAAAATAGAGCAGGGAGTACAATGTTCTCATATAGTTCCTAACCTCAGTTTTCTGTGTTAATATTATGTTCCATTAGTGTGGTATATTTGTTATAATTGGTAAGTTAATATTGATACACTATTATTAACTGAAGTCCATAGTTTACATTAGGATTCACTCTTTGTGTTGTATGTTGTATGGGTTTTAACAAATCTATAATGACATGTAGCCACCATTATAGTATCATACAGATTAGTTTCGCTGCCCCTTAAACCTCTGTGCTCCACCTATTCATCCCACCCTTCTCCCTAACCTCTGGCAACCCCTGATCCTTTTACTATCTCAGCAGGTTTGCCTTTTCCAGAATGTCATATAGTTGGAATCATACAGTACGTTAACTTTTTCAGATTGGCTTCTTTCACTTAGTAATATGCATGTAAGGTTCTTCCGTGTCTTTTGATGCTTTGATAGCTCATTTCTTCTTAGCATTGAATAATATTCCATTTGTCCATTTGTACCACGTTTATTTATCCATTCACCTACTGAAGGACATCTTGGTTGCATCCAGGTTTTGCAATTATGAATAAAGCTGCTTATAAACATTCGTATACAGGTCTTTGTGTGGACATAAGTTTTAAGTTTTCAATTTCTTTGGGTAAATAACAAGGAGTGTAGTTGCTGGATATGTTTTGTAGGAAGCTACCAAACTGTCTTCCAAGGTGGCTGTACCATTTTGCATTCCCACCAGCAATGAACGAGGGTTCCTGTTACTCCATATCCTCCCCAGCATTTGGTGTTGTCCTTGCTCTAGACTGTGGCCATTCTAATAGGTCTATAGTGGTGTCTCGTCGTTCAATATGCATTTCCCTGATATATGATGTGGGGCATCTCTTTATATGCTCATCTACCATCTATATATCTTCTTTGTTGTCTTAAGGTCTTTAGTCCATCTTTAAATTGGGTTGTTCATTTTCCTACTGTTTTGTTTTAAAGAGTTCTTTGTATACTTGGGATAATAGTTCTCCAAAAATGTCCATGTCCTAATCCCTGGAATCCCTGTGAGTATGTTACTTACATGGCAAAAGAGACTTAAAAATGTGATTAATCTAAGGACTTTGAATGGGGGAATTATCCTAAATTGTCTGGGTGGGTGTAATCTAATTACATGGGTCCTTAAAATCCGAGAACCTTTGCTGGCAGTGGTCAAGGAAGATGTGACAATGAAGAAAGACACAGAGAAATGTAATGTTGGTAGCTTTGAAGACAGAGGACGGGGCCATGAGCCAAGGAATGTGGGTGACCTCATGCAAACAGAGCCTTCAGAGCCTCCAGAAAGGAAAGCAGCCCTTTGGAAACTTTATTTTAGCCCAGTGAGACTCCTGTCAGACTTCTAGAACTAAATTTGCATTGTCTAAGCTGCTAAATTGGTGGTAATTTGTTACAATATCAGTAGAAATCTAGTACACTGAAACTTTCTATTTTTCCATCTGTTTCATGTGTGTTTATAATTACTTATGAAGCATTTTTATCATGACTGCTTTAAAATCTCCGTCAAATAATTCTAACAGGTTACCTTGGTGTTGCCATTTTTGTTTTTTCTCCTTCAGTTTGAGCTCTTCCTGGCTCTTGGTATGAATACTTTTTGATTGCATCATGGGCATTTTTGCATTATGAGACTCTGGATCTTATTTAAACCATTCGTCAGGAGCTGGCTTTCTCTGACCCCACTGACACGAGAAGCTGGGGCTGAACCTTGTGACTGCCAAATGCAGGCAGAAGTCAGTTTTCCACTCAGCTTGTGCTGACACCAGAAAGGGGGTGCTCCTCATTAGTGCTGCGTGAGGTCTGCCCCCTCACCTGGTCTCCACTGACACTGTGTGGGGAGAGAGGGATACCTCATCACTGGCTGGTAGGGATGAACGTCCAGGATCTCTGCTTGGTCTTCTGCGACACCACTTCAGTGGGCGGTATTGGGCACTTCATTTTATCCTTCTGAGGGTGGAGGTCTAGGCTCCCCACTTTGTCTTTGCTGGTGTGGTTGGGGTTAAGGCCAGTTTCTTCTGCAGCTGGAATAGAGTGGTTATTGTTTGCGTGCTTTGTCTTGTTAGGTTGCTCTTTCCTGATCCTTTGGCTAGAGAAGGATTTGGTTGAGGCTGGCTTTTTTGTTCACGCCATCTGGAATTTCCGATTGCTGGCTTCTTCCGCACTGTCTGGATACATTCATGAGTCAAAAAGGAAACCCAGGGGACTTGCCTGGTGGTGCAGTGGTTAAGAATCCGCCTGCCAATGCAGGGGACACGGGTTCGAGCCTTGGTCTGGGAAGATCCCACATGCTGTGGAGCAACTAAGCCCGTGCGCCGCAAGTACTGAGCCTGCGCTCTAGAGTCCGCGAGCCACAACTACTGAAGCCTGCGTGCCACAACTAATGAAGCCTGTGCACCTAGAGCCTGTGTTCTAAACAAGAGAAGCCACCGCAATGAGAAGCCCGCGCACCGCAACGAAGAGTAGCCCCTGCTCACCTCCACTAGAGAAAGGCCGTGCGCAGCAATGAAGACCCAACGCAGCCAAAAAATAAATAAATTAATTAAAAATAAATAAATTTTAAAAAACATAATAACATGTGTGTAAAAAAAAAAAACAACCCATGAAACTCATCACTGTGTTTTTCCTCAAATCCCAAGGTCCCTAGTCAGTCTGCCTTCATCTCCACCTTTCAGTTTTAAGTTTGCTTTATATAATGTCCAGGGTTTTTAGTTCTACTGAGAGGGAGGATTGGGGGAAAGGATGCCAACTTTATCATCCCGGAAGTGGAAGTCTGCCTAAAAGATTACTTTCTACATTTTTAAAAAAATTTTTTAATTTTTTGGCCGCACGGCCTGTGGGATCTTAGTTCCCCAACCAGGGATGGAACCTGAGCCCCCTGCAATGGAAGCACGGAGTCTTAACGACTGGACCACCAGGGAAGTCCCTAAAGATCACTTTTTCAGGTTGGCTTTTCTTCTTATAGGTTTTTGGACCACATATTGGCAGATTTTTTTCCAGTTCACATTTTTAATAAAGGTGTAATCCTATGAGGGTTTTGGCTTTATATGCATTTTCAGTCCAGCTCTGATTTGAATGAGCCCCAGGGATTATCTGCATGTAAGTTTTATAACCCAAGCCCCTAGCCCATCAACTCTCCTTGAGCTGCTGCCCATTCACCCCAGTACAGCTACAGCTTCAGCTCATGTCACTGCCAGAATGTTTTTTCAACCACTCTCTTGTGAACTCAGGTATGAATTTAAACAGATGCTTGCTGTGTTTTAGTTAGCATTTCTGGGTATTTAAAAAATTTATTGTAAAATATACACAACATAAAACTTTCCATTTTAACCATTTCTAAATATACAATTCAGTGGCATTAAGTCATACTATCATGCAACCATCACGACTATCCATTTGTAGAACTTTTCATCATCCAAACAGAAACTCTGTTCTGGGTGTTTTGAAAAAGTTTTTAGGTTATCTGTTTCCTCCTGGTGAAGTGGTAGTCAAAAGACATTTCAGGTGGAAGATACAGCAAGTGAAAAGGATGGAGCTTAGAAGAGTCCTATTACCCGAGAGACAATGGAGTCCAGTTTGACAGGAACCAATACATAGATGGTGTGGTGGGAAGTGATAGATGAGGCTGACAGAATGGTGACAGATTGTGCAGGCCCAGCTAATCCCACTGCAGGTAATGGGGAAAGGAAATTTGTAAATAAGAAATTGAGTTGCTCAGTGTTGTTAATTTAGGAAGATTGCTCTAGTAATAGGGAGATCTTGCAGACATAACAGTCCTGTTAGGGGAACCACTGACAGAAACCACCCTCCCTGGCCAGGCACGATAGTAACCACTCGCATGAGTTATCTTACAACAGGAGGTCCTGGTAAGGAACGTGGAACTAACAAGCGACCACCAACCGGAAGAATTCAGGAAAGGTCAAAAGGAGAGAGGGGACTCCAGTCTATTTGTCCTATCAACCTCCCAGAATCCTTCTCGCTGGAATCCATCTTGGCTGAGCGATGCACACCACCAGGAAGGACCCTGAGTCAGAGTGACTGGCCAGAGACAACCCGGAAACTAACCCCATTACCGTAAAACCTGAGACTGCGAGCCATGTGGCAGAGCAGTCCTCCTGGGTTCCCTTACCCTGGTGCTCTTTCCCCCGGGGCGCTGTTTCCCAATAGTCTCTTGCTTTGTCAGCACGTGTGTCTCCTTGGACAATTCATTTCCAAGTGTTAGACAAGAGCCCACTCTAGGGCCCTGAAAGGGGTCCCCATTCCTGCAACACTCCTACACTTCCTATTATCCAATGTATGAGAAGTTTGTTGATATATTTTTAGTTTTCTAGTTGTTTACTGCAGGATGTCAAATCCTGCACCAATTCCTCCTCCATGGGTGGAAGCAGAGGACCAGCATAGGGTAGTTGCTAGGTTTCACTGTGGGACTGTATGCGATTGCTCAGGGACTACACATATAGAGCGAGATTGAAAGACAACCAAGGATGAGAGTACAAGTCAATCTCGACTTTTAAGGAGTGGCCAGAGCAAGGACCAGTGAAAGCAATTAGGAGTTCTTCCTATTTGTCAAACACCTTTGTTTAAATTATCTCTATGTATTATTATTCATGCCAGCTCAGGGATCAGCAATCTACAGCCTGCAGGCCAAATCTGGCCCACTCCCCGCCCCGCCCCGCCCCCCTACGTGGGCCTCTCACTGCTGTGGCCTCTCCCAGCGGCCATGGCTCACGGGCCCAGCCGCTCCGCGGCATGTGGGATCCTCCCAGACCGGGGCACGGACCCGTGTCCCCTGCATCGGCAGGCAGACTCCCAACCACTGCGCCACCGGGGAAGCCCCCACCACTTGTTTTTGCAAATAAAGTTTTACTGTAATACAGCCGCACATTAATTTATGTATATCTCTGGCTACTTTTGTGCTACAATGGCAGAGTTGAATAGTTAAGTCACAGGTAGATGGCTGTCAAAGCCTTAAATATTTCCTATCTTGTAGAAAGTTTGCTAAGCCCTGTCCTAGAGGACTGTGGGGACTTAACAGTGAAAAGTGCATGGGATCAGGCAAAAGAAGAAATACCACTAGAAGCCAAGGCAGGAAAATATTTAAGATTAAATGTCTATTAGTTGTAGAAATGCTACACCACCCCATTGTCCAATTTTTAGGTTTTCACTCTTCTGATCATTAGATCATTTTTAATGATCGGATTACAGAAGCAGTTATATACATGAAAATGACTAGCTGTTTAAGTAAATGCAGAACTGGGGTATCTGAGAGAACGGTTCCAAATGAGGTGAGTCCTAGACACAGTGGAATACCAGACAGCACACAGATGAATATAGTATCACAATGTATTCCACTAAGTGAAAAAAACTGCTGAAAATATGATTTGTATACCATGATCCCATTTTTGCTGAAGAAAATAATCTGAAAAATTCTACATCAAATTTATTTCTTATATATTTATTGTTTTCTATTTTTTGGACAATGACCATTAATTAATTTTATATCTAGAAGAAGTAAATTTTTCATTTTACTGGGGAAAAAAAAATACACCTCTAATATTGACCAAATCAAAGGCTTAAATCACAACCTTAAATTTTACACAGAGATCTGTCCATCAATACTCTGAATGTATTTCCTCAAATTTCTTTGATAGGAAGAGTTACTGGTTCCCAAGATAAAACTTTAACTGAGAAAAAGAATGAATGGAAAGATTATAAAGGGTTGCTCAGTCATTTATATACCATTAAATTACTAATACACTGATGTTCCCGCATATTTTTTCCAGAGGTTTGCTTTGATATCTTTACTCAATACTACAAGTTCTCTTCAACAGTGAGTATAAAGGCTAATGTGGAATTTGTAGCTTAAGTACAATCTTCCTCTTGTTAGTGAAATTAACCTAAGCATTCTGCCCATTTTTCTGAAATCAAACAACTTACCCACGTGTGTAACTCACCATACCTCCTCTCAAGAAAAGGTCTGAAGTTTTAAAATATTCTAACACTGGAAAAAAATAGCAAACAAATAAGAGACTGAATGATATTGCAAGAACTGCTACCTTCAAAGCTTGGCATAGGTATTAAATTTCTGCTTCTCACACGTTTCTGCACATGCTTAAATATTAATAAGGACCCTGTAGCCAAATATACATGGTAACTAAATCCAAAGTTCAGAAGACTGCAGCTTTTACAATACAAATGCACCCTTCAGCACATGAATAAAGAACATTAGGACAGAGATCCTGAGAACTACAAATAAAAAAAGAAAAGAATCATGTGTTTACAATGAATATTGCTCCAAAAAATGCAATGTAGATTATTATCTGACATGAATAAACGTACATATACATTCTCTATTTTCCCTTTTGTCCACCCTTTTACAGTGTTCACAAAGATAAACCTGCATATTTCTCATCTTGGAGGCACCCTAGTGTACCAGAAAGATGGAACGTTGACAGCCTGGTATCATTTACTCTGTGATCTCAGGCAAGTACTTAGAAAAACAAAATCCATCTGAGTCTAAACCTCATTTGAAAAATGGAGAGAATAACAACAATAATAACAAAACCAATTGCCTTATTTATTTATTATTATTATTTTTAAAATAAATTTCTTTGTTTTTGGCTGCGTTGGGTCTTTGTTGCTGAGCATGGGCTTTTCTCTAGTTGCGGCGAGCGGGAGCTACTCTTTGTTGTGGTTGGCGTGCTTCTCATTGCGGTGGCATCTATCGTTGCAGAGCATGGGCTCTAGGCGCACGGGCTTCAGTAGTTGTAGCATGAGGGCTCAGTAGTTGTGGCTCACAGGCTCTAGAGCGTAGGTTCAGTAGCTGTGGCACACAGGCTTAGTTGCTCCGCGGCATGTGGGATCTTCCCAGACCAGGGCTCGAACCAGTGTCCCCTGCATTGGCAGGCGGATTCTTAACCACTGCGCCACCAGGGAAGTCCTTGCCTTATTTAACATAAAAAGCATTTCCCATAGTTATTAGATACAAAGGATAAAAACTTTTATATTAATGGGCTTGGTATGTAGCAGGATGTGTTAATTCCTTTCCCTTCTGGCACTCTCTTGCAATTACAAATCAAGTGCTGTTAGAAATATAATTCATCTGAACTCAGTAAGAGATACCCAACTGACTGAAATGTCTCCTTCACTGTCTTAAGTTTTCTCAATCATGTTTCTGGTCTACTTGTTCCATTATGCAGTCCTCTCTCCTTGAATAAAAATGTAAAAGCAAAACAGAAGCCAAATAATGCTGACTGCTTTCTTGATCATGGCAATGTGACATTCTCAGCCATTACCATACGTCCTCGTGTGTTAACCTTGTTGCTCTGTAAAATTTCAATTACTGCAGATACGTATGGGAATAAATGCTGCTTTTTGTATATAAGACAATCTGGCTGGGAGGTTAAAAGGCAATGTCCTGGGAGTTCCCTGGTGGCCTAGTGGTTAGGATTCTGGGCCACCAGATTCATGGCCCGGGCTCAATCCCTGGTCGGGGAACTGAGATTCTGCAATCTGTGTTCCCCCCTTCTCCCCAAAAAGGCAATGTTCTATTTTAACTGAGTCTGAGAAAGGCAACATATAAGATAAACTGCATGTTTTAAGACTGACTTTCAGACTGAATAATTCAACAATCAGTTAATCAGAAATTACCCCTTTTTATGTTTGTCTTAGAAGAAAAACAAATATAAAAGTTACTTGTTATTAAAGAGTGAAGAATATTAAGGAATCAGATAATTTACTATTAAAATGTAATTATATTTTAGAATTCTCTTTTGAATATTTAAGTGCTTTTTTTTTTCTTTTTGGCCACATGGCTTGTGGCTTATGGCTTATGGGATCCTAGTTCGCTGACCAGGTATCGAACCTGTGCCCCCTGCAGTGGAAGCACGGAGTCCTAACCACTGGACCACTAGGGAATTCCCTTAAATGCTATTAAGTAAAACTTTCTAAGAAATTTGGTTATTGGCATATGAAATTATTACAAATTTACCAACGGTTACAGATATGAACATATTCATGTAAAGAAGCCAGGGAATTGATCATCTCAGAGTATATGAAAAAGAAATGAAAGCAAAGAGGGATAACTTCCCAAACAAATGAACCTAGTTAATTAATTAATTATTTATTTTTGGCTGCGTTGGGTCTTCGTTGCTGCACACAGGCTTTCTCTAGTTGCGGTGAGTGGGGGCTACTCTTTGTTGCAGTGCACGGGCTTCTCATTGTGGTGGCTTCTCTGGTTGCACAGCATGGGCTCTAGGCACGTGGGCTTCAGTAGTTGTGGCATGAGGGCTCAGTAGTTGTGGCTCGCGGGCTCTAGAGCACAGGCTCAGTAGTTGTGGCGCACGGGCTTAGTTGCTCCGTGGCATGTGGGATCTTCCCGGACCAGGGCTCGAACCCGTGTCCCCTGCATTGGCAGGCGGATCCTTAATCACTGCACCACCAGGAAGTCCCCAAATGAACCTCTTTAAAATCCTCAGGATTTTAGATGAGAAAATTGAGGGACGGTTCTGTCTCCTGACTCCCCAAAAGCCCTACAGAGGATACGTGACTTCCTTCTGCATCCTAAAAAGGAACAGCTACTCCTCCAAAACTGAGGCCCCTATGTTTTCCATACCTAGGAAATAGCATTTATTTTATTTTTAAAAAATTTTCAGGGTTGTGGGCATATTCCAAACTTTCTTTTCTCTTTTTAATGAGAATCCCTGCCATAGAATGTTACTGTTACTGATGGGAGGTATCTTACTCCTCAAGGGTTTGGGTAGAAAAAGATGCAAATCACTGCTATAGAGACTCAGGTACAATAAAACATTGGTTCCTATGGTCTATTTATCACATGTAGAAGTCCAATTCTCATTTGTAAAAAATTCCAGAAATTCAGAATATTTTTTAAAAAAAGTATCATTTTATTTGTACACTTAAGTTGTACATAGAAACTGAAAATACAGTTCTGTAAAACTGAAAGAACTGCCAGGGAAAAGGGAGGGTGTTACCTTTTATTGACTGATCATTAAGGAAGTTAGAGAAATAAAACAAAAACACAATAAAATGTTTAAAAAATTAAAGAACATTTTCCAGGTACAAATTTTATAAATACAAAACAAATTCACAAATTACTTTGAATGCTAAATAAATATCTAGTTAATAAACTCAGACTCAATACCTCCAGCCAGCACTGGTACAGCACTTCAAGGAATAAAGCTGGATTCATTCATGTATAGTGTTGAAAGAATCTGCTTCTTAAACAATTCTTAGACGTATACACTTTTTTCTAAACTGTGCTATTATGGAAGATTTATCTGTGTAGATAAATCTCCCTTAATACCACACTTCTAAAAAAAAGTCAATGACAAAATAAATCATGGGTGAAAAAATATTTTTTGAGATACTGGGACACATGAATGATCTCAAAATGCACAAAAAACTCTGTAAACCAGTACTGCAGCCAATACATCTATCCAATTTATTAGATACTGAACAAAACTGTAGCAAAGGAAATCTTTCCTACATTCTCCTGAGTGCTTAATATTAAAGTTGAGAATATAGTGCAGGCCACACTTCAATGTGGTCAATCAGTTGTTATTGCTTTATACATATATGTCTGCTTTAGAGCATGATTTAATGTTCCATTTTCATGAACAATTTGTTTTCTTCAAATATATCCTTTAGAAAGACAGAATCAGATTCGTGACTTTTTTGCAACTGGTGGTGTGCTAACTTGATCCACGTTCCCAGGTGTGACGGTGAGTCCAAGTTTTTGAGCCTGAATATGAAAAAATGCTTGCAGCCTAGTTCCAGCTTTTGCTTCACTTGTGTTACGAGGGTTGTACTCAAAGCAGTTCGAAAACATTAACTCAATATCATCGATAAACTCAGCTAGAATGAAAAAACCAAATGAGATAAGAATGAAAGTAAATTATAAATACAATCTTTGTATATCTGGAAATGTCATTAAGAAAACAGAAGTCCACATTTTTCTTTAGAAATTGAAGACTCTGAAACAAGCTGGCAGAACTGAAGCTTAAAATTGTTTATAAATACTTTATAAAATGTTTTTGTTGAAATTATACAATTATTTAGAGGTATTTTATATAACTAAAAAGAACATCTATTAAGATGAGATTCTATAAAATATCTTTAACTCATTCAATCCCCATCCATCTTTCATTTCCATATATGCATACATGGCATTTTAGGGATTTCTTGGGATGCCATCTACACAATTACATTAATATACATCATTTAAATAAAAAGAAAAACAGCCTTTACCTCCTTAAAGGAAAATAATTATCAGAGAAAAACATAAATTACTCACATGCTAGTTTATATTCACATTTGTTCACTTTTTCACGAATTATATTTAAGGCAATGGGCTTTTTGATGATGTCATAATAGTCTGGGACCTGTAAAATAATTCAAGTATTATCTCTCCTATAGAAAATTTATTGAAGATAAGTAGTCAAATACATGCAAGTTTTGCCCTTAAAAGCAACTGAATATTAACTTCTGAATACTATTATTCCATTAAAATTACATAATACATTTCAGTCATTGTAATGTTGTAAAAGCTTATTTGATACTATAAAAAATGTTAACAATGTATTGTGAAAAAACAGATTATGAGTTTGCTTGTGTGTTCTCTTCCTTTCTCTGACTCTCTCTATATAGATACATAAATGTATTTATAAAGAAATTTCTGTAATGACCATGACTGCATTTGTAATAAAGAATAAAATACATGTAACAAAACTTAATTCAGCACAAAACTACTCAGGAAAAATAAGTTACAGTTCAACTGAGAGTTAATTTTTTTGTTGTTGTTAAATATTTATTTAGTTTTGGCAGCGTCGAGTCTTAGTTGCGGCGCGTGGGCTTCTCTCTAGTTGCCCCACGTGGGCTTAGTTGCCCCGTGGCATGTGGGATCTTAGTTCCCCGTCCAGGGATGGAACCTGTGTCCCCTGTGTTGGAAGGTGGATTCTTAACCACTGGACTGCCAGGGAAGTCCCAGAGAGTTAATTTTTATAAGACACTATTCAATGTTAATTAATCTTTCATATTCTGGTTCTAGAATTCTCAAAGTAGAATTTTGATGATGTCACTTTTTCATTCAGAAACCTTCACCTGATACTGACAAGTGAGGCCCTTTACAATCTAGTTGTGTCTGAGCCCCTCTAACACACCCTCTGCTCCATTCAAACCATCCATCATTCCCATATTCTCATTTCTAGGTCTTAACTTGTTGTTCCCTCTTCCTAAAATGCCCTCATTCCATTTCTCACTGTTGAAATTCCATCTTTCTTCAGTGACCAAATCAAATAGTTCTTCCATAAAAAAACTTTCTAATTCCTGCTATTCCTTCCCCCTGAAATGCTCAAATCAATTCCTTCTCTTCTCTACTTCTGAAAGACCATTAAACTTCTAGTATAACTAACACTGTCCTACCTCTGCTATGGCACATCATACTCCGTCATACCTATATAAAAATAACAGCTCAAACCCCTTAGTTAGGTTAGGCTATCTCTGTTACTCAAGAGTACCCATCTTTTACATCAGTGTTTCTCAAAATGCTGTCCTTGGACCAGCACCATCAGCATCATTTGGGGACTTGTCAGTAATGCAAATGGCTGGGCATCATCCCAGACCTAGTGAAACAGACTGGGGTGGGGCCCAGTCAGCTGTGTTTTAACAAGCCCTCCATTGATTGTGGTGTACGCTAAAGTTTAAGAAACACTGTTTTACATAATAGAAATGCCAATAATGGTACTCAGTTGAATCAACTCTATTCATATTCATTACACAGAATAAAAAGTGAGGTTATTTCAACACATGGTCATCATTTATAAGAATCAGTCACAGGGGCTTCCCTGGTGGTGCAGTGGTTAAGAATCCACCTGCCAATGCAGGGAACATGGGTTCAAGCCCTGGTCTGGGAAGATCCCACATGCCGTGGAGCAACTAAGCCCGTGCACCACAACTACTGAGCCTGTGCTCTAGAACCCACGAGCTACAACCACTGAGCCCACGTGCCACAACTACTGAAGCCAGCGTGCCTAGAGCCCATGCTCCGCAATGAGAGAAGTCACCGCAATGAGAAGCCCGTGCACCACAACAAAGAGTGGCCCCCTCTCGACGTAACTAGAGAGCCCACGTGCAGCAATGAAGACCCAACGCAGCCAAAGATAAATAAATAAATTAATTAATTAAAAAAAAAGAATCAGTCACAGGACTAGAAGGGACTGAGGAGACTATGCTAGCTCCATTTTTTTCAATATAGGAACAAACGTTCCAAGATTTGTTTTGTTTTTTAAGTAGACAGTGACTAAACAAGTATTTTGACTACCTTAAAGTTGCCATGCAGACTAAATCAGATAATACACATGAATACATTTTATAAAGTCTAGTAGTATTACCTGGATTTTAGAAACGAGTTTCAAAAAAGGCCAGCTGTCATCATGCCGTACCAATTCCACAACAAGTTGTTCAAAAGCGGACAATTCATGAACTCCTCCCTGTCGACCTGAACTCCTTCGGTTAGGTGTCACAGGAGATGATTCTGAATAAATAATTATGTTAACTTTAGGTGATGACAAAACAAAATATTTGATCACCATAAGCTAATCAGGACATATAAATACAAACTAAATTCAAACAGAAAATCTACACTCTACACACTGAGATGTTAAACTGACTTACATTCTGAGAGATAGGTAAATCTGGACCAAGTATTCGTTATTTCCTTTCGATCTTAAAAATTTCCAATTGAAATAAACACTCATTGGGAACAGATTGTAAAAAGAGTGTAATACAAAAGGAAATTCTAGAACACAAAGTTTGTGGGTTATTACTCCATTTTATTAAAAATATGTTTTTAACTACAGTAAAATGAAATCCTCTGGTATTTCCTGAAATACAACCTTAGGAAAATAACCTCTTAGATTTAGAAACTTGGCCTCTTTATAAATTACCTTGCAAAATAGAAAATATTTCTCAATGATGAAATAAAAATTATTCTTATAAATCTAATTTTATATGGAGAATTTTCTTAAAGCAAAATGCTTTCTCATAAAACGTAAGGTATATAATGAGATCTAAGGTGAATGAATTAGTAGAAAATAGTAGTATAGTCCATATGTAGATCTAGGTGTTTAACTTCTCTGCTTAAATGTTAATCCACACATTTCCCCCTTTATTTGTCCTTAGAATCAGGTTAGTAAGTTCACAAATCAATTAAAAACAACAACATTTTCTTCAGCAGTTTTTTTTTTCTTTCTTAAAACAAAAATGCTTCAGGTGTACTATTTTCCAAATAGCTTGGGGTTCAGGATTGGGGAAGAGCAAAACACATAAGGGGATAGGAAAAGCTAAATTAGATCTCGTGCAAAGTTACCTGATACTACCCCCACCCCACTGCCAAACCTGACGACCTGGCGACTGCATCATGTTCCATTCTTCCACCAGTGAATTCCTTAATCCTGTCATGGGTTTGAATAATGTAATACAAGCTATCTAAAATTCTTCAAAGAACAGTAGTAGCATTTTTTATGTTTAACTTCATTTTTGAAATATCAAAATTTTACTACTACTGACATTAAAGAAAAAAGAGGATAGGATTAGAGATAAATGGGTAAAGAGATTATTACATGGATAAATATTACCAACAACTTATGTAATATAAATATATGTAATATATAAACAATTTATATAATATATATATAAATATTAAAACAACAATTATCAGAATCAAAAAGACAGCTGGTGATCACTCCCTAACAATATTACTGTTCCCAACTCTCCCTGCCCCGAAATTCAGTATGTCAGGTGGGAACCTTATCAAATTACCTAATGTAGCTTGTCTAGGTGATGATGAGTACATGTGTTTTGAAGGAAGCAAAGGTGGAAGAGAATGAAACGTATTATAATGTGGTATACTGAGGCTGTTCAAGTATTGGCCAAATCTCTCCATTAAACACAGAACACTGTTTGCAGATTTCTTACAACTACCCTACTACACTAGTAGAAACACTAGTACTGTAGTTTACCTTTATTCCAAATACCTGCCCCTTCCTTGAACATTATGCCTCAGGTCAGGTTGCTCCCTAATAACTCTGTATAGTGGACAGCCTTTCAAAAATGATACAAAGTATCTCAACATTCAATCTTTCCAAATTACTCAATTTTCTTAGGTAAGAATAGCTTAAATTAGACTTCTTCATACCTGTAGATTGTCTTTTCCTGCCTCTTCTCTTGGATTCACTATCTTGGAGAGAAAGTTTTGAAGCAACATTTAGAGATCTTGACCGCTCACTTGACTTTGTGGCAATGACTCTGAAGTTAGGGAAGCTGGGACTATTTTCTGGTGTATTATTAGCACTTTTCCTGCCTCTGCGTTTTCTACGAGGACTAAGTAGTTCCATGAATACATCTGCTTGCAGTGGGCCATGACTCTGGCGAGTAGAACGACTGGCAATTCTTAAAGATTTAGTTTCTGTAGGAGGAGCAGATTTTATCTTTCTTAGGCTTCTACCAGTAGCTTTAGAAGAAACAGTTGTTTTCGGTGTATTCTGCTGACTCCTTGAAGTATATCTTCCAGGATCTTGTCGTTGGCCACGACTTGAGAAAGAAGAACTAAGTCTCCCTCTTGTTTTAATTGGTAATCTAACTTGCGGTCTTCCTCGTTTTGGTGGGCTATAAGTAGTGTTAGAAAACAATTATTGTACAGAGCAATGATGAACATATGATTACTTCTATCCCCCTTGTTCTACTATCCAGCCAATGAGTTCTACATACATAACTTTTGTGTTACTGAGACTTATCCTGTACTCAGTTCTTTAAACTTAGAATCAACAAACTCTTCATGGAAATCTAAAATGTGCTTTCATATATTTCTTTGTAATGCAAAGACAAAGAATGTTTAATGTTTAATAATTTCTTGGTAACTCCAGGACATCATCATGAAAATCAAATCCTAGGTTGTGATAAACTGTAATAAAATCCTCATGAGAGCCGAATAAATGGACTTAATCATGTTGAAAAACTTAAAATGCAAATCTTTTGTCTCCTTATGCTACAGAAGACTGTCACTTTTCATTACTATTGATACTGAGGTAACCTACAGTTTTGGCCAATGGATCCCACAAAAGTAGGCCTTAAACGTACTGTTCCTCAACACTAAGCCAGGAATCTCTTTGCCATCTTTTGATTCTTACTGTAAGATACAAAACTAGATTCAACCCTTTAATTGCTTTTAAGTTGTAGACAAGAATGATACAACCCCATTAAGCCTCCTTATATCCATCTCCCCCCATACCTGAACTTCCAGTTTACTTAAAATATTTCCAAAAATTCTCCAAGTTCTTTATCATCTTTATGCTTAACACAATACTGCCATTACAAGCTACAGGGAAAATGGCTCCTGCTAGTTGGAGCTATTGAACAACTTGTTTAAAGTAGAGGGGGTGGCTCTCTCTACTCATCCTCCTCAGTCTCTGGCCTTTTTGTACTGTGTCGGTTCTAGGCTGCCCCTGCTTCACATTCATTTTCTTGATTCCACAAGAATGGAGTTCGAATGTTAAAAACAAGGGGAGGTCTTAGGGACAAAATAAAGGGAGACTGCCCCAGTGCTGCCACGGCAGGAATAACCAAAGCCATTCATTAGGCCTGGGTGACACAGCTTGCTAAGCTGCAGAATACTTGGCTATACAGTAGTATAGAAGTTGTTTCTAGGTGCTGATGTGGTAGGAGTACAAAAATACAATGTGCTTCCTGGCATTTCTCTCTCTCTCTCTGTAGACTGCCAAGATCACCAATATTTGGGTATAACTCCTTGAGAAAAGCAAAAGAGGCATCGGGAGCTGCATTCATCTCTATCTCATGAATATCCTCTGGACTGCTTATTTGCTGCTTTCAGCAAAAAATTAAGTAATATCAACCTCGATGTGGCTCTGAATTGACATCCTAACCAAACGTACACTTGATTTTATGATCTGGCTAAGTTCACAAAGCGACTATACTCCCTTGGGAATAATTTCATATGTTTATAATACATAAAAAGCAAGGGGAGGGCTTCCCTGGTGGCGCAGTGGTTGAGAGTCCGCCTGCCGATGCAGGGGACACAGGTTTGTGCCCTGGTCCGGGAAGATCCCACATGCTGCGGAGCGGCTGGGCCCGTAAGCCATGGCTGCTGAGCCTGCGCGTCCGGAGCCTGTGCTCCGCAACGGGAGAGGCCACAACAGTGAGAGGCCTGCGTAACGCAAAAAAAAAAAAAAAAAAAAAAAAAAAAAGCAAGGGGAACTTTATGACACTATATTGCACACTAGTTTTTTGTTTTTAAATTATGGGCCCCAACCATTCCATTTGCATTTGAAAAGTCAAGAGACTGTCTAGTTAGAGACTCTAACTCTCATTTTATTGCATGGTAGGACTTACCTGACGTCTTCCTCTTCTTGAGAATCATCTTCATCTTGTTCTACCTCATACTCTTCCTCCTCACTTGGACCCTCTTCATCATCATCATCAACTTCATCATCCTCACCTTCCATACTACCTTCCATCTCGTCATCACTTTCCAAGGATGGTCTCTGTCTAGAGGAGAGTCTTCTAGAACGTTGCTTTGGCCGACACTCTGGACAAAACCAATCTCCTTCAGGCACAGTCTGATAAATCAAATGAATGATCATTAATCATCTGTCACTCAAAATCTCAGTGTCTCAATTCTAATCTGAGAAGCAGCAGAAGAAAAAAATACCTTGAGCTTTGGTCGAACACAGTAGGTATGATGACCCCGATCACAGCCATCACAAAGTACCATGTTTTCAGCATCACCCTTCTTTCGGCATATCTTGCAACGGGCGTTTAGTATAGACTTAGACCATATTACACTACGATCCAAGGTGGAGAGATGAAGAAAGACTTGGGATAGACTGGCAGAAGAAAGGAGGGACTCTCTCCAACGGTCCAGGACTGTTTTATAAGAACGCCCACTGTCACTGGCATCTTAAATGAAAAGGGAAAGTGATTAAACTTCCTAGGCAAACCCTAGATAGCTCCTAGAACTATTTTCTTGGTAGTGTAAATAGGTTGGAATTCACAGTTCTTCTCTCCTAATACTTCACAAAAAGACCACGTTGACATTAAAAACAAAAACCTCGTGTTAAAGAAAATTTGCTGAGCCACATCTTATTTATGACATAAGGAATTACTTAAATCCGTAAAACAAATGCTGGGGGACTTCAATAGTTAAAAGAGAAAAATAACTTAGGCAATGTGTTCTCAATCTAGTAATCTAGTTCTTTGTATCAAATCTTGACGTAATTTAGAAAGCTCGCTATATATGATTACAAGTCAGCTACTATTCATTTGAATCAAGAATGTTACTGCCTCATTTCAGATAAAAGATGGACTGCTCTCTAAGTATAAATCACATTTAAGGTTTATTTTGGGGATAATGAAAATGTTCTGAAATTAGATAGTGGTGGATGGCTGTACAACTGTGAATATACTAAAAACCACTGAACTGTATAATTTAAAAGGGTGAATTTTATATATCTCAATATAACTTATTAAAAATATCAATTATGTATAAATGCCAACTATATTGTCTTCTATACCTAAGAAAATATTATTATTAATATTTTTGTGGTACGCGGGCCTCTCACTGTTGTGGCCTCTCCCGTTGCGGAGCAACAGGCTCCGGACGCGCAGGCTCAGCGACCATGGCTCACGAGCCCAGCCGCTCCGCGGCATGTGGTATCTTCCCGGACTGGGGCACAAACCCGTGTCCCCTGCATCGGCAGGCGGACTCTCAACCACTGTGCCACCAGGGAAACCCAAGAAAATATTATTTTTAAAATAAGGTGAATTAAAAAAATGTTAATACCCCCTTAAAAAGAACTTTCAGCACGAATTTTTATACAGAAACATTTGAACCTATTAAGTCATTTAGGAGATGTTCAAGATGGCAGAAGAGTAAGACGTGGAGGTCACCTTCCTCCCCACAGATACATCAGAAATACATCTACACGTGAAACAACTCCTACAGAACACCTACTGAACGCTGGCAGAAGACCTCAGACCTCCCAAAAAGCAAGAAACTCCCCATGTACCTGGGTAGGACAAAAGATAAAAGAATAAACAGAGACAAAAGGATAGGGACAGAACCTGTACCAGTGGGAGGGAGCTGTGAAGGAGGTAAGGTTTCCACACACTAGGAAGCCCCTTTGTGGGCAGAGACTGCAGGGGACGGAGTGGGGAAGCTTCGTAGCCGCGGAGGAGAGCGCAGCCACAGGGGTGCAGAGGGCAAAGTGGGGAGATTCCCACACAGAGGATCGGTGCCGACCAGCACTCACCAGCCCTCACCAGCCCGAGAGGCTTGTCTGCTCATCTGCCGGGGCGGGCGGGGCTGCGAGCTGAGGCTCGGGCTTCGGTCGGATCCAAGGGAGAGGACTGGGGTTGGCTGCGTGAACACAGCCTGAAGGGGGCTAGTGAGACACAGCTAGCCGGGACGGAGTTTGGGAAAAAGTCTGGAGCTGCCAGAGAGGCAAGAGACCATTGTTTTGGGGTGCTGAGGAGAGGGGAATCAGAGCACTGCCTAAACGAGCTCCAGAGACAGGCGCAAGCCGTGGCTATCAGTGCGGATCCCAGAGACGGGCATGAGACACTAAAGCAGCTGCTGCCGCCACCAAGAAGCCTGTGTGCAACCACAGGTCACTATCCACACCTCCCCTCCCGGGAGCCCATGCAGCCCACCACTGCCAGGGTCCCATGATCCAGGGACAACCTCCCCGGGAGAACACACGGCGCGCCTCAGGCTGTTGCAACGTCACGCCGGCCTCTGCCGCCACAGGCTCGCCCCGCATTCTGTACCCCTCCCTCCCACTGGCCTGAGTGAGCCAGAGCCCCTGAATCAGAGGCTCCTTTAACCCCGTCCTGTCTGAGTGAAGAACAGATGCCCTCCAGCGACCTACACGCAGAGGCGGGGCCAAATCCAAAGCTGAACCCAGGGAGCTGTGCGAACAAAGAAGAGAAAGGGAAATCTCTCCGAGCAGCAGATTAAATCTCCACAGTCAACTTGATGTACCCTGCATCTGTGGAATACCTAAATAGACAATGAATCATCCCAAATTGAGGAGGTGGATTTTGGGAGCAACGATATATATATATTTTTCCTTCTTCTCTTTTTGTGAGTGTGTATGTGTATGCTTCTATGCTTCGTTGTGTGATTTTGTCTGTACAGCTTTGCTTTTACCATTTGTCCTAGGGTTCTGTCTGTCCGTAGTTTTTTTTTCTTAGTATAGTTTTTAGCACTGTTATCTTAGTGGATTTGTTTTTTGGTTTGGTTGCTCTCTTCTTTCTTTTCTTTTCTTAATTACTTTTAATTTTTCTTTATTTTTAATAATTATTTTTTATTTTAATAACTTTATTTTATTTTACTTTTTTCTTCCTTTCTTTCTTTCTTTTTCCCCCCTTTTCTTCTGAGCCTTGTGGCTGACAGGCTCTCGGTGCTCCGGCCAGGAGTCAGGCCTGTGTCTCTGAGGTGGGAGAGCCGAATTCAGGACATTGGTCCACAAGAGACTTCCCAGCTCCACGTAATATCAAACAGTGAAAATATCCCAGAGATCTCCACCTCAACGTTAAGACCCAGCTTCACTCAATAACCAGCAAGCTACAGTGCTGGACACCCTATGCCAAACAACTAGCAAGACAGGAACACAACCCCACCCATTAGCAGAGAGGCTGCCTAAAATCATAATAAGGTCACAGACACCCCAAACATACCACTGGACGTGGTCCTGCCCACCAGAAAGACAAGATCCAGCCTCATCCACCAGAACACAGGCACTAGTCTCCTCCACCAGGAAGCATACACAACCCACAGAACCAACCTTAGCCACTGGGGACAGACACCAAAAACAACAGGAACTACGAACCTGCAGCCTGTGAAAAGGAGACCCCAAACACAGTAAGTTAAGCAAAATGAGAAGACAGAGAAACACACAGCAGATGAAGGAGCAAGGTAAAAACTCAACAGACCTAACAAATGAAGAGGAAATAGGCAGTCTACCTGAAAAAAAAAAAATCAGAGTAATGATAGTAAAAATGATCCAAAATCCTGGAAATAGAATAGAGAAAATACAACGTTTAACAAGGACCTAGAAAAATTAAAGAGCAAACAAACAATGATGAACAATGCAATAAATGAAATTAAAAATTCTGTAGAAGGAATCAATAACAGAATAACTGAGGCAGAAGAATGGACAAGTGACCTGGAAGATAAAATAGTGAAAATAACTATTGCAGAGCAGAATAAAGAAAAAAGAACGAAAAGAATTGAGGACAGTCTCAGGGACAACATTAAACACACCAACATTCGAATTATAGGGGTTCCAGAAGAAGAAGAGAAACAAAAAGGGACTGAGAAAATATTTGAAGAGATTATAACTTGAAAACTTCCCTAATATGGGAAAGGAAATAGCCAATCAAGTCCAGGAAGCACAGAGAGTCCCATACAGGATATGTCCAAGGAGAAACAAGACACATGTTAATCAAACTATCAAAAATTAAATACAAAGAAAAAATATTAAAAGCAGCAAGGGAAAAACAACAAATAACACACAAGGGAATCCCCATAAGGTTAACAGCTGATCTTTCAGCAGAGACTCTGCAAGCCAGAAGGGAGTGGCAGGACATATTTAAAGTGATGAAAAGGAACAGCCTACAACCAAGATTACTCTATCCAGTAAGGATCTCATTCAGATTCGACGGAGAAATTAAAACCTTTACAGACAAGCAAAAGCTAAGAGAATTCAGCACCACCAAACCAGCTTAACAACAAATGCTAAAGGAACTTCTCTAGGCAGGAAACACAAGAGAAGGAAAAGACCTACAATAACAAACCCAAAACAATTAATAAAATGTTAATAGGCACATACATATTGATAATTACCTTAAATGTAAATGGATTAAATGCTCCCACCAAAAGACACAGATTGGCTGAATGGATACAAAAACAAGACCCACATATATGCTGTCTACAAGAGACCCACTTCAGACCTAGGGACACATACAGACCACAAGTGAGGGGATGGAAACAGATATTCCATGCAAATGGAAATCAAAAGAAAGCTGGAGTAGCTATTCTCGTTATCAGACAAAATAGACTTTAAAATAAAGATTATTACAAGAGACAAAGAAGGACACTACATAATGATCAAGGGATCAATCCAAGAAGGAGAAATAACAATTGTAAATATTTATGAACCCAACATAGGAGCACCTCAATACAAAAGGCAAATGCTAACAGCCATAAAAAGGGCATATCAACAGTAACACAATCAGAGTAGGGGACTTTAACACCCCACTTTCACCAATGGACAGATCATCCAAAAGGAAAATAAATTAGGAAACACAAGTTTTAAAAGACACATTAAACAAGATGGACTTAATTGATATATATAGGACATTCCATCCAAAAACAACAGAATACACTTTCTTCTCAAGTGCTCATGGAACATTCTCCAGG
The DNA here is from genome assembly GCF_949774975.1 of Lagenorhynchus albirostris. Taxonomy (NCBI): domain Eukaryota; kingdom Metazoa; phylum Chordata; class Mammalia; order Artiodactyla; family Delphinidae; genus Lagenorhynchus; species Lagenorhynchus albirostris. Next base: position 63,842,556 of record NC_083095.1, on the reverse strand, counting down.
GTAAATCATATCTTGGGTCACAAATCAAGCCTTGGTAAATTTAAGAAAATTGAAATCGTATCAAGTATCTTTTCTGACCACAATGCTATGAGACTAGATATCAATTACAGGAAAAAAATCTGTAAAAAATACAAACACATAGAGGCTAAAAAATACACTACTTAATAACCAAGAGATCACTGAAGAAATCAAAAAGGAAATCAAAAAATACCTAGAAACAAAATGACCATGAAAACACGACAACCCAAAGCCTATGGGATGCAGCAAAAGCAGTTCTACGAGGGAAGTTTATAGCAATACAATCCTACCTGAAGAGACAAGAAACATCTCAAATAAACAACCTAACCTTACACCTAAAGCAATTAGAGACAGAAGACCAAAAAAACCCCAAAGTTAGCAGAAGGAAAGAAATCATATATATCAGAAATAAATGAAAAAGAAATGAAGGAAACGAGAGCAAAGATCAATAAAACTAAAAGCTGGGTCTTTGAGAAGATAAACAAAATTGATAAAACACTAGCCAGACTGATCAAGAAAAAAAGGGAGAAGACTCAAACCAATAGAATTAGAAATGAAAAAGGAGAAGTAACAACTGACACTGCAGAAATACAAAGGATCATGAGGGATTACTACAAGCAACTCTATGCCAATAAAATGGACAACCTGGAAGAAATGGACAAATTCTTAGAAAAACACAACCTTCTGAGACTGAACCAGGAAGAAATAAAAATATAAACAGACCAGTGCTTCCCTGCTGGCGCAGCGGTTGAGAGTCTGCCTGCTGATGCAGGGGACACGGGTTCGTGCCCTGGTCTGGGAGGATCCCACATGCCGCGGAGCGGCTGGGCCAGTGAGCCATGGCCACTGAGCCTGCATGTCCGGAGCCTGTGCTCCACAGCGGGAGAGACCACAGTAGTGAGAGGCCGGAGTACCGCAAAAACAAAAACAAACAAAAATATATATATAAACAGACCAATAACAAGCACTGAAATTGAGACTGTGATTAAAAATCTTCCAAAAAACAAAAGCCTAGGGCCAGATGGCTTCACAGGTGAATTCTATCAAACCTTTAGAGAAGAGCTAACACCTATCCTTCTCAAACTCTTCCAAAATATAGCAGAGGGAGGAACCTTCCCAAAGTCATTCTACAAGACCACCATCACCCTGATACCAAAATCAGACAAAGATGTCACCAAGAAAGAAAACTACAGGCCAATATCACTAATGAACATAGATGCAAAAATCCTCAACAAAATATTAGCAAACAGAATCCAACAGCACATTAAAAGGATCATACACCATGATCAAGTGGGGTTTATCCCAGGAATGCAAGGATTCTTCAATATATGCAAAACAATCAATGTGATACACCATATTAACAAATTGAAGGAGAAAAGCCATAAGATCATCTCAATAGATGCAGAAAAAGCTTTTGACAAAATTCACTACCCATTTATGATAAAAACCCTCGAGAAAGTAGGCATAGAGGGAAGACACCTCAACATAATAAAGGCCATATATGACAAACCCACAGCCAACATTGTTCTCAATGGTGAAAAACCAAAACCATTTCCACTAAGATCAGGAACAAGAGAAGATCGCCCACTCTCACCACTTTATTCAACACAGTTTTGGAAGTTTTAGCCACAGCAATCAGAGAAGAAAAAGAAATAAAAGGAATCCAAATCGGAAAAGAAGAAGTAAAACGGTCACTGTTTCCAGATGGCATGATACTATACATAGAGAATCCTAAAGATGCTACCAGAAAACTACTAGAGCTAATCAATGCAGTTGGTAAAGTAGCAGGATACAAAATTAATACACAGAAATCTCTTGCACTCCTATACACTAATGATGAAAAATCTGAAAGAGAAATTAAGAAACACTCCCATTTACCATTGCAAGAAAAAGAATAAAATATCTAGGAATAAACCTACCTAAGGAGGAGAAAGACTTGTACTCAGGAAACTATAAAACACTGATGAAAGAAATTAAAGATGATACAAACAGATGGAGAGATATACGATGTTCTTGGATTGGAAGAAGCAACACTGTGAAAATGACTATACTACCCAAAGCAATCTACAGATTCAATGCAGTCCCTATCAAACTACCAGTAGCATTTGTCACAGAACTAGAACAAAAAATTTCACAATTTGTATGGAAACACAGAAGACCCCAAATAGCCAAAGCAATCTTGAGAATGAAAAACGGAGCTGGAGGAATCAGGCTCCCTGACTTCAGACTATACTACAAAGCTATAGTAATCAAGACAGTATGGTACTGGCAGAAAAACAGAAAGATAGATCAATGGAACAGGATAGAAAGCCCAGAGAAAAACCCACGCACATATGGTCACCTTATCTTTTTTTTTTTTTTTTTTTTTTGCGGTACACGGGCCTCTCACTGTTGTGGCCTCTCCTGTTGCAGTGCACAGGCTCTGGACAGGTAGGCTCAGCAGCCATGGCTCACGGGCCCCACCGCTCCGCGGCCTGTGGGATCTTCCCAGACCGGGGCACGAACCCGTGTCCCCTGCATCGGCAGGCGGACTCTCAACCACTGCGCCACCAGGGAAGCCCTGGTCACCTTATCTTTGATAAAGGAGGCAGGAATGTACAGTGCAGAAAGGACAGCCTCTTCAATAAGTGGTGCTGGGAAAACTGGACAGGTACATGTAAAACAATGAAATTAGTACACTCCCTAACACCATACACAAACGTAAACTGAAAGTGGATGAAATACCTAAATGTAAGGCCAGACACTATCAAACTCTTAGAGGAAAACATAGGCAGAACACTCTATGACATAAATCACAGCAAGACCCTTTTTGACCCACCTCCTAGAAAAATGGAATTAAAAACAAAAATAAACAAATGGGACCTAATGAAACCTAAAAGCTTTTGCACAGCAAAGGAAACCATAAACAAGATGAAAAGACAACCCTCAGAATGGGAGAAAATATTTGCAAATGAACCAACTGACAAAGGATTAATCTCCAAAATATACAAGCAGCTCATGCAGCTCAATATCAAAAAAACAAACAACCCAATCCAAAAATGGGCAGGAGACCTAAATAGACATTTCTCCAAAGAAGTTGTACAGATTGCCAACAAACACATGAAAGAATGCTCAACATTACTAATCATTAGAGAAATGCAAATGAAAACTACAATGAGGTATCACCTCACACCACTCAGAATGGCCATCATCAAAAAATCTACAAACAATAAATGCTGGAGAGGGTGTGGAGAAAAGGGAACCCTCTTACACTGTTGGTGGGAATGTAAATTGATACAGCCACTATGGAGAACAGTATGGAGGTTCCTTAAAAAAGTAAAAATAGAACTACCATATTACCCAGCAATCCTACTACCGGGCAAACCCTGAGAAAACCATAATTCAAAAAGAGTCATGTACCACAATGCTCATTGCAGCTGTATTTACAATAGCCAGGACATGGAAGCAACCTAAGTGTCCATTGACAGATGAATGGATAAGGACGATGTGGCACATACAGGCAATGGAATAATTACTCAGCCATAAAAAGAAACGAAATGGAGTTATTTGTAGTGAGGTGGATGGACCTAGAGTCTGTCATACAGAGTGAAGTAAGTCAAAAAGAGAAAAACAAACACCGTATGCTAACACATATATATGGAATCTAAAAAAAAGAAAAAAAAAGGTTATGCATAACCTAGGGGCAAGACAGGAATAAAGACGCAGACATAGAGAATGGACTTGAGGACATGGGGAGGGGGAAGGGTAAGCTGGGACAAAGTGAGAGAGTGGCATGGACTTATATATACTACCAAATGTAAAACTGATAGCTAGCAGGAAGCAGCCGCATAGCACAGGGAGATCAGCTCGGTGCTTTGTGACCACCTAGAGGGGTGGGATAGGGAGGGTGGAAGCGAGACACAAGAGGGAGTAGATATGGGAATATATGTATATGTATAGCTGATTCACTTTGCTATAAAGCAGAAACTAACACACCATTGTAAAGCAATTATACTCCAATAATGATGTTAACAAAAATAAAATAAAAACCACCACCAAAAAAAGAAAAGTCATTTAATTGCCATTAATCTCGCCTGTCTATCATTGTACATTTGCTTGTGATATCCACCTTCGATTGATCTTCAATACTGCAACTACCTTAGTTTTCCTAAGACATTACACTTAATTATAAAGGGCCTACCACATCATGTCAAAATTCTGCAAGATATATGACTCCACAAAAAGTTTGGTCCTATCACACCATATTTTCTACTATTATCCTCAAATAAAACCTCATGTACCGTGTCATAATAATTAAGAGAATGTAGGCTATGGAGTCAGTCTGTCTTGAGGTTGAGTACTTGCTCCCCATATGAGCCTGGGCAAGTTGCTTAACCCCTCTGTGCCTCAAGATATTGCTAATTAGAAGTATTTTACTAGGGACTTCCCAGGTGACACAGTGGTTCAGAATCTGCCTGCCAGTGCAGGGGACACTGGTTTGATCCCTGGTCTGGGAAGATCCCACATGCCGCAGAGCAACTAAGCCCTGTGCCACAACTACTGAGCCTGTGCTCTAGAGCCTGCGAGCCACAACTACTGAAGCCTGCGCACCTAGAGCCCGTGCTCCACAACAAGAGAAGCCACTGCAATAAGAAGCCTGCGCACTGCAACGAAGAGTAGCCCCCGCTCGCTGCAACTAGAGAAAGCCCACGTGCGGCAATGAAGACCCAATGCAGCCATAAATAAATAAAAATTTAAAAGTATTTTACTGATATAAAATAATGGTAGATTCATATAATCAAATATCACACTGGGAGATTTTATACTGTTAACTGCCACTATACATTAATCCATGTCACCATGCCATGTAAGCTTCTCTAGGAGATAAAACAATAACATCTCCTACTCCATAATTCTCCCTATGCTAGTAAAGGAAAAAAAATGCTGTGAATAAATACTATATGTAGAATAAGTAAATATACATTCCATAGCTGTTAATTCTTTTAACTAATAACTAAGTATACTAAGGTTCAACGATGTCAATTTTTTATATACCAGCTTAAAAGAGTTTGATTAGCTGAGGTATGAAATGTAGAAAGAAAAATGTTAGGAAGATGATATTACCCCCAACACCATTCTCTTCCAAAAAACCAAATCCAAGGTTTTTCCTTCAAAGGCTAAATATGTAAACCAGTATTCAACAGTAAAGAAAGTAAAATCATAGTTCTTTAAAAATACAGAATTCTTTAAAAAGTTAAAAATTTACCATCTGTCACACTAGACTGATCTTCCTCTCTCTTTTTCTTGTCTTTTTTTCTATCTCCCTTTTGATCTTTATTAATTTCTGTGCTACCTAATTTCAAATTGATAAAGTTAGTTTGACAATTTTTTTCCCTATAGCTTAAGGGTTTAACCATATGGATGACTTTATAAATGATTAAATTATCAACTTAAACAATTCTCACACGTTACCTAAAATCATTAACTGAAATAGGATTACGTTCCCCAAGCTAAAAAAGCCTAGTTTTATCAATGCAATTGATCACTAGCCTAAGAGGGACATACTAGAGAAGGTGGAACATAAGTAGAAATTTTATTTCTTACTTGCTTCCTCAAGAAACTGAAATAATTTCTGAAGCTAAACTGGGATAATTCCTACTATAGTTAATTTGCTATGTTGAAAAATTATCAAGAGAATGGAGGATTTTAATAAATATTCTATCTCAAACATTCATGAAGTGGAACCCCCTTTTCTCTTCCGGATTAAGGATATTCTTGATTACCTTGCTCCAAATATTTAGACTATCTTAAAACTCTAGAGGTACCTCCATTTCCTGCGGTCTCATTCAAAACAGACTGTTCAAAGGCTTAAACATAGTTACAGACACCAGTTCTTCTACTAACTTTGAAGCAGCAATGGTAGACGGTAACATCCATATTACAAATGATCAACATCTGACTCTGACCAACATTTACGAAGTAAGTAAGGTATGTTGAACTTGTCTTATTTCATTTATTTTTTTAAGATCCCAAATTAAAATTGTTTCTATGTCTCAGCTTGAAATGAATGTTCTAATGCTACTGTATACAAACAAGCATAAGGAACACTATAGTTCTCTGCTCTTACAAAACCTATGAGATGTAAGTTGCAACATCTCTCAGTGTTAACTTTTTCCCTTTGTGTAAATATTTAATAAAATGTACTGAAGAAAAGACAAACACACTAAATAATTAATTTGATCCCCCCAAACGTATAAATAACTTTAATTGACGGCAATTTCAGAAGTGGAAAAATCAGCAGAATTGCATTTTATCCCTCACCCCTTTAGGAATCACAGAATTAATGAGTAGTAGTAACACCTTACATTTATAAGAGCTCTATGACTTACAAATAACTTCTAATTGAAGTAATTGTAAATTCACATGTGTTTGTAAGAAACAATACAGAGATCCCTTGTACATGTAATTTGATTTGAACACAGAAAATATTAAGAAATACTGAAGACAAAATAGCAGTGATACAACAAATACAAATTTGAATATCTTTATGATCATATGTATTTTATTTCTTACAAGTGCTACTTTTGATGTGAAAAGTGAGTTATTAAGCTCATGGTGGAATTATCAATTTATAAAAAATATAAAAATATGGATAGGTTTATTAGAATAATGAGATACTAGCCACAAATCCTTCAATTTAAAAATAACATTTTACAAATATATTGACGTTCCAAAATTGCTCTGTTAGCACCATCTATTTATGAAAGTTTTGTTCTTACTACTCAACAAAGTAACATTCAAATCATTTTTAAAGAATTTTCATCTCCTCAAGTTGCTCTCTCAATATGAGACCAAAAATATATCATTTAAAAAAATTGTTTCTTCTAGTACCCCACTACTGAGATATAAACTATCTCAATATGATGAATTATAAATTAATTCCATTTTTCAGAAAGACCACAGGGAAGTAGAGGCAGTTATGACATGAAAATTGATTTGGAACTTGACACATATATTTTTCCTAAAGACATAATGAGTATGTTCCTAGATTAGTCCCTAAAAGCATATTAATTTCACAATTGCTGAAACACATTCCTGATAGAATTATTTCTGTCATCCTAACCATAAATTACAGAGCATTTCCTCATCTGTGTACCCTTTAACACCTGGTATTTCTGATTTGGTACTTCGTACACAGTGCTCAGGTGAATGACCATATTATTAAACCATACCCCTAATGGGGGACATATAAGTAGCTTCTTTGAGGTTCTGTTTTAAATAACAACAACAACAAATTTATGTATAGTCCTTGATTATTCAGGGTCTGGCTAGTCACAGGATTTGGTAATCTTTCTTCAGAAGAAAAGTTCATAAAAGAAGAGATTGACAGAAATAGTTAAATAGACATTCATTAAAATGAATGAATACCTAGAAAAAAATTTTTTAAAGTATTTAAGTATTATTAAAAAAATAAATCTCACCTGAAAGAACTCATATTTTAAAATGAAAATGCAATCTTAAAATGTTCAAATTAGTCAATCAATTTTATTATGCCAGACAATAAAGTTCTATCAATTAAAGGGCAATTCAAAAGCATTTAAAATATAACTAATCTTTTGAATTAAAAACAGATACTTACCAAGTGGAGCTTTGAGAAAACGCCGCTCAATGCCCTGCTCTATTTGAAAGAGTGCCATTGCAAGATAATGAACCACGTTGCTCACTGACTGCGGTGTACTTGCATTAGTTGAGACAGTACTCGGAGATTCTGTTTTTATGCCCAAAAGTCTACAATTAAAACATTGAACAGTGAGGACAGGGATTATCTTATTCCCCATAGCACCACACATAAAGTTTTGTTAAGAGCAAGTCTTCAATCGAATCCACAAAATAAAGAATAGGCAATTAAGGAATACTTGAAAAACATTCCCAGTTTAAATGTGTCATATCTACAGCCACATATAACAAGGATCTCACACGCAGGGGTGCAGGTACAGTGACTCACAGTGTTCTCTCTCCTCCCAGTAACTCAGAATATGATTGATAAGGCTGGGCTAAGAATTCTTTCTCTGAAGCAAACTTGAATAAGTAGAGAGTACTGTACAAAGCAAGCCAGTTCCATCTTTCAGAGAATTTTTAAATTTCGGGTAAGGCATTTACTAATACAAATTATCTTTCAGCTTTCTTTCCTAAACCATAGGTCTTTCTGCTGATTTTCAAAAATACATATATATATTTCAAACTATGATTACCTTCAAGGTCTTATATGTTGAAGAAATCTTGGAAACAGAATAAAAGAATAAAATTATATTTATATTTGTCATAAAAATGTCCCATCAAAGTATATATCTAATATTTTAACCCATGGTTGTATTTTCTTTTTCCACTTATCATTAATTTTCAGATTATTTCATACTTTTCTATGTTGTGCTATAAAGATCATATTCACACAAAAAAATTGAAGAGTTTTATAGTACTTAAAAACACTATTAGGTGAAACTTGAATCCACTTATTTATCCAAATGCTTACTCGTATCTGTGTAAGAAATAGTTTCCCTCAATCTCTAGGAGTTATCATAAGCTAATAGGAAAGGGAGATAAAAACATGAATCAAGAGCTAAACTAACTATCAAGTAATTTAAGGACATTACAAGGGCAGATATCGAGAGGAGGGAAGGTGGATGAGACAAAGCTTAGGGGAAAGGTTTCAGAGAGGACCTTAAGGGATAAGTATCTCAGGCAGCTTATCTCTGTTTCTCGTGCTTCAACTTTTACTTATAGCTGCCTCCTAACTAACCAGTTCCTTCGCCTCCAATCTTACTCCCTTTGCAATAAATCTCCATGCTGCAGCTAAAACGATCATTAGAATGGACTTGAGAACACGGGGAGGGGGAAGGGTAAGCTGGGACGAAGTGAGAGAGTGGCATGGACTTACACATACACTACCAGACGTAAAATAGATAGCTAGTGGGAAGCAGCCGCATAGCACAGGGAGATCAGCTCGGTGCTTTGTGACTGCCTAGCGGGGTGGGATGGGGAGGGTGGGAGGGAGACGCAAGAGGGAGGAGATACGGGGATGTATGTATACGTATAGCTGATTCACTTTGCTATAAAGCAGAAACTGACACACCATTGTAAAGCAATTATACTCCAATAAAGATGTTAAAAAAAAAAAAGTACAAGCTCATTCACTCAAAGCCTTTGGTATAATGTCTTCCCTCCCAGTCTCATATCCTTTCCACCTTTAGGTCTCAGGTTCACAGTCACTTCCTCTTGCACTTCCTTTGCTGTTTTCCATATTCTACCAAGATAAGAAGCCCTCCTGTGTTACATTTGCATTGGGTATTTACTACCAGAACTCTGACCCTGTTCTATAATTGTTAGCTTAATGTCTCTCCACCATTTCCTTCTAGACAATAAAACTTATCCTTAAGGGCAGATACTATCCAAAATAACTCTGAAAAAGTAAAAGTATCTGTCTATAGATAAATAGGTTCTGACTAATGGCTCAAATAATATTTTAGTCTATTACAGTTTACTAAGTATTCCTACAGAAAAGACAAATGGACAGTGTAAAGCTACTTTCTGAAATTAATAAAATCTTAAGTTCAAAGAGTTTTTAAAAACTTGAGTAACTATAATATCATCCTAACAAGGTGTCTTTCAGCTGCTTTAGTACTAAGTGGAGTGACAGAGAACCTGTGGTTTAGCAAAATCATCACTTCAGTGGTTACAAATATTAAGGTCCTCACAATAAGATTTTAAAACAATTTTTTGAAGAAAAAGAAACATTTACTTAAAAAAAAAGTATAAAATGGCAAGGAAAAGTGATGATTACTTTAGAAAATCCTTTTTGTACCTGTCTTTTACTATGACCTTTGCTTGCTCATCAATTTCCATCTCCTCTACATCTTCATTCACAGTTTTAATTATACCATTTTCCTTGTTTTCCTCATTTAACAGCTCATACCGTCCACTTTCTAATGCTGATCTCCAGATGTTTCGGTCTGTAACCTGTAACAAAAACCAAATTTACTAACCCTGAAAAATGACATATACTGTTCCTAAGAAGTATGAGGTTCAATGTACATATGAAAAAGTCATGAATATTCTAGAACAGATTGTGAATCAAAAAGGGGTCTAAAAATAAGGTTACTAAGTGGCCAAAATGGAATTCATATCATTCATAGATGGAAGCTTTAATACCTTACTCTCTATATAGTGAAATCATAAACAACTCTAAGATTGGTCACCTGACAGTAGCAAAAAAGTGACAGATGATAGCAAAGGAATGAACAGAACACACATACCAAGCATGAATTACTTACAGATTTTAAAAAGGTAACAAAGAAACCAATAAACAAACCAGACTCAGCAGAGGAGGCAGGAGCTAGTCAAGGAAGAAGAAAATATCCTTACACATTTCAACATCTCGGATGAAAATGCCATAAAACAGATACTTTTAAACACCAAAAGTTAATATTAAAAAAGGTCAATTATGTTCATTAAATTCTGTTTAAGAAAGCAGATAGTCATACAGCATATTTAAGAAAGATTTCTATCTATATATAAACAATTTGATACAGGGGAATAAAGTTAGATTTCATAAAAAAATATATCACTTCCTGGTATTTATTCAGAACACACATGCCTTGACTATATCAAATAAATTAACAAATATGGCCAATATTCTGGTAATTAGGCAAATTTAAAATGGGAACAGGGACAAACCTTGATTGCTCCTAATGTTCCTTGGTAAATTCTGTCTTCAATATCCAAAAGAAAATCTCTCAACCTCAACTCAAGCTGCCTTTCTGCAGACATCTGAGATGGATCATATGCATTGGAGGATCTTCCCCGACTATATGTAGGTTTGCTATCAGTTTGAGGTTTGTCTGAAATAGTTATCAAATATCTTTATTATTATTTTCTCATTAAAAAATACAATTACCCATCTGACTGTATGATTGTGAGACAACAGATATAAAAACACTCAGTAAATCCTCAAGTGCGGGGGGAAAAAAAAAGGAGAAAATGTTTGCACACCATTTATCTGATAAGTGATTTGTATCTAGAATATGTAAAGAACTCTTACAACTCAATAGAAAGACAAAGAATACAATTAAAAAATGAGCAAAGGATCTGAACATGCTTTTCTTTCTTTCTTTTTTTTTGGCTGAGTCGCGAGGCTTGTGGGATCTTAGTTTGCCAACCAGGGGCCCACAACAGTGAAAGCTCTGAGTCCTAACCACTGGACCGCCAGGGAATTCCCCTGAACACACTTCGTATCAGACCATATCTTCCTTAAAGAAGATATACAAATGGCCAATAAGACCATGCGAAGATGCTCAAGATCATTAGTCATTTGGGAAATACACATCAAAACCACAATGAGAGACCACTTCATACCTCTAGAATGGCTAGAATCAAAAAGTCAGGTAATAACAAGTGTTGACAGGGACATGGAGAAATTTTAACCCTCAATATAAAATGGTGAGCCACTTTAGGAAACAGTCTGGAAGTTCCTCAAATGATTAAACAGAATTACCATATGATCTAGTAATTTCACTCTTAGGTATATACCCAAGAGAAATGAAAACATGTGACAGCAAAAATTTGTACACAAATGTTTATAGCAGCATTATCCGTAATAGCCAAGAGGTGGAAACAACAGAAATGTCCATCAACTAACATGGATAAGTAAAATATAGTATACAATGAACATTAATTGGCCATAAAAGGGAATGAAGTACAACTTAAATGAACCTTGAAAACATTATGCTAAGTGAAAGAAGTCAATCACAAAAGACCATATACTATATGATACCAGTCATATAAAATATTCAAACAAGGAAATTTACAGTAACAGAAAATAGATTTGTGGTTGCTTAGGTCTACAGGGGTGGCAGCTAAAGGGTATGGGATTTCTTTCTGAGATGATCAAAATGTTCTAAAATTGACTGTGTGATGGTTGCACATATCTAAGAATATACAAAAAAACCACTGAATTGTACACTTTAAATGGGTGAATTGTACAGTGTTATGAATTAAAATCTCAGCTTTAAAGCTGTTAAAGAATTGCGATCAACAGTTTTTAATCCTGAAGAGAATTAAAGTAGTCATGGTAATAATATGACCCTAAATTTAAGAGTTCTCTACCTAGAAAATTTCATTTACACCTATAAATGCCTTACTGCTTTCTCTTATCTGTCATCAATAGACCAGCCATCAAATAAGAAATATTGCTACCTGATCTGTCCTTGCAGCCCATCTCCAAAGGCGTGATCACTCATGGAAACTGTCCCTGGACCCTCAGCCAAAACCTTTAGTGAGTGAACTCACTCATTATTAGATCTCAAAAACCGATGGTAACCTTAGTGCCTCAGGTATTCAATCTACTGATCAAGGAATGAGATCAGGAAGAGTACATAACTTCTCACATTGTCAGCTGTGTTTCTCATAATCCAAATGGAAGCCAGTGGAATCTAGAAAACCTTATTTCTCTAACTGGCAAACTTTCCCTAACTTAGGAACTGAGAGCATAGTCCAAAGGAAAGAGAAGTTGTTTTAAACACAGCTCTAATAGTTTGAAAAATGTTTAATCCTGAGCCAGAGATTATTGGGAAAGAAAAATAAAGGAAATAGGTTCCATTGAAAATTTACCTGAAAAATGAAACTTCTCTTCAGAAAAACGGGCTAGCTGTGCACATATTCTGCGTTTCTCTTGCAACAAAGTTTCTTTTAAGGCACTTTCTCTATGTCCTCTAGAATTAAGAGCTTCAATAAGCTGGTCCAGCTGTTCACAAGAACTGTAAAAGCACCACCGATTTGGCTTATGCACTGGTTTTGGCAGCTGCGCAGAATCATCACACGGACCTTGGTCAATGCTGGAGGTAGATTCAGACATCAAAGAATCTCCAGTTTTAGTGGATACCTGAGGATCTTGAGGCTGTACATTATCCTGAAATGATGAAGATCTAGGCAACAGCATGTCTTCAGTGAGACCAGAATAATCCTCTTCAATAAACAATCCAGGAATAGAAGGGAAAATCCAATACCGCCTATACATGCGGTCGCGGCCCAAGGGAAAGATATTGGTGCATGCTATGGCACTCTGGATTTTTTCTAAGAGCTCTTTCTCTTTTCGTTGGTGTTCCTGTTTTAAAGCTTCTTCCTCATCAGCAGTAAGAGGCTCTCTTGTTACACAGTTGACCTCTTCTTGCCTTGTACATTCTTTAAATCCATTTTGTCCCCTTTTCCCTATAATCGAAACAACCTTTGATCACCATCATCATACTTTAAATTTTCATTAGAAAAATATGATACAAGCTACCCCAAGTTACTATACGTTTTGGACTAAACTGTATGCGCCACCCCCCCATACCCCCAATTCATAGGTTGAAGTTCTAAACCCCAGTGTGACTGAATTTGGAGACAGGGCCTTTAACGAGGTGATTAAGGTTAAATGAGATCATAAGGGCAGGGCCCTAATCCGACAGGACTGGTGTCTTTAAGGAAGAGAGACCAGAGCTCCCTCTCCACTTGTGGGCACAGAGGAAAGGTCATGTGAGGATACAGTGAGAAGGTGCTATCACCAGCTGAGAGAGGCCTCACCAGAAATCAACCCTGCTTGATCAACCCGCCTTGATCTTGTACTTCCAGCCTCCAGAACTGTGATGAAATAAATTTGTTGTTTAAGCCACCCAGTCTGTAATATTTTGTTATGGCAGCATAAATAGACTAATATACTATGTTAATAAGAAACTGACACACTTAAATATAAAGGGACACACAAAAATCTTCCATCTCCATACTGGAGAGTGTGGGCACAGTCTGTTAGTTATTTTGCACCATACATTCAGTCCTTCGTCTAAGGCAGGAGTCAGCAAACTACTTCTGTAAAGGGCTAGCTAGTAAATATTTTAAGCTGTGTGGGTCATATGGTTTTTGTCACAGCTACTCAACTCTGCCACTGTAGCATGAAAGCAGCCATAGACAATACGTAAATGAATGAGCATGGCTATATTCAATAAAAATTTATTTATGGTCACTGAGTCTGAATTTCATGTAATTTTCACTTCACAAAATATCATTCTTCATAAAATTTTTTCAACTATTTAAAACTGTAAAAACTCTTTTTAGCTCATGGGTCATATTAAAACAGGGGGCAGGGCAGATTTAGCCAATGGGCTATAGTTTACTAACCTTTGCTTTAAGGTAACAGAACCCTTAATTATTAGGCACCTAGCAATCCAAAAGAAGGACAACATTTCCCAGACCCTCTTTCCCTAGTAAACATGGCTACATTAGAAACTACTGGTCAAAGAGGTGGGAGCAGAAGCATTATATGTAACCTCTGGGTTATGCCTCTTTTTCTTCTTTCCCTCTTCCAACTAGATAGAATGGAGACAAGGTGATAAATCATTTTGGAACATGAGGATGGCAGCAAAACCCTAAGGATGACAGTACCAACAAGACAGAAGGAGCCTGGATTCCTGGTGACCTGCCTGGACTTTTATGCTGTGCTGAAGAATTAGACTTCTCTCTTGTTTCAGTCACTGTCATATTGCTTAAATGGTTGGGGAGTGTTTCTTCTTTCTATTTCTTTTGCCTGAAAGAGTTTGTGTAAGATTGGAATTATCTGCTTCTTTAAAATTTGGCAGATTCACCATAAAGTTGCCTAGGACTGATGTTTTCCTTATAGGAAGGCTTTTAATATGAATTCCAAATTTTTAATGGTTTAGGACGATTCACATTTTAAATTTTTTCTTTAATCCATTTTTATAATTTGCACTTTTCTAGGATTTTGCTCCTTTTTGGCCTCTATTTTCAAATTTACTGCTATAAAATTGTTATGTTATCCCCTTATCTTTATTTTTATTTATTTATTTTTTTGCGGTATGCGGGCCTCTCACTGTTGTGGCCTCTCCCGTTGCGGAGCACAGGCTCCGGACGTGCAGGCTCAGCGGCCATGGCTCACGGGCCCAGCCGCTCCGCGGCATGTGGGATCCTCCCACACTGGGGCACGAACCCGTGTCCCCTGCATCGGCAGGCAGACTCTCAACCACTGCGCCACCAGGGAAGCCCCCCCACTTATCTTTAAATTTCTGCTCCATCTGTAGTTATGTTGCTTCCATTTTTAGCCCTAATTTTTTGTTGTGACCCCCCCCCAAATCAATTTCAACAAAGGTTTATCCAGTTTGTGTCTTTTTCAAAGAACAAACTTTTGGCTCTACTGCAGTTTTATCTCCTATTAATTTCTACTCATATCTACTGTTTCCTTATATTTAGGGAGATTATTCCAGTTTCTACCTCTAACTTCTTAAATGAATGCCTAGCTCAATTTGCCTTTCTTCTTTCTTAATTTGTATTAAAGCTATATAAATTTTCCTTTAAGTGGAGGGACTGTATCCAACAAGTGTTAATATGCAGTACTAATTGGTTTTAAATATTTTCTAATTTCCATTAGGGTTTCTCCTTTGACCCATTACTTGGAAGTTTGTTTTAAACTCTAATAATATGAGGTTTATTTGCTTTGGATTTCTAAATCAATTGCATTGTAATCAGACAGTACAGCCTCCATGATACAAGAGATTTTCTGTCTACTTACAATAACTATTTAGAAAATAAAGCAAAAAAAAAAAAAAAGATACCATCCAAATTAGAGACACAGAATAAACTTAAGGATCTCCTTTAATAGTTATCAAATGAAGACGGTTAGAGATCCTCAGAAGTAATTTGTACCAAGCTTTCAAAAAAATGTATTTCCTTTGATCCAGCAATTTATGAAATTATTTTAAGGTAGCAGAGATATCCATTCCCATCAATATGACACCAATTACAAGCATTACTGATCTCTTGTACCTCTAGCAACTAAGAGGCATTCAGTGCATGTCGAATGAGTATGTTATAGAATAAAAATTTCTATTTGGTCAATATAAAGTAGTAAATATGAAAACTCAACAAACACACCTTGGAATCTCAAATGGAAGCAATCTAATATATATTTCAGAATAGTGAATTAATAAAATGCCTTATCAATTAAAAACAAGCAAGAATGCCCTTAAGAAATTCTGTATTACCCCTTCTGCTTCTTTTATGTGATCCTGGGTCATCTTCATCCTCAGTAACTGTGTCTTGATCTTGTTCCTTTTGCTCTATTTCTTTGCCCTCAGTGCTAGTATCAAAATCTTCCCTTTCTTCTTCCCTTAAGAATGAAAACAAAAATTATATTCATTAATGAATATATAATTCCATTCATGAAATATTTATTGCCTGCGTATGAAGTACCAGGCATTATGCTTAGGAAGTAGTGAACGAGATAACACAGAGTTTACAGTCTTGCAGAGGAAACAGATAATTATATAAATCATTGTAAAATTAAAATATGTAATAAATACTAGAAAAGGAGAAGTTCAAAATGCTATGAAAGCATTTCCAGGAGAACCAAATCTAGTCTCAGGGACCAAGAGAGGCTTGCTTAAAGAAGTGACATTTAAACTGCAAGACTATGGAGACTGGGGATGGGTAAGGCGGCAGGTAAGAAGAAATCTTCATTTTTAGCAGAGGGGATAACATGCTAAGGCACTGAGCTCAAGGGAAAAGGAAGGAGCTTATAATTTTGAGAAGGTGTAAACAAAAAAGAAGTAATTGAAGATATGAATGAGAAAAAGCAGGGCTAGGTCATACTGGGCCTTGTAAGGCATCATTCAAAAAGCAATGGGAATAAAAAAGTAATGGGAAAAAAGTGGACGAGTTTAGAAAAGGGAAATGACATGATTAGAAGGCACTTTTGCTGCTATGTGGAAAATCATCTGAGAGAGAAAGTAGATGAGGGGAGACCAGTAAAGAGGTCACTGTAATAGTCCAGGTAACTGGCTGGGAGGTGATGGTGGCTCAGAGTATAAAGGAGATAAATAGACAAAGAGTGGAGGAGAGACACAGACAAACTTCAGATATAATAAGTAGGAAGAATGAACACAATATGTTTAATCCACTATATTGTACAAATCAAAACTAAAGTTGTATGAAACCTGAGTTAATTCTACCATTTATGTTCTACATTCAAAGACAGTTTTGTAAACTCAAATGTATGCAGGAATCAGAGAGATAATGTAAACGAGTGAGGCTAGATGAGTACAAAAAATATGAAGTGGTGGGATCTGTAACATGCCTATTTTCACTTTTTAATAATTTAAGATATCACAAGGAAAAAAAATTTGTAACTATGTGAGGTGATGAATTTTAACGAAACTATGGTAATCATTTCACAATATATGCATTTATCAAATCATTGTTTTGTACATCTTAAATGAATACAATACTTTATGTCAATTACATCTCAATATAATTGGAAAAAGTTTACAAAATGTAAAAAAAATTGAGATATAATTCACATACCATAAAAATCACCATTTTAAAGTGTACAATTCAGTGGTTTTTAGTAATATTAACAAGGTTATACAATCATTGCCTCTATCTAATTCCAGAACATTTTCACCATCCCAAAAGAAAAACCACATGGTCATTTTCAGTTCCTCTTCCCCCAATGCCCCTGGTAACCACTCATCTACTTTCTGCTATGGATTTGCCTTATTCTGGACTTGTCCTATAAATGCAATCATATAACACATGGCCTTTTGTGACTAGCTTCTTTCACTTAGCATAAGGTGTTCATCCATGTTGTAGCATGTATCAGAATTCCATTCCTTTCATTGCTGAATAACATTCTGCTATATGGATATACCACAGAAGGAATATATCATTTTGTTTATCTATTCATCAATTGATAGACATTTGGGTTGTTACCATTTTTTGGCTATTAAGAATAATGCTGCTATGAACTTTCATGTATACATTTTTAAGTGAATGTATGTTCTTAATTCTCTTGGGTATATACCTAGGAGTGGAACTGCTGGTGTCACATGGTAACATATGGTTTAAACAGTTTGATGAACTGCCAAACTTGGTCCAAAGCAGCCACGCCATTTTACACATCCCTGTGAGCAATGTATGAGAGTTCTAATTCTTTCATATTCTCACCAACATATGTTACTGTCCCTCAGTTGAATTACAGCCATCCTAGTAAGCGTGAAGTAGTATCTCATTATGGTTTTGATATAAGTTTCCCTAATGACTAATGATGTTGAGCATCTTTTTATGAGCTTCATGTATATCTTCTTTGGAGAAATGTCCATTAAAATCCTTTCCCATTTTTTAAATTGGGCTGTCTTTTTACTGTCGAGTTGTATGAGTTCTTTATATATTCTGGACGTCAGATATATGATTTGCAAAATTTTTCTCCCATTTTCTGGGCTGCTATTTTTACTTTCTTGATAGTGTTCTTTGAAGCACAAAAGTTTTCAAATTTGGTGAAGTCTATCTATTTTTTCTTTGGTTGCTTGTACTTTAGGTGTCATATCTATTAACTTTCTTAAGGTATCCAAATAAATTCCTTAAAGTATTACTGATGGCCATATAAAATACAACTGATGCAAGTTTGTGACCTATGATCTTAAGATGTAATAGGTATTTTTACATCAAAGTATAATCAAAAGTCAATACACTAAATTTGGAATACTGAGATTTTTAGAACTTCCTTGGCAGATTTTATTTAAAAATTATTATTTCTGCTAAATTTGAATATGATTTGCCATCTACAGTATGGGAAAAATTCCAACTTGTCTTCACAACCAATCTTCATCCCTAATATGTTGAAATTAAATGAAATACTTAGGCAGTCACTAAATTATTTAAGATGCTGACATCCTCTCCCTACACCTACCCAAAGCTCCAATCTCATCTCTATTCCTCAAAAGGCTTGAAGGAGCTCTGTAAACACAGTGTACAACTGTGATGATGATGGTGGAGAGGAGAGATCCTACTAGTAATGCTAGAAACTGGTTAACAATAGCCTATTGAAAGTTTTCTGGGAAATTATAATTTATAACATTAATTCTATAAGAAAATGAGTTCTAGATTCCCTGGAAGTGCTTTTTTTTTCTTTTTAAACATAACACATGTATATCTGAGGACTGCCTGTATGTAAATTTCATAGGCTTGCTGACACTATTATATGTTTTCTAAAAATTTTGAAAGCATTTTAGAGTTTAAGGTGCTGATTTTTATTCTTTATGTGATCCAGATAAGCAGTGTAATTCAAACCATACCCAACAGATGTATCTGCAACTGAGTTTCTTTGCTCATCTTCCTTTAGTTTTTCTTGTTTCTCCTTCATTTTTTGTTCTTGCTCCTTAAGTTTTTCTTCTTTCCTTTTACGAATTCTGAAAGTTAAAATAAAATATTATAGTCTGATACTTTTAACTTTTAGTATCTTGCCTTTAATCATAAAATTATAGAAAACGCTCCAAATGTTATCACAAAACCATAAAGTAGTTAATCTATTCATAACCTCTCAGTGTGAGCCAGTGCCACACTGCAGCCCAACATGGTTTCAGATGCAAAGAAATAAACAACTTTCATTAGCACAACTGACTATAATTATTTCTTACCTAGCAGCTGCTTCTTCCCTCTCTTTTCGATGTTGTTCTGCTTTCAACTCCCGAAACTCCTGCTTTGCCTGTCGTAATATGTCAACATAATCTTCAATGAAATCCCTAGTAGAAACTAGGGTCAGTAGTTTCCCACAGAGAGCATGAAGTATCTTCATTTTTTCTCCTGTCAAAAATTGGTATATAACTTCTGGATTATCAATGACAAGAAAAATTTTAATTTGTGGCTCAATGTGAAAATGTTTAATAAAGACCAGGGAAAAGTTTCTTAGGATCAAACATGCCAGTGGCATGTATGGAAAAAAAGCAACTTTGAATCCAATTAACAGTTATGTGATAGACAAGGCATTTCAAATACTAATGACTACCTTATATACTAATTAAACAGACATGAAAAATTTTCTAATTGCAAAGAATTAATTTTCAAGTTTTAATTTTCAGGCTCACGTATGAAGTTCAAATCAAAACTAAGTTATAACCACATGAATTAAAAAAAAAAGGCAATACGCAAATTGCTACTCTGAAAAGACTGCACAAAACACTACTATAAATTATAAAAATTATATGACTGTTAGATCAACTATATCTCAATAAAAAAATTTTTCTAACTATATGAATCTTAGGAATTAGGTATTCTTATTATATGTTTTCTTAATTAAGCATATTAAATTCAATTCTATATATTAGTACATTATAATTTTTTATTTAGAAAAGGAAGGGAAAAATAACTTCATCTTATTTTTACATATTGTGCCCCATATGTAAAACTGAGGCACAAACACTCAAGTGAATATTAGAATTTTGCAGCTACAGCTTAAATTTCTGATATACTATAAGTAAAAGTGAAAGCTAGCTACTTCTCACTTATCCTTCTAAACTTAGTAGATGTAGTAAACTAATCACAATTTGGTTTTTTTTCTGGCCTCACCACGCAGCACGTGGGATCCTAGTCCCCAACCAGGGATTGAACCCACGCCCCCGACAGTGGAAGCGCAGAGCCCTAACCACTGGACTGCCAGGGAAGTCCCCATAAATTTTTAAAGTAATAGAAAATCCAAATAGAAAAAGCAACAGTAGTTAATTTACATCACTGTATTCCAACAATTTTTTTTAAAGACTGCTTTCTCTCTTTTTTTAAAAAAATTAATTTATCTATTTATTTTTGGCTGTGTTGGGTCTTTGTTGCTGTGCGCAGGCTTTCTCTAGTTGCGGCGAGCGGAAGCTACTCTTCATTGCGGTGCGTGGGCTTCTCATTGGGGTGGCTTCTCTTGTTGTGGAGCACGGGCTCTAAGTGTGCAGGCTTCAGTAGTTGTGACAGCAGTTGTGGCACACGGGCTTAGTTGCTCCGCAGCATGTGGGATCTTCCCGGATCAGGGCTCAAACCCGTGTCCCCTGCATTAGCAGGTGGATTCTTAACCACTGCGTCACCAGGGAAATCCCTCTCCTTCTCTTTTAAAACTGAATATCACCTAAAATTTTCTCATCAGCTACCAAGTTTTCTGGGCGTAAGAGGATAAGAGGGTAGGAAGCAGGCAGGTTATACAAATTCTAACTTGCAAAGTTTACCTGGTGTCAAATCATACACTGAAGTGCTTGACAGTTTCTTCACTAGACTGGGGTTGCTCAAACGAAGCTCCATACAGGCATCATCTGTAGCATCAAATCCTCCTCGTTTCTGATACCTGTACTTCGCATTTGCTGATGTTACATCAGCACCTGAAGCTAAGATGTGTAGTCTGAGGATTTCAGAAAGTGTGCAGCTATCAAGATCCAAGCTTTTCAAACTGCAGCCTATAGTTGTTAAAAATGATATAGTCATTTAGAATATAAACAATAAGTCCTCAGCAATGTAAAATATACCTTTATAAATATAAAAAAGCAAACAAAAAATAAAACCTACACATACCCTGGTGCAACTGCGGCCATGCAGCTGCCAAAGATGCAACTGCAGACAGTGCAGATTTTGTGGGGTCTGCATCTTCATCCAAAGCCTCCGTTAAATCTTTAAGGAAATAAATACTTTATTCTAGTGCAAATCAAAGCTTGAATGTTTGGGAATAATGCCCTTTTAAAATGATGAAAGAAACAGCAAACAGCTTAACATTCAGGAACCTCAAAAGAACCAACGCTAGGTACAACAAGCATCCTTTACATTCTGCCTAGTATCCAACTAAAACTATAAATCCTAAGACATGCACTACACACTAATTTTTCCCTTACTTAACAGAGAGAAGACAATTTCTAAGTTACCAACAAGGTGCCCATACACATTCCAAAAAAAAAAAAAAAAAGGTAAAATACACTTTAGAATGAAAAACAAATCTCCTTGCTCAACATAACTTTAGAAAAGTCTACTTTGAAAATCAGAATCTATTTGAAGATACCCAAATCTTTTATAAATATTTTAAGATTGAATCATAACAAAGTATAAGTTGTAATCATCACAAAAACAGCACAGAAAAAGAGCTAAAAGAACTTAAAGACAGTACTGCTGTCACTTAACCAGAGATTTATCCTCTTCATTTAAATTGCTTGTTTTTATTTTGAAAAATCACCGATCCATGAAACAATAGGAAGATATCCCTGTATTTTCTAAGTAAATTCCTTTAGCTTTGAAAACAGTGCTGAGCCTACAAATAGGACTAAAGAGCAAATCTACTGGCACAAATGTGTTTAAACCATTAGAATATATAATTATTCCTTACATACATAATAAAATTAAAATGTCACCTATGAAAAAACTTTAAGCTGATAAAAAGCCCTTCTGACACAGCTTCAGACTAAGAGTCAGATAATGTATATTCTAGTCTTAACTCTGCCAATCCCTAGTTCCTAGTTATGTAGGCTTTAGACCAGTCACTTATTTGGCTTCATTTTTCTTACAGGGGTAAGTCTAGATCAGCAGTTTGCAAATTCTTCAAGTATTTCTTGGAAGTACAATATAAAAGAGATAAAAGATGCCCTTGTTAAAGTAGGGAATAGAGATGACAATCCTGCCCATTCATTTTTCCAACTCTGTTGCAGTAGCACAGAGGAATCCCTGTACAATTTGTAGAGCTCCATGGATTAGAGTTGGAAAATCACTGGGCTAACCTGGTTCTGTGGTTCCTTAACTTTCTACTATATGATTCCCTCCCCAAAGTTCACAAGCTAAAAAAATGAACCTTAGAGAACAGAAGTGCTGTCCTTTACTAAAGGAAAAAGGCAGCTCTGGGATTATGTTTGATTACAGTCATTGACAATTTCATGGCATTTAAAGCATAAACACTACCACACAGGAGAAGTTATCTGACTAAATGCTATATATATGTGCATAAGTTATTCCTACCAGGCCATGAATCTAGTCAAAATGACAGACATTATATTCTTCCTCACTAGGGAAATACCAGACCTAAAACTTTTTCAATTTTCATTTTACATATAAAGCCAAACAAATTTAAAATTAATACAGACAGTCTAAAATTAACAACAGTCCTAGTTACAGAGCTGTATAAGTGTACTGGTTCTCTTCCTTTGCAGCAATTCAACCTATTTTATCTATAGTAAGTTATAATTTTCCTAGGACAGAGGCCTTAGGAAATGGACAACCAACAAAATGACAGCTTACTTTTAGTTGTGTTTAACATGTTAAAATATGTATTCTTTAACTCAGTTATCTACCAAATTGCACTCTCAAGAAACTGTAAATATCATTCTAGGATTTGCCGAGACACTCAGGTATATCATACCAAAAGAATATAGCTGAACTGTATATGGCTTGACTATGTGAAACAGATATATTTATCACCATCATAATCTAGAATTAGGTACACACAATTTCAACACTAAACAATAACATCTCAGCAAATACACAAAACTATTCTATATAAGGAGAATGCTCTTTTTCCTGTACTTTGAAAGGCATTTAAGTTCATGATGTAAGACTAACAAGAGGAATTGATATTTTTAATAGAAGAGTTAAAAAATTGCTGGTCAAAATTTCCAAGATTTGATATAAAAACAGGGAGACCAAAGACCAAAGAAATTAGATGTTCTTGAAGACAGATAATTACTTCTTTGCCATATAATAAGGTAATATAACAGTCATTATGAGGCTCTAGGCCAGAGTGCCTGAGTTTTTATCCTGTCACTTACTTTCTTATTAGCCAAATGTCTTTGGGCAAGTTAATTAAACTCCTTAAGACTAAGTTTCTTTATATGTAAAAGGCAGAAAATAATTACATCTTCCTCACAAGGGTGGTATGAGGATTAAATGAAACAATGCATATATATACAGTGTCTTACTAGCTTTGTGGTCACTTACTATCTTTGTGATCTTCAGTAAATAACCACACCGAACCTCAGTTTTTTCATCACTAAGATAAATACGTGCTTTTACCTTCTGCCCAATTTCCCGATTTCTAAAAATAGCAAGAAACACCTTACATAATAAGACCAGCTAAAGAGGAAGTAAAAGAATATTCAGTCCCATTTGATTATTCAGTTGCTTTCAGGAAGACTATGGAAGAGCTTTTTTGTTACTGAGATGGGAGAACATATGAAAAATACCCGGGGGGAACAGCCTAGGGCCCTTAATGAAACTGAAATAACCATTTAAAATGTGGCCAATAATAATATGCAAGTGGGAGGTGAAATTCCTGGAGTATTTTTTTCTCCCTCCCTAACATTTAAATAGTTTCAAAAGGAGCATTAAAACCTTTATTTAATGGTCAATACTTATTCAGAGGTAGACTTTATAGACAGTTCTGCATAGGAATAGAGCTATAAAAATTGCAGATCAAACAAATCATGAATAGAAAATATAATGGCAATACAAACGTCAACAGTTACATATGTGTTTCCTTTACATTAGCTGATTTTCCAATACAATTTCCTTTTGACTCCACTGTTTGTCATCAGGATTTCCAAAACTACAAAATTCACCTGCTTCAAATCCTGAATTAAAAAAAGCTTTATGTCTTGTATTAAGGTCTGAATTTGGTCAATAACACTGTGATGTTATTGGTCATTAAGAAAACCTAAAGGCTAAAAGAATGAATATACGTTACATTGTCTCTCATAGATAATCCATCTTTAGTGCTCGTACTTGTCATTAGAAAATCTTTAGATGTTTTATAAATGGATTTACCCTTCTGTCTTCCCTTTAGTAGAGTTTCATTCAATTGACTAAATCATCTGAGATGACAATGAGGACCACATTGCTAAAATGGCCTTGATAAGGGACTTATGGTGATTAACACTCAAGCTAGAGAATATATGTTGCTTGAACTCAGCCTGTAAAATCAAAAGGCAGCTGACGTTGGCTACATACTCATAATTATCCTATTGCTTCATCGACCAGGCATAAAGGAAATTAGCTCAAATTATCTATGGGCAACCATGCTATCTGAATGGAGGAATGTCCCATTTTTTTTCTACCAAGATTCTGCTATCAAGATGTCTCTAAATAGTTATCTCTTATTGTAAATTTTTATGGAATACACTAAAGTATTGTTTAATAGTCCCATCTCATATGTGGCAAAATTCACAGAGAGCATTATTCAGGAAGTCAAATCAACCTTTTAATATAAATGCTTAACAATTCCCCTGATTGAGGTAAATCCTAAATAAAACAGTGAACATACTCTACTCTGTATTAAAAATAAAAAAGAGTTTCCCCAAGAATTATTCTTACATTAATATGTACCACACGCTGACTCCAGATACTTAACTGTATAGAATTTAAAGAGCAAAATTTCTAGTTCAAACCAATTAGTGAAATTTAAAAACTAAATTTTATTTAACTCTGGTCTAAAAATTGTCAGATAGGAAACGAAATCAGTGGTAATATTTTCAATTTGAAGTATTAATAACAACAATTGAAGTAATTCCTTAGGTGGGGAAAAAAAATTAGTGCTATTTAGTAGAATTTCTTGGAATTACAGATACTAGTCAATGAAATCTGTAATGCTCCTAAATAGCAGGAGAAATCTAAAGGAGTAAAAAGCAAGATAGATTGGTGGGGTGGGGGCTGCAGCATTTTTAAGGCCATCAGAAACAGGATACATTAAAACAAAGGTGTTCTAAGACAACTGATGATGTGTTGCTAGTATATGACTCAAAAATCAAGTAATTTTATAACTGTAAAAGCCAAGTAAGTTAAAAATTAACTAATCAAAAATTAGTTTCACTACAAAGCTACTATCAGCAAGCAATAACACTGGATTCTGACCTTTGGTGTCAGCATCAGTTATTTGCTCTTTGGCTACTTCCTCTTCTTCTTCAGCTATCGCCTGGAAGATGGCAGTCAGGAAGAAAAAAAGCAATTCACATAGTGGGCCTTCACTGTCATTTCCTACAAGAGCTTCCTCTAACACTTCTGCGAATAAAATGTTTAAAATGAATTTAAAGTTCTGGTCATGTACTGAAAAAACAACTCCATTGGAATAATAAACATTTTAATCAACAATAGCCTGTGTAACTATTTTCTTAACTGCCCATTTATCAAAGTAGAGCCAAGTATTATTCAAGCCAAAATCAAAAATAATTTATAATGATTACAATAAAGTACAATAAAATCATAAGCCAAAATCACTGCATTCAAAGAAAGCCAAATTAGTCTCAGTAGATCGATACAGTATTTCATCTAATTTAAATTTGAGATGCAAATTAAGGCATATATTAAAAATTGTAATTTTACTCTAACTTGAATAACAATGCCAAAGATTTGTTATTGTTGTCCCACTGTTCTGAAGAGCTATGTGGGACATTACTATTTACCAAATAGTGCACATAAGAGGTAATCATCAGCATTAGGTGTAATCCTAAAATTGTGTTCAAGTCATAAATGTTTCTCATCTAATTCATCTAACCTAAACTTCTTACCTAAACCAGCGTTGTTTAGACCTTCTTGATCTGTAAGGCACAATGATTCATGCTTCACCTAGCTCATAAAGAAAAACTGAGGGAATGTGAAAGCCCTCCTGAAGAATTTACTCTTATTAAAGTAAGAGTGGCATTATAATTCTGTCTTTGAGAATCTTTATTTGGATCTTAAGAAAATTATTTTGCTATTGGTCAGCTAAAAATCTAAAATGGGATCCAAAGCCCTTCTCATACTAATTTAGCTCTTATAAATGATGTAAATAAAAAGTAATAGTATGTAAGTGCAGAGGCAAAATAGAATCATAAATTAAAGTTAGGCAATAACTTGTCTCCAAATACGGCTGTCAATTTCTCCCCTCCCTGCACTTACATACCATGCCACCCTCAAGAAGTAGAGTCTATTCCTTTGCCTCCTTGAATCCCAGTAGGCCTAACTAATGGAATATGGCAGAAGTAAGGCTTGCTAGTTCCAGGCCTGGCCTTTAAGAAAACTGGCAGTTTCTGCTTCCAGACTCTTGGAGCACTCAGCTGCCACATAAGAAGTGCAGGCTACTCTGATGGAGTGGGACGCCATGTGGAGGAGCACTGAGGCATCAGGCATGTGTGTGAGGAAGCCATCTTGAACATCTAGCCAGATGAGCCTTCAGATGACTTCAGTCCCAGCCACTGTCTGACTGTAATCACAGAAGGACCCCAAGAAAGGACTGGAGAGCTGGGTCCAATGACTCCACAGAACTTTGAGAGAGAATAACTTGTTCCTTTAAGCCACTAATTTTAGCGTGAACTACAACACAGCAATAGCACTTGCCTAGGGTAACTCCCTCAGGAAACTCATCTTGAAGATCAAAAAGCTCCCCAAATGCATTAAGGAACTCCAAAACCATCAGAGCATCACCAAAGATTTCAGGAGGTAGTCTAGTTTTCACTGGAGTTGGTTCTGGAAGTTCCTGCAAGATTAAACAATTTATATAACTATTTGAACCAAGTACAGGAAATTGTAAAAGATAGGTATGATATACTCTTTACCTAAAAGAATAATTTCATGTAAAGAATTATTTCATGTGGTTCTCAACACTGGATGTTTATCATAATCCCCTTTGGAACTTTAAAAATTATAGATGCTGTGGCTTTATTCCAACTTTACTAAATCACAGTCTCTAGGGACTTTTTCCTTCATCAAACTAAGAACATATCTTTAGGCTGAACTATACTTCTGACTACCTTTCCTAGTTAAGAAGGACTCCTAACCTCGATTCTGAGGTCAAGGCATTAGCCATGTCAATATGATCTTCAATGCAGTATTTTCCTTAGGATATGAAACAGAATTAATCCATCATCTATTGACTTAGAAATGGTTCCTTATAAACCGAGATGAATGAGTTTGGTTTGGATACTTTGGTTATTTCTGGAGATGAGCAGAATCTTTGTCTAGCAATCAAACTAAATGTACGCCTGGCCCCGGTGGTTACTGGACTACCAAGGATAGCACAGATGACCTACTATTTCCACAGAATAAGAATCATTATCAAATCTTGTTATAAAATACTAACAATGTTACTTTGGAACTCTAAATATAAGCATTTGCTTAACTGGTTATTTCCTCTGTTACACAGGTGTGTGAAACATCACAGAACATGCTCATACCTTAAGATCATCACATTCCATATCTTCTCTAGGTTTACTCCACTGTTTTAAGTATTCCATATACTTTTTCTTTTCTTCACGCAATTTCTCTCTTTCCTAAAACAAAAGGTTAATAAAAATTCTTATAAGAAATTTATAAGGCAGCATCAGCATCACCTCAGAACTAGTAAGAAATACAATTACATGAGCCCTACCTAGACCTATTGAACCATGAACTCTGGGTTTGGGACCCAGCAACTGATGTTTTAATAAGCACTTCTGGTGATTCTAATGCACATTAAAGTGTTAAAACCACTGATGAAAACAATGCCTGCCTGACAGAACTGCTACAAAGACGAAAAATGTTCAACACATAGCAGCTCCTGGATAAATATTAATTCAATCCAACCCTGTCTATAGCAGCTCTCCCTCTACTTTAAATCAATTAGATCTTAA
Source organism: Lagenorhynchus albirostris (assembly GCF_949774975.1). Classification (NCBI taxonomy): domain Eukaryota; kingdom Metazoa; phylum Chordata; class Mammalia; order Artiodactyla; family Delphinidae; genus Lagenorhynchus; species Lagenorhynchus albirostris. Next base: position 63,814,105 of record NC_083095.1, on the reverse strand, counting down.
CTAAAGAGATAAGAAGTTATTAGAGTACCTAAAATAAAACCTCCCCTTATATTTGTAATACATTTGTTTTCAAGATTCATTTAAACCTGACTAACTGCCTAGAGACACACAGAGGAGACAGTATACAATTGGTGAACTTTTCGCTCACTCGGTCTTTTGAAACCCTTACTTCTTGTTTCTGGTATTTGAAACTGCAAGATAAATACTGACCCTAAAAAGTCTCTAATAAAGCAAAATGTAAACAAAATATTGTATTATAATTATTTCCAATAAATATATGTTAATGTATGTAATAATATATGTTTAATATACGTTAATATTCTTTCTTTGAAATTTAGTAACACTGAAAATGAACAGATATACACTTATCAAATTTAACATGAAACAACTAGATAGTTACAGAACTTATTAACTGTGCTTCGAGCGGTCTGCTGAAATAAGCTCCCCTTCCCCGCAAATAATTCTTGCAGGATGTAATGAGATGGGTATCTTCATTCACTGTTGCTAAGTGAATATACATAAGTACCTCTGGCAAACAAATACTTATGTCCACCATGTATAGAAAGTTTTAAAAATGTTCTTACCCTTGACCTATTATTTCAGTTCTACAAATTTATCCAGAGACACAATCCAAAAAGAGGAAAGACTTTTGTTCATAAATTTGAACAAAGTATCATTATTTATGAGCAAAAATTTTTAAACGTTTACCTATATCTATTTGATTAACGATTATATGCAGTCACTAAAAATTCCACCTCACTTATTTAGTTTATTTAATACCATGATGGAATGTTTATAATGTTAAACAAAAAATATATATACAAAATTATAAATACTGGATCTTATTCTTCAAGGCCCAGAATAAAGACTAGAAATAAATTAATCAAAGTATTAATGCTATCTCTAAATGTTACCATTTACATTACAGTGGGTTTTTTTTTGTTTTCTACATTTTTATGGAGTAAACATGTATCAGACACTCCCTACTCCCACCCAAGGGGCTATAATAATTCAAGAAACACATGCAATTTAAATGAGCACAATGTGTAACACCTAGGCTACTTGTGAATATCCCAGAAAACCAATGACAATGACTGACTTTAGAAGAAACTAGCTATAGAATTCTCTAAGGAATATCTACCGCTGAAGATTATAATCAAAGATTTGCTGAAATACCTATTATCATAGATACCTTATTCTTTAAGGAGAATAGGAACACTGCACTAATTCTTATTAATCATGCATTTTACTGTACTTTTCTAACGATGTATTTTACTTTTGAAAGTTTTACATATATTGTCTTCCCTAAATATGGAAGTCTAAATAATGAAGAAAATCAACTTTAGAATTGTACTTTAGAAGAGGCTTTGAGGTATAAAGGCATGCATATATGTTGAACCTTAAATCATTCATTAAATCTTCCAAAGCAAAAGGGAGATAAACCAGTACTGTTTATCAATGCTCTATGCACAACTATAAATGTAAATGAAAGTGATAAAAGCATTTGAAAAATTAACCATGAATTTAAATATATAAAATACTATTAACTATCTGTGGAGGGCGTAACTAATATACTTGAGTATACCTTTTCTCTTTCTATTTTAAGCCTCTCTTTTTCTTCTTTCTTCTTCAGTCTCTCTTCTTCAACAATTTTCTTCAATTCTTCCTTCTTTTTCTCTTTATCTTCCTTTTCTTTTTTCTTTGCCTCTAGGGCATCTGCTTTTTCTCTTTTTAATTTAGCCTTTTCAAAAGCTGTGGAGAAGGTCAAACTTAGAAAGGTACACAGACAGAAAATAACACATTTTTTTAATGTAACAAAAGAATCCCTGAAATATCTTAAGGTTAAATGAGGTCAAAAGAGACTCCCAGGGGTTGTAAATTCCTGGAGGGAGTCAGCAAGTGATTAAAATGGGAAGAGCAAGTTGGCTGTGTTTAAGACAAACTACTGCGGTGGGACAAACACATATACCTGCCTTTGAAAGCCCTGCTATTCAAAGTGTGGTCCTAAGACCAGCAGCAAGGGATCACCTTGTTGCAAATGCAGAATCTGTTCTCCCACCTAGGTCTACTAATTTAGAATCTTCATTTTAGTAAGATTTGTAAGTGATTCCTGTGTACAGTCACATTTGGGAAGCAGTGTTTTATAAGGCTGTAGGAATCAAACAAAAATGGCCCAAAACAGTTTGAAAGCCCTAGAAACTGCCAACTTGTGCTTAATCTAGCATTAGGTCAGTTCAACAGGGGATATGTTATGCCCTGAAATACTGTTTTAAGAGATAAACAGAGGTCCCATTTAGTAAAGAAATTAATTATAATCTGAGGGAAAAACTATGCTTAAGAAAAACAAAAACAGAAATATGCCATTTTAGAAACACCCCCTGCCTGGGCACAGAGAAATATTCTTTCCTGTAACTAACAGTTTTTGGAGAGAAAAAAGGTGTTAAGAAGGCAGACAACAAATGAAGGTGAAGGAATTGGAGAACTAACATTTATTAAGCCTGTTTTGTTTGCCAAGATCTTTGGTATATCCTTTACATTAAAACTCACCCAGTGACTTCATTTCTTGTTTCAAAAGTTTGTCTCTTTCTTTAGTAGCTCTGTTCCTATAACCTGCAACAGTCTGTTTATTAGCAATGCTGTCCTCCTAAAAAAAAAAAAAACCAAAAACAAAAACCCAGAAAACTAAAGTTGTAGAACCACTAAAGTTGTAAACTTATGGTCTGTTTTGTTCTTACAGTAAAAATAAAAAACAAAAAATTCAATTATACTTTATACTAAGGTTTTATTTAAAGTATAACTGAACACTTATTAACTCTAATCATAGTAACATATAGAATATGAGTTAATCCTATAGTTCTACAAATTACTACAAAAACCTCCCAGGAAAAACAACGAGTAATATATAAGAGGAGCCTTAAAAATATGCATTAGAAAAACAAACAAACAAAAATCTTCCAGGGTACTTTATAAACTAGATGGTGCAGACGTCAAATAAGAAAGAGACAGAGAAAAGACATGTCAGAGACATTTTTGTAGCCAATATTAAACATGTCAAAAGTTTATTTTTACTTTATTTCTTGGGAAATTAAGGTCTCTAGCCTGCTTAATTGTGGTATCATGATCTCGTATCTTCTAAATGATCTTTACATTTCAATTCCATAATTTATTCCCTGTATTTCATTCTGCTTTACATTTTAGTGATTGCTTATAGGCTTGCTTCCACTTCAGTATAAAATCCCTGTGGCATGAGAATCATGTCTAATTCACCCTTGAAACTTCTACAAGCCGCATTGCTAAGCAGTTATTAACATACAGTACACACCTTTTCTGTGTGTGAAGGAATGTGTTCCTTCTTACAGGCTATAGAGGGGAAGGGAGCCAAATCCCACTCTTAATTGTGGTTAGTTTTATTAAGAACTACAATGTAGTTTTTATCTATTCTCTACTTACCTGACTAACAGATACTCGTTTGGGAGGTCTCCCTCTTCTTCTGTTAGCCAGACTGAAGATAAATGTGGGTGGATCATCAGGGAAAAAATAAGAAAAATCTTGTTCTGCTATTTTATACGTTGAAAGAGATGATGCCTTCATTAAAAAAAAGACACAGGGTACAATAATAACACATTAGTAAACCATATATAGATAAGCTCTAACATATCATATGATTACTGTTAAAGACCAGGTCTTTAACAGAATTTTATGTGTATTATGCAGTAATATATATTTTATTTCTTGATCCTTTAAAAAACTATATAATTAATCAGATTTACCATAAATAAAACAACAATTCAAAGGATTGCTTCACCATAAAGTACTCAAGAATGCTTCAAGTTTCCTGAATTCTAAAACTATCTCAAAATTACATTTATACAATAATCTTTTTTGTTTGCTTTTGACTAATTTTGTATGAGATTTCCTATGTAAATAAAAAATCCATATATTTAATATTAAAAAATCCACTGTATTAAACCAATATATTTTTAGCCATTTATAACTGCTGAATAGATTTTCCCCCCAGTTTGGAGTGATAACTTAGATACTTTATGTATCAAATTTTAAAGTTGGTCTGGATAAAAGCAGAAATATTGATCAATTCCTATAAAGTTTCAACTCAAAATTTATGTTTGGAGAAGTCAACCTCATCTTTACCATGAGTGGTGTGGTTCTAGGATAATTTGCTAAAATCAAGAGTTTCTCTCCTTCTACTTCGTATTTGGAACTTGTTCACCTTTCATCCATGTCCAACTCTAAACTTCTTCTTTTTAAAATATATTTATTTATTTAATTGGCTGCATCAGGTCTTAGGTGTGGCACGCGGGATCTTCGGTGTGGCATGCAGGATCTTTAGTTGCGGTGCGCAGGCTCCAGAGCACGGGCTCCCTAGTTGTGGCGTGTGGGCTCTAGAGTGCGTAGGCTTAGTTGCCCCGTGGCATGTGGGATCTTAGTTCCCCAACCAGGGATCGAACCTGCGTCCCCTGCATTGGAAGGTGGATTCTTTTTTAAAATAAATAAATAAATTTATTTATTTATTTTTTGCTGCATTGGGTCTTCGTTGCTGCACGTGGGCTTTCTCTACTTGTGGCAAGTGGGGGCTACTCTTCATTGCGGTGCGTGGGCTTTTCTCATTGCGGTTGCCTCTCTTGCTGCAGAGCACGGGCTCTAGGCGCGTGGACTTCAGTAGTTGTGGTGCACAGGCTTGGTTGCTCTGTGGCATGTAGGATCTTCCCAGACCAGGGCTCAAACCCATGTTCCCTGAATTGGCAGGCGGATTCTTAACCACTGCACCACCAGGGAAGTGGAAGATGGATTCTTAACCACTGAACAACCAGGGAAGTCCCTAAACTTCTTATTTTTGATTAAGCAATTCTGAAGATTACTTCTGGTCTAACGGCCAAGATCATCACTCTTTCTTTCTCTCCAAAAAAAAAATGCCATTTACAGAAATACAGAAAATGTGATGATACAAAATTTTAAGTTATTAACAAAATAGGAATGCTTCTACTTGGAATTCAATTTTCTATATAATATTTTTACTTTTGGTAGAACATAGCTGTTAACACCTAAAAGTCAATCAGTTCTGGCCATCAGAGTAAATCTAGAGTCCATTAAGATTTTACATTAAAATAAATTCCATTAAGATGGTTGCCTACTATCCCACTTAAATAACCTGTGAATGTAGAGAACTGCCCTTTAAGTATGAATGGGTGGTTTCTTCTCAAATACATACCCAAAAAAGGTCAAAATAGGTTTTAATATATTAATTGCCAAGGTGTCCTCATTCACACACACAACACACACAATAAACAAAAATACCACATCTTTGTGTTCTTGCAGGTACTCGTAACAGCAGTCTACACTCACACACAGGTTATCAAACTTTGTTGATGTTATTTACTTATTTATTTGGCTGCGTTGGGTCTTAGTTGTGGCATGCAGAATCTTTCATTGTGGTGCACAGGCTCTCTAGTTGTGGTTCGCGGACTCCAGAGCACACAAGCTCAGTAGTTGTGGCACACGGGCTTAAGTTGCCCCACAGCATGTGGGATCTTAGTTCCCCGACCAGGGATAGCACCCGCGTCCCCTGCATTGGAAGACGGATTCTTTACCACTGGACCACCAGGGAAGTCCCCAAACTTTGTTGTTTTGAGGGGGTGTGTGTGTGTGTGCAAGTATACTAGAATATCCACTAACCATCTTTCATTACACTCTAAGAGAAAAATGCTTACTGTCACCTTAACTTTCAATATTTATTAAGTAAAGTTGAATTTCTTTTCATGTTTACTGACTTTGTTTTCCTTGGTGAATAACTGCTGATGTCCTTCAACATTTTTTCCCTAATTAGGTTGTTTTTGTTCACTGATGTGTAAGAGATCTTAGAAAGTTAGGCTGGCTATTTATGATACACATATGCAACTACTCACATATTCACTGACTGCCTATCAAGTGCCAGGCACTGTTCTAGCCACTTATCACAAGTATTTAAATCAACTTTTTGCAAGCATCATTCTACATGGCTACCTGTTCAATACTATATAGACAGAATGCTTAAATTATGTTCTCTTATCAAAGACAAATATTTTAAAAATTATTTATTTCAGATGATTCTATCTTATGTGTTTTCAAGTTTTAATACTTCATCCACTGTGAAGTTTGATCATGTCTGTCTATTTTTCTAATGGGGTGCTTATGTTTTATAATTGATTTGAGCTCTTCACTGTATTCACTGAAAGTATTTTTCCTCCAGCACTTGCCCTTGAAATATATTCATGACATTTTTAAACCTACATAAATTTATATTTTCAAATCAATCTCATCTTTGGTACTTCTTTTCTACTGCTCCTTCTAAGTACTTCAGCATAAATGACATTAAGAGTTATCTCATGTCCTGTTTTTTTTTTGGAGTTAGACCCAACTTTATTTTTTCAAATAGTTAACCAAGGGTCCCAGTTCTATTTATTAAATAATCTATCTTGGTCTCTAGATTTGAAATGCTACTTTTCACATAGAGTAAATTCATCTATTCTTTTAATTCATATCTTTTCTTTTGATGTAACATTTACATATGATGAAATGCACAAATCTTAAGCATACAGTAGCTGATTTTTGACACATGCATACATCTCTCTAACCCATTCTTTTGCTTGTCTACTTAGTGTCTCTCTCCCAGTATGAGTTAAATATTTCTCATTAAAAAAAATCAGTTTTAGTTTCACCATTTAACTTTTTACTTAGTATACAATGTGAGGTTTCTAAACTTGATTTTTTCCCTCTGAATGGTTATGAATAAAATATAATCTATCTGCTTAGTATTGGTCTCTGAGATTCTTTTTATTATATATATATTGTTTTCCTATCTAGTAGGATCTATTTTAGCACTGTTCTTTGAATCTGTTTTTGTGAGCCAGTACTACACTATTAGAAAGCACTAGCTGCCCTACACGCATAACTTTTTTTTTTTAGCCACGTGGCTTGCGGGATTTTAGTTCCCCAACCGGGGATTGAACCCACGCTCCATGCAGTGGAAAGGTGGAGTCCTAACCACTGGACCACCAGGGATTTCTCCCCATAACTTTTCTTTCTCCAAGTTTTCCCTCTATTCTCATCTGTCTTGGTTGATCTTTTTTTTTTTTTTTTTTCGCGGTACATGGGCCTCTCACTGTTGTGGCCTCTCCTGTTGCGGAGCACAGGCTCCGGACGCGCAGGCTCAGTGGCCATGGCTCATGGGCCCAGCCGCTCCGCGGCATGTGGGATCTTCCCGGACCGGGGCACGAACCTGTGTCCCCTGCATCGGAAGGCAGACTCTCAACCACTGTGCCACCAGGGAAGCCCTGGTTGACCTTTTTTACACAAGGAAAAAAGGTGGAAGTACCTGACCCACTTAGCAATTCTAGCAATTGCAAAAAACAGTATTTAATCCAATGAAAATTACTAAAACTGGCTCAGCATAAATGACATTAAGAGTTATCTCATGTCCTGTTTTTTTTTTGGAGTTAGACCCAAGGAAAAAAGTGGAAGTACCTGACCCACTTAGCAATTCTAGCAATTGCAAAAAACAGTATTTAATCCAATGAAAATTACTAAAACTGGCTCCAGATAAAAAGAGAGCAAAAAAAAAAAAAAAAAAAGAGAGCTATTTTCAACCAAATTTGGAGTAACATTTCTACAATGTTACAACTTTATAACATCGCTCATTTTTCTTTTTCCCCTTCTTTCCAACAAATAATATCACTGTTCCGATTACCTTAATTTTAATGATTCCATCTTGTGGTTCACAGTGTTGCTTCAGAAAAAGCTTTAGTTTATCACGAGAAAATAGGTGTTTTCTGCGGCTACAAGGGGAAAAGGAGGAGAAAGAAGAAAGTGTTAGTATCAAAGAATTCAATCTGAACTCCATCATCTCTTTTGAATGCATAACCTCAATTTCAAGCCTAGGAAAAGAAGAAAATTTCATTTTCCAATAGTAGTTATATAGAAGTTACGAGAAACTTCAAATAGAAGTATTTATGTAGAATGTTATAAAATCAGCTTGAGTGGATCTACCATAAAAGTCCATTACAAAAACAGCATACGGGGCTTCCCTGGTGGCGCAGTGGTTGAGAATCTGCCTGCCAATACAGGGGACACAGGTTCGAGCCCTGGTCTGGGAAGATCCCACATGCCGCGGAGCAACTGGGCCCATGAGCCACAACTACTGAGCCTGTGTGTCTGCAGCCTGTGCTCCGCAACAAGAGAGGCCGCGACAGTGAGAGGCCCGCGCACCGCGATCAAGAGTGGCCCCTGCCCGCTGAAACTAGAGAAAGCCCTCACGCAGAAACGAAGACCCAACACAGCCAAAAATAAATAAATAAATTAATTAATTAATTAAAAAAAAAACCAACCAAAAAAACCCTTTCCTTCCCCCACCCCCTGCCATAAGCACTTTGACCTTTAAAAAAAAAAAAACAAAAAAAACCCAGCATATGCATTTGTTGCTTAGGAACCACTTAGAAATCAAATAAACCTCAAGGAAAATATACCACAGAGTAAACCAAATTTTATAAAATTAGATGATCATTCCTACAAGTATCACCATTAAAATTCTTAACATAATTAAAATTCGTAGACTACCAGATATTATCACATAATACTATGTAAATCAACATTCAAAAGGATATTGTGAATAGAACTGAACATGGGTTTTTATCAAATTCTAAAATATTCTGTATTTAAACATCATATGGCAGCCAACAAATTCATGGAATTAAAATTAAAGAGAGTTAGATTTATTATGATTCTAAAAATACACTATTTTTCATTTTCCCTTGCTCCCAAATTAAAAAACAGCACCACCACCACACACAGAGCAGAACAAAAAAATAACACACAAGTATTTCTGGAAAGGTTCTGGAAAGAAAGGAAATGTTTGAACTGAATTTAAAGTATTCCTTTCAAAAAAAACCAAGTTAAAAGCTTCTATGAGTAAACAAACAATATAGGAGTTTTTAAGTAGTAGCCCTCCCCCAAATATATGTTCTTTTCCTAAACTACAGGAAGGACTATACGAATAAAAGGATCTGAAAAAGGAACCCAGCACCATACAGTAGCTGAGAAGGTAATTATGTTTTGACTATTGACTAAATATACTAGTCCTCAAGAAATGTATTGTCCTACCTGGCACGTATTAGCCATATATTTATTTTTTAAGACTTTTTCGATGTGGACTGTTTTTAAAGTCTTTACTGAATTTGTTACTATATTGCTTCTGTTTTATATTTTTGGTTTTCTGGCCAAGAGGCTTGTGGGATCTTAGCTCCTGGACCAGGGATTGAACCCGTACACCCTGCATTGGAAGGTGAAGTTTTAACTGCTGGACCACCAGGGAAAGTCCCTGTTTTGTTTTTTTTTTTTTTTTAAATAAATGAAATTAAAATTAAAACTTCCGTTCCTCACTATTACTAGCCACAGTTCCACCATACTGGACAGCACACATATAACCTTTCTATCATTGCAGAAAGTTCTACTTGTCAGAGCTACTCTATCATATCAAGTCTTCCTTACAGGAATATTAACATCTCTTTATTATAGGAACAGTATTATCTTTTATTTTTTGCATCAATAACTCAAATACTTCCTCTTTTCCATATTGTGTGAAGCATATTCCAGACATCATATTATTTCATCTGTAAGTTTTTCAGCATGTATCTTTAAAAGACAATGGCTCTTTAAAAAACATAACCACCAAAGCATTTTGTAAAATGTTATAAATTAGTAACAATAATTCCTTAATATCATCAAATGTCCTTTCAGTGTTCAGATTTAGTTGTTTTGCTTCATTTGTACAGTTAGTATATCTGAATCAAGATCCAAATAAGGTCTGCATATTATGATGGGTTGACCTGTCTCTGAAGGTTCCCCTCTACCTCTTTTTTATTTTTTTAAGTTTTTATTGGAGTATAATTGCTTTACAATGGTGTGTTAGTTTCTGCTTTATAACAAAGTGAATCAGTTATACGTAAACATATAGCCCCGTATCTCCTCCCTCTCGTGTCTCCCTCCCTCCCACCCTCCCTACCCCACCCTTCTAGCTGGTCACAAAGCACCGAGCTGATCTCCCTGTGCTATGAGACTGCTTCCCACTATCTATCTAGTTTACATTTGGTAGTGTATATTTGTCCATACATACACTACCCGTCTCTAACTTTGTCCCAGCTTACCCTTCCGCCTCACCGTGTCCTCAAGTCCATTCTCTAGTAGGTCTGCGTCTTTATTCCTGTCTTGCCCCTAGGTTCTTCATGACCATTTTTTTTTCTTTTGGATTCCATATATATGTGTTAGCATATGGTGTTTGTTTTTCTCTTTCTGACTTACTTCGCTCTGTATGACAGACTCTAGGTCCATCCACCTCACTACAAATAACTCCATTTCGTTTCTTTTTATGGCTGAGTAATATTCCATAGTATATATGTGCCACATCTTCTTTATCCATTCATCCGTCGACGGACACTTAGGTTGCTTCCATGTCCTGGCTATTGTAAATAGGGCTGCAATGAACATTGTGGTACATGACTCTTTTTGAATTATGGTTTTCTCAGGGTATATGCCCAGTAGTGGGATTGCTGGGTCGTATAGTAGTTCTATTTTTAGTTTTTTAAGGAACCTCCATACTGTTCTCCATCGTGGCTGTATCAATTTACATTCCCACCAACAGTGCAAGAGGGTTCCCTTTTCTCCATACCCTCTCCAGCATTTATTATTTGTAGATTTTTTGATGATGGTCATTCTGACTGGTGTGAGATGATATCGCATTGTACTTTTGACTCGCATTTCTCTAACGATTAATGATGTTGAGCATTCTTTCATGTGTTTGTTGGCAATCTGTATATCTTCTTTGGAGAAATATCTATTTAGGTCTTCTGCCCAGTTTTGGATTGGGTTGTTTTGTTTTTTTGACATTGAGCTGCATGAGCTGCTTGTAAATTTTGGAGATTATTCCTTGGTCAGTTGCTTCACTTGAAAATATTTTCTCCCATTCTGAGGGTTGTCTTTTCATCTTGTTTATGATTTCCTTTGCTGTGCAAAAGCTTTTAGGTTTCATTAGGTCCCATTTGTTTATTTTTGTTTTTAATTCCATTTTTCTAGGAGGTGGGTCAAAAAGGGTCTTGCTGTGATTTATGTCATAGAGTGTTCTGCCTATGTTTTACTCCAAGGGTTTGTTAGTGTCTGGCCTTGCATTTAGGTATTTAATCCATTTTGAGTTTACATTTGTGTATGGTGTTAGGGAGTGCTCTAATTTCATTCTTTTACATGTAGCTGGTCAGTTTTCCCAGCACCACTTATTAGAGACGCTGTCTTTTCTCCATTGTATATCCTTGACTCCTTTATCAAAGATAAGGTGACCATATGTGCATGGGTTTATCTCTGGGTATTCTATCCTGTTCCATTGATCTATACTTCTGTTTTTGTGCCAGTACCATACTGTCTTGATTACTGTAGCTTTGTAGTATAGTCTGAAGTCAGGGAGCCTGACTCCTCCAGCTCCGTTTTTCTTTCTCAAGATTGCTTTGGCTATTCAGGGTCTTTTGTGTTTCCAAACAAATAGTGAAAATTTTTGTTCTAGTTCTGTGAAAAATGCCATTGGTAGTTTGATAGGGATTACATTGAATCTGTAGATTGCTTTGGGTAGTATAGTCATTTTCACAATGTTGATTCTTCCAATCCAAGAACATGGTATATCTCTCCATCTATTTGTATCATCTTTAACTTCTTTCATCAGTGTCTTATAATTTTCTGCATACAGGTCTTTTGTCTCCTTAGGTAGGTTTATTTCTAGGTATTTTATTCTTTTTGTTGCAATGGTAAATGGAAGTGCTTTCTTAATTTCACTTTCAGATTTTTCATCATTAGTGTGTAGGAACGCAAGAGATTTCTGTGCATTAATTTTGTATCCTGCTACTTTACCAAATTCATTGATTAGCTCTAGTAGTTTTCTGGTAGCATCTTTAGGATTCTCTATGTATAGTATCATGTCATCTGTAAACAGTGATGGCTTTACTTCTTCTTTTCCGATTTGGATTCCTTTTATTTCTTTTTCTTCTCTGACTGCTGTGGCTAAAACTTCCAAAACTATGTTGAATAATAGTGGTGAGAGTGGGCAACCTTGTCTTGTTCCTTATCTTAGTGGAAATGGTTTCAGTTTTTCACCATTGAGGACACTGTTGGCTGTGGGTTTGTCATATATGGCCTTTATTATGTTGAGTTAAGTTCCCTCTATGCCTACTTTCTGGAGGGTTTTTATCATAAATGGGTGTTGAATTTTGTTGAAAGCTTTCTCTGCATCCATTGAGATGATCATGTGGTTTTTCTCCTTCGATTTGTTAATATGGTGTATCACATTGATTGATTTGCATATACTGAAGAATTCTTGCATTCCTGGGATAAACCCCACTTGATCATGGTGTATGATCCGTTTAATGTGCTGTTGGATTCTGTTTGCTAGTATTTTGTTGAGGAGTTTTGCATCTGTGGAACAGTATTATCTTTTGGTGCCAACAAAGAGCTGCAAGTCATTTAAGTCTTCTATTATCAAGTATAACTTTCCACCTTATAATTCTTTGCCTCACCAATTAAGAAGAAAATGAGTTAATACAACTGTAACCAAGATCTAGCAGAATTATATTTACAGTATAAGTCAAAAAGTAAATAGAAAAGTGAAAAATATTAAATAGGGAATTACATTATGTAAAAAACATATCTTGAACTAAAAACAAAAAAAAAAAGGAAAAGGCTCAACAATGAATAAGGAAAACATTGGTTGTCTCAACTATGCTATTCATTAGCCCATAAACTAAATAAATTCAAAAGTTTGAATAATTCATGAGCATTATCTTGGAAATGCTATTTTTCAATATACAATAAAGCGGAGAATGCTCCAGAGATCTTACATTAATGATAGGCCCCCAAAAACAAACAAAAAACTGCACAGACCCATACAGTTTATAGAAAGTAATATACCTGACTCAGGATCCACTCAATATTTATAATATTGTTATCACTTTTCTTTGGACTCATGAGTATATGGGTGGGGGGAGGGCAACAGGGATGAGAGAATTAGTAAAATTATTTTACATAAAACAAAATGCAAGACTGAATCCTAGGTGACAAGTTGATAGCTGGCTGATGATGTCAACTACTTACTTTCAGGTGACTAAGAGACTAACCTCAACAGGCAACAACAGGGATTTTCCTAAAATATATCAATGTAACCTAGAGCCAGTTCTTTTAAATATTAACCATTCAGTACCTCTCTTTCGCACTTTATTTTTTTATTTTTTAAATTTTATTGAAGTAGAGTTGATTTACAACGTTGTGGTAATTTCTGCTGTACAGCAAAGTGATTTGGTTATACATATATATTCTTTTTCGTATTCTTTTCCATTATGGTTTATCACAGGATATTGAATATAGTTCCCTGTGCTATACAGTAGGACCTTGTTGTTTATCCATTCTATACATAATAGATGTATAGAATGCAAAGCATCTACTTATCCCAAACTCCCAATCCATGCCTCCCCGATCCCCATCCCCCTTGGCAACCACAAGTCTGTTCTCTATGCCTGAGTCTGTTTTTGTTTTGTAGATAAGTTCATTTGTGTCATATATATATATATATATATATATATATTTTGTTTTTGCAGTACACGGGCCTCTCACTGTTGTGGCCTCTCCCGTTGTGGAGCAACAGGCTCCGGACGCGCAGGCTCAGTGGCCATGGCTCACGGGTGCAGCCTCTCCGCGGCATGTGGGATCTTCCCGGACCGGGGCACGAACCCGTGTCCCCTGCATCAGCAGGTGGACTCTCAACCACTGCACCACCAGGGAAGCCCTGTGTCATATTTTAGATTCCACATATAAGAGATATCACATGATGTTTGTCTTTCTCTGACAATTCACTTAGTATAATAATCTCTAGGTCCATCTATGTTGCTGCAAATGGCATTATTTCATCCTTTTTATGGCTGAGTAGTATTCCATTGTATATATATACCACATCTGCTTTACCCATTCATCTGTCAAAGGACACTTAGGTTGTTTCATGACTACCTCTATCTTTTGATTAGGTCACAAACAGGAATTTTTAAACATACTCATTTTTTGTTATTAAACTTCCTCAGAAATGGGCAGAGACTGATCAGATGTTTGTGTCTAATGAACATAATATTACAAATGTGACGTACTTCTAAGCACCAGGCTTCTCAGCTTTGAAAACTGAGTTCTCTCATGAGAAGTGCTTCATAAATAGAATCCTTCTTAATTTTTTAGATGTGAAGACTATCTGGAGTTAGTTACTAAACTAGACAAAGGGCTCATGGTTCACTAGGAATCACATTATCAGTCTATGAGCATATAAATATACATGTATTTTAAAAAGGGAAGCAATCACTCGCTACTACCCATTTGTTCCACATCAAATCTCCTTAACTGAACGTAATTATTCTACTTTAAACTACCATACAGAAGATATGGAATTTTACCTGATTTGTGTTGCTTTAACAATAGCACACTCATACAATTCTTTTTTAGTGGGTTGCACCTTGTACTTGAATAATAAGGGATCAACTGTATCTTTCTTCTTCCTAAAAAGAGCAAAGACACAAAATAAGTTAATAATTTGTTTGGGGGACTTCCCTGGTGGTGCAGTGGTTAAGAATCCACCTGCCAATGCAGGGGACATGGGTTCGATCCCTAGTCCAGGAAGATCCCACATGCCGCAGAGCAACTAAGCCTGTGTGCCACAACTACTGAGCCCGCGCCCTGGAGCCCATGCACTGCAACTACTGAGCCCACGCGCCGCAATTACTGAAGCCCACGTGCCTAGAGCCCATGCTCTGCAACAAGAGAAGCCACTGTAATGAGAAGCCCACGCACCACAACGAAGAGTAGCCCTGCAACTAGAGAAAGTCCGCATGCAGCAACAGAGACCCAACGCAGCCAAAAATAAATAAAAAATTTAAAAAAAAATTTGTTTGGAAACATGATATTTTACATGAAATCTAGTTTCTAAGGACATACTATAACAGAATCTAATGCATTTTAATTTTAATTATGATTTTATAAGTTACTGATATGCCTCACTATTTTATTAGCCAAAATAGCACAGAGCACTATTTTATGTTAGGTAGGTACTTTAATTACTCATTCAATAAATTTTCCTTGGGTGAAGAAATTAACTCCAGATGAATAAGCAGGCTCTCCAGTTTAGGTTAGATAAATTTATAAATAGCTCTTGGATTTACTTTTAAACCATTTTTAGCTATGTAATCTAAGAGCAAAAGTGGAGATAATGTAGTTTACCCTGTTTCAAGAACTAGCAAAGAGGCTACACATTTAATTCCCACCCCTATCAATTTCTCATTTTTTCTTCTCTTTTGAGGGTATATTCATTCATGCATTCATCCATTCACTAAATAGTTAAGAGCTTACAATGTGCCAAATACTAAAGAATAAGGATTCACTGGTGAACAAAATAGAAATACAGCAGGGAGACAAACAAAATAGACGACAGGGTAGGTGGTAAGTGCTATGAAGGGAATAGAGTGCAGAGTGAAAGGTCTCTATTTCATATAGGGTGATGATCCCTGATAAATTGACCAGGTAGGCCTTCCAAGAAGTTGACATTTAAGCAGAGATCTGAAAAAAATGAGGGAGCAACCCATGAAAAAACTCTTGGGGAAATGAGTTTTTAAAGGAAGAGAGAAAAGTGTAAAGGTCCTGAGGGGAAGGCATGCATGGTTTGCACAAGAAGCAGAATCAACAGGGAGAAAAAGAGGAAGGTTCAGTCAGAGAGGCAGCAGCAAGGCCAGACTATGGGTTATCATTAAGGGCTTTCAATTTTACTTTGAGTAAAGACACCAGAGGAGGGACTTCCCTGGTGGCGTAGTGGTTGGGAATCCACCTGCCAATGCAGGGAACATGGGTTTGATCCCTAGTTCGGGAAGATCTCACATGCCTCAGAGCAACTAAGCCCGTGTGCCGCAACTACAGAGCCTGCGCGCCACAACTACTGAGCTCAAGTGCTGCAACTACTGAGGCTCGCGCGCCTAGAGCCCTGCTCCGCAACTACAGAGGCCACCAAAATGAGGAGTCCGCACACCGCAACAAAGAGCGATCCCTGCTCTCTGCAACTAGAGAAAGCCCTCACGCAGCAACGAAGACCCAATGCAACCAAAAATAAATAAATTTTTTTAAAAAAGAAAAAAGACACCAGAGGATCCTGAATAATGGGGTGATAATGATTTAACTTACACTTCAGAAGGATCATTCTGGCTGGGATGAGGGGAACAGAGTGCAAACAGGGATACCAGTTAGAAAGCTAATGCAATAAAACTAAGTGAGAAAAATGTTGGCAGTACAGACTAAGACGGTAGTGGTGGCAGTAGAGAGAAGTGGTTAGATTCTGGAAAAGCTGCCTCTGTGAATGCAACTGTATATGTAAAGGGGATATAAGTGGGGGTTATAGAGAAGAAAATGATATGAAAGGATGATAAAGAGAAGCACTGGGCAATTGGGTAATGAAAGTAAGATACAGTCAAAGTGATATAAATACAGTACACACACTGCAGACAGTGCCAATCTATATGGATTTATATGATTTTTCTCCAAGAGCACTCAGCTGACCAAAGCTGTCAATTGACTAAATCTCAGAAACTTACAGAGTTTCTTTACTATATGCACCATAAAGTGAATAATAAAGGACAGAATGAATTTTCCCAGGTAAACAAAAGTGGAGTGTATAACTGAATGAAGTGAGCTTCAATTGTTCTTGTGCAGCTGACTAGAATTAACTAGGTAAGTTTCAGTTTTTGCAAATTCTAAGGTGTTGTTGAACCATATGGTTTAGATACATAGTATCCAGTGTATGACTAGAAAGGAAGAGAAAAAATTATTTCAATGGGATATCAGTACCCAATCTGACATACATACATACTTACTTAAATAAATAAATACATACATACATACTTATTTATATAGGCTGTGCCACATGGCTTGTGGGATCTCAGTTCCCCGACCAGGGATTGAACCCGGGCCTTTAGCAGTGAAAGCGTGGACAGCCAGGGAATTCATACATTTTAAAAATTATTAAAAATCACTTACCCATTTTGAAAAGAACTGTCTTGTGTTTCTGAATCATCACTATCACTGATGATAATAGTTTCTCCATCTATATTGCTGACATGTCCATTAGCAAAACCATTTTGGTGTGATGGAGGGAGGACTTCCAAAATCCTACACTGTAACCTGAAAGAAAATGATACATTTAAAAATGCAAATCACTTGATATTTTATAATCAAACATTTCAGAGCAATCTATTTTGAACAAATGAAAAGCAATTCTGTAGAAACTATGGCTGATTACTATAACCAATTTAATAAAAGAGAAAATCTGTAACATCCAATTTAAGTAAAGGTTAGCTACGATTTAACACAATACAAGACTATTTTAAAAGTCAATTTATCATGATTCTTAGCAATTATATTCATCACTAAAGTTACTGTTTAGAAAATCAAGTACTGGCATAATATCTCATTATACAGATTAGGCCTTACAAGAGTTTTTCAAAGCATTCAGTATTTTAAATTCTGAAATTCTCCTGATCATAACCTTTTTTATTCTCTTTGTAACTTATATTGTGATTTCTGATCTCTGGAAAGCTTCCTATTCACTAACTCTACCCTATTTTGGCTTCCCTTACCTCTGCCTGCTGTATCTGGATTTTATAGGCTGCAATTTCAGACTCACTCACCACAACTGAAATATTTCTCAATCTCATTTTTACTGTGCCAATTTTCAACTGATAAATAATTTAAATTTGCTATCGCCATACAATGGAACATTATTCAGCAAAAAAACAGGAATGAAATACTGATGCACTCTATAGTATGGATGAACCTTTAAAACATTATGGTAAATTAAAGAAACCAGACGGAAAAGGCCATATAATATATGACTCCAGGGACTTCCCTGGTGGTGCAGTGGTTAAGAATCCGCCAGCCAACGCAGGGGACATGGGTTCGATCCCTGGTCCAGGAAGATCCCACATGCCGTGGAGCAACTAAGCCCCTGTGCCACAACTACTGAGCCTGGGCTCTAGAGCCCGTGAGCCACAACTACTGAGCTTGCATGCTGCAACTACTGAAGCCCACGCGCCTAGAGCCCGTGCTCCGCAACAAGAGAAGCCACAGCGATAAGAAGCCCACGCTGTGACAAAGTGAGAGAGTGGCATGGACATATATACACTACCAAACGTAAAACAGATAGCTAGTGGGAAGCAGCCGCATAACACAGGGAGATCAGCTCAGTGGTTTGTGACCACCTAGAGGGGTGGGATAGGGAGGGTGGGAGGGAGGGAGACGCAAGAGGGAAGAGATATGGGAACATATGTACATGTATAACTGATTCACTTTGTTATAAAGCAGAAACTAACACACCATTGTAAAGCAATTATACTCCAATAAAGATGTTGGAAAAAAAAAAAAAAAAAGAAGCCCATGCACTGCAATGAAGAGTAGCCTCCCACTCGCCGCAACTAGAGAAAGCCGGAACGCAGCAACGAAGACCCAACGCAGCCAAAAATCGATCAATAAATAAATTTTTAAAAATTAAAAAAGATTCCATTTATATGAAATATCCAGAATAGGGAAATCCATAGAGACAGAAAGTAGATGAGTGGTTACAAGTAGTTTGCCCTTTTGCTTACATGTTTTCAAAATACATTTTTGCATTTACAGCCAAAACAGAATCATACAATTCCAGAAAGACAAACAATATATTCAGAGCTGATTCATTTTGGGAAGCTGGTGGATTTTTACAAGGTAATTGCACTTATTTTCATTAGTGTACATTTTAGCGTATGCTTGCTTATATTCTCCTTTAGGAGAACATCTTTAGTATCCCCAACAAAGTCTAATATTGCTATTAGGCACAGAGAAAATCAGGACCATGGATTTCCTGCTAGGAACTTTGCACTATACACTAATAGAAGAAACTAACTGGTTCCACAGCACCCTGAGGTTTAAGAATCAACAAAATGTAGACTATATGGGTGAATCTAAAACTCTCAAAGCATCTTATCTTCCCCCCTCAACTCACTTCCTCTCACTCTGAGACTTATACACATTCAATTAAAAGTATCATATATGGGGACTTCCTGGTGACGCAGTGGTTAAGAATCTGCCTGCCAATGCAGGGGACACGAGTTCGAGCCCTGGTCCAGGAAGATCCCACATGCCGCGGAGCAACAAAGCCTGTGTGCCACAACTGCTGAGCCTGTGCTCTAGAGCCCATGCTCTGCAACAAAGAGAAGCCACCGCAATGAGAAGCCCGTGCACCGCAACAAAGAGAAGCCCCTGCTCGCTGAAACTAGAGAAAGCCTGCGTGCAGCAACAAAGACCCAATGCAGCCAAAAATAAATTAATTAATAAAAAAAGTATCATATATGACTCCCGAATAATTTGCTCCTAAAAAAAGAATTGATTAAAGAGAGAAAAGACTCAAATTACTAAAACCAGAAGTAAAGCTGGAAAAGATTATAAGAGAATACCATGGGCAACTATATGCTGACAAACTGGATAACCTAGATGAAACGGACAAATTCTTAGAAACACACAAATTGACTCAAGAAGAAATAGAAAATCTAAATGGATCTGTAACTATTAAGAGGGTTGAATCAGTAATCAGAAATATCCCAAGGGCTTCCCTGGTGGCGCAGTGGTTGAGAGTCTGCCTGCTGATGCAGGGGACATGGGTTCGTGCCCCGGTCCGGGAGGATCCCACATGCCGCGGAGTGGCTGGGCCCATGAGCCATGGCCGCTGAGCCTGCGCGTCCGGAGCCTATGCTCCGCAACGGGAGAGGCCACAACAGTGAGAGGCCCGTGCACCGCAAAAAAAAAAAAATTAAAAAAAAAAAAATAAATAAATATCCCAACAAAGAAAAGCCCAGGACCAGATGGCTTCATTGGTGAGTTCTACCAAACTTCTAAAGAATTAATACCAATTTTTCTTAAAATCTTCCAAAAGATTGAAAAGCAGAGAACAGTCCTTAACTCACAAGGGCAACATTACCCTGATACACAAACCAGACAAAGATATGGCAACACATATAAAGAACTCTTAAAACTCAAAAAAAAGAGAAAAAAATCCAATTCAAAAATGGTCAAAGAACCTAAATAGACACTTCTCCAAAAAGGATACAAATGGCAATAAGCACATGAAAAAAATGCTCAGCATCATTAAGTCATAAAGGGAATGCAAAATCAAAACTGCAATGAAATACCATTTCATACCCACTAAGATGGCTATTATTAAAAAATATGGAAAATAAAGAGTATTGGGGAGGATATAGAGATATTGGAACCCTCATGCATTACTGGTGGGGATGCAAAATGGTGCAGCTGCTGTGGAAAACAATATGGCAGTTCCTAAAAAAATTAAACACACAATTATCATATGACTCAGCAATTCCCCTTCTATGTATATACCCAAAAGAACTGAAAATAGGAACTCAACAGACACCTGTACGCCAATGTTCACAATGACATTATTCACAATAGCCAAAACACAGAAACAACTCAAGTATCTATCAACAAATGAATAGACTAAAAAATGTGGTATATACACATACAATGGAATAGTATTAAGCCATAAAAAGGAATGAAATTCTGATACATGTTACAACACAGATGAACCTTGAAAACATTATGCTCAGTGAAATAAGCCAAACACACACAAAAACAAATATTGTATGAATCCACTTACACGAAGTATCTAGAATAGGCAAATTCATGGAGACGTAAAGTAGAATAAAGGTTACCAGGGGCAGGAAGGAGGGAGAAATGGGGAGTTATTGCTTAATGGGTACAGAGTTTCTGTTTGGGATGATGAAAAAGTTCTTGAAATAGTAGTGATGGTTACACAACACTGTGAATGTACTTACTGCCACTTAATTATACACTTAAAAATGACTACAATGGTAAAGTTCATGTTTATTTACCACAATTAAAAAAAATTTTTTTTTGTCCTAAGAGTAAAGCTGAAGAAGGCCCAATTACCAAGCCGACATTGGTAGCAAATGGAAATGGTGTCAAAAGAACTGCAAGCTAACTTTCGCCACTGGCTGACAGAAATAAACCAGTGTTTCTAAAGAGGAACAACTATAGGAAATTATATCAGGCAATTATGTAGTCTAATGGTTAAAAGGTTCTGTAATTTAGTGACATGAACTGCACGAAAATAAGGAAGGAATCAAATGGACCCACTTCTGAAGGGCCTAGGTATGACATCCAGGGGTCATAGGGCTCAGGGTTCCAGGAGGTGATAAAGGAAGCTTTTCAGTGAACCTGTGACAAGGTTCTTCAAGTTAGAAAAAGAGATAGTTTTCACTTGGCAGAGTCCAGGTGAGTGCCCCTAAGTGGCAGCAGTGGTTGTCATCAGAGAAAAAGTAAACGGGTCTACGCTGGGCACAGGAACAGTTGGTGTGGCGCCTAAAATGGTCTGACAGTCCATTGAAGGGAATAGTCTATGATCCCAGTAGGGCCCACAGAGCTACAATAATTTAAGAACTAATTCATTTAAGACTAACAGAAAATTAACAGAAATACAATTCTCTGACAGAGGAATAAGGGAGAAGGAAACCAGTACAGCTTAGAGACATTGTCTATAATGTAGTAAATGTTTTATATATAAATTATCCTGGTTATTTTCAATGCTACTATTAACTTTGTACCACACCCAAACCACAGGTCAATTCTTGCTAATCTAATCAAGGCTAGGCCTCTCACTGGTGCTTAGCTAAACTTCAGTTAACTGCAAGATGTCAGGTCAGCACGTTCTAACAGATTTCCAAAGAGACTTAGTCTATGTCTTTCAAATCCACTTGCTACAATTTCTTGGTCCTAGGGAGTCCAAAGAAGACTGGGGGGTGTAAAAAAGGTTAAAGAATCGCGAATCAAGACCCAGCTAGTGGGTCTTGGAGAGTACAGAAACTCTAGATTAATGTTATGCTCCATTCTTTGAGGACAGAGTGGAGACTGACAATCAAAGACAGGTCCTTATTATTATTAGCGTTCCTGTGTGCCAGATAAGTATATCACTTTCACATATTTCTCTCCTCATATCAACTCTGCAAGGTATACGTTTTTCAGTAGATGAAATTCAGGGTCAGAGAAGTTAAAGCATTTGTTTATGGTCAGACAACCAGTAACAGTACAGCCAAAACTTTTAACTATTTGGCTCTGAAGCCCATATATTTTCTAATCTTCCACTCTACTACTGGAGTTGAGGGGTAACACAACACTATACTGACCCAAGGGTATTTCAGAGCTTTAAGTCCAGGTAGTCAAGAGGCACTTTGGGAGCCTCTCCAAAACACATTTCAAACTTAAACATGTTTCAGAGTGAAAGCAAGTCTGTAGAACAGCAGCAAGCACAGAATGAGGCTAGAGTAGAAGTTAGCCATAAATTTCTAATAGTGACCAGCTAAACATGGAAATAGCCTTTTATGAGAATATTCTGGAATGGTATATATATCTCCCCCCAAAAGTTGTTTTTGTTTTAATAGTCATTTAACAATAGTTATAGTTCAATTTATATCTCAAAATACAAATTCATTAAAACAAAAGCAAATTCTAGAACTGAAACATATGCAGAATATTTGCAAGGCATTTGGGTAGAAGATAAATAATTAACAGCAAAAGGAAAGAAGAATAGAAACCTGGGGAGGCCTACTTGACATAAAAGGACTGCCCCTCTCTGTCTGGGTCTCTAAAAATAGAATATGCTGAATCTATGGCATGCTTCACATCTGCTCACCTGTGCTGCCTCATTAACCTTTTATTTTCTTGTAATACAGGTGCCAAGAACATTTATTTTTAAAATGCTATGCTTGAATAATTACTTCAACTTTATAGGTAGAAACAGAGTAAACCTACTTAATTTGAAGTTTAGAGTTAAAAAAATTCAAGTTAAAGAGGTTAAGTGATACCTCATTTTAAATGGAGGAAACTAGACCACTCAAGTCTGCCTACTTCAAACAAAAAGACTGAATTATGTTGATTACTTGTCAGTGGGGAAGAAGCAGTCAGAAAACGTTGCTTTGTTTGTAACCTCTCACTTTTTAGACAAACTGATCAAAGCAGCTCAAAGAATGTTTCATTTTGAACTGTTCTGAGACTCTTTATGGACCAGAGAACCACATCTTCTTATTTCTCCAGTTGGCATTTGACCTATTATAAGCCTAAATATCATAAGACAACTAGAATCATTAGATTCTTGCTAAAAACTAAATCTGTTATTAAAAGATATATATAATACAAATAAAAATCTTTGGAAAGAAAATTCTAGATATAAGATATATGGGTTAAATCCTACATATCTCTAAAGTTTCAAACATCTGGATATTATCAGTATACTGTTTAAACCCTTTAGTATTCAAAATTATCATCTTAAAGCCACATGAGTTAGTTTGGTTAAGGTATCAACCAAATTAATGAAAGCCTCACCAAAATACTTTAAAATTCCAATTAGTGTATTCAAATTAATAGATATTCAAAGTGTTTGCGGTCTCAACTTTATGTTGATCTGACATACTGATGCCAACAGAGATGATACCCTTGTGAGGAGGCAAGACAAACACCCGCAGATCAGAGAAAACAAAAACATTAAATATGATGAAAAGCCACCACAGACTTAGCAGCAAGTGACTTCTGTTTCAAAATGATAATAGAATTTTAGAACACTTAACTTGGACTCAGTGTGAAGGATGGATAGCAAAGGAAGAGAAGCAGGCTTCTTGCCTTTCCTCTATCTTGCTGCCATCCTGAACAAGGAAAACAATGGTCACAACCTTGGGATGACAGAGCAGAAAACAGGAAAAAGCCTGGGTTCCTGACAACTTCGTAGACCTGCCCTAACACTACAACTTAAGTACTTAGTTTTACATGAGAGAGAAACTTCTATTTTGTTAATGCCCCTAAAGTTTTTCCTATTATAGGCACCCAAGTCAAATTCCAGCTGAGGAAAAGCAATATAAGCAATGTATTAGGTATACTAGGTATTTCTATTAAACAGTAATCAGTTTATAACCTGATCTATGTTAAATTTATTTTGAGTCAGAGTACCGCATTCTTCAACTCAGCCAAAAATGCTGAATAAGATTTTCAAACTTGAAAGTTATCGTGTCACTGGCAATACAGATTTTTTTCAAGTCATATTTGTTTCAGAAAACAAAGTCTGAAGTAGAAAAATAAATTTAACCACCTATGATTTGTGGGTGTGGCATAAGAGCAACATGAGGGATCCCTGCAGTGACAGAAATATTCTGTACTGTGACTATATTAATGTCAATATCCTGGTTGTGATACTGTACCACTGGGGGAAATTCTGTATTATTTTACAACTCCATGTGATTCTACAGTTATCTCAAAATAGAAAGTTTAGTTTAAAAATGCTAATGATAAACATTAGGAAAATATCAACTCCAATTAAAAGCATTCACATCACGGGGGAAAAAAATCAATAAAAGACGAAAGTAATGTATATGTATCACTAAAAAGCTACAGTAAATAATGACGTATTTTTGGCAGGATAGCCATACAGCTCAATAGAAGGGAGTCCAGAAATAGACCCAAAATTCCATTTATATTCATATTCTGGAAGGGGCAAAATTATAAGGACAGTAAACAGATCAGTGGTTGCTAGAGTCTAGAAGATGAGGGCAAGGGGTGACTACAGAGAGGCACAAAGGCCACTGGAGGGAGTATGGGTTCGATCCCTGGTTGGGGAACTAAGACCCTGCAAGCCATGCAGTGCAGTCAAAAAAAAAAAAAAGGGCACAAAGGAAGGTAGTAAAAATGTGTGATGGGTTACACGACTATGTATCAAAAGAGTGAGAGCTACACAATAAAAAGGATAAATTATATCATAAGGAAGTAATATACTTTAAGGCTTATTAATTTAGACTACTTAGGATAAAGGCCTATCTGAATATAAGTTATTTAATTTAAATTATCCTTTAACTTAAAAGTAAAACATTTATTCCTTTTCTTAAAACAATATATACGAAAATGGCTAACTGAAGTAGGTCTACTTGTTAGAACTTATTGAAGCATAGATGGGTCCTGCTATACTTATCAGAAGACTAGCCAGAGAGTTCTTCGTAATGCAAAAACTCCATAAAGGGAGTCCTTTTCTATAATTTGTTTCCATTTCAACTATAAACATAATAACAATTCATCTTAAAATGCCTATTTTTCATGGAAAGAAGTTCAATATATTGTTGTTCTCTCTTACAATGTGAGATAACCAAATCAAATAAAGTCAGATGATTTATGTACATCAAAATACAGTGCATAGGGCTTCCCTGGTGGTGTAGTGGTTAAGAATCTGCCTGCCAATGCAGGGGACACCGGTTTAAGCCCTGGTCTGGGAAGAGCCCGCACGCTGCGGAGCAACTAAGCCCGTGCGCCATAACTACTGAGCCTGTGCTCTAGAGCCCGTGCGCCACAACTACTGAAGCCCACGCACCTAGAGCCCGTGCTCCACAACAAGAGAAGCCACCGCAGCTACAGAAAGCCCGCGCACAGCAACGAAGACCCAACACGGCCAAAAGTAAATAAATTAAATAAATAAATTTATGAAAAAAAATACAGTGTACAAAAAATAACTACAAGAATTTGCAAAGAAATTATTATATAACTAACAAATTAAGATGACAAAATTATACTTATTACTTCCGGCATTCTCGAATTTTTTGAGCTGGAAGCTCAAACAAAATAACCCGAATATTTTCTATTATCCTTATGGTCAATAAGCATTCTTAATATGACAACAATGAAATCAACATGCTGACTGACTGACTAGAAGTAGATAAAGAAAGATACAAAAACATCTTTATAAAGATAAACGGTAAACATCAGCCCATTCTAATGGCCAATCACAGCAAATGATTAATGGAGCACTAAATTAATTTAGCATTACAGTACCTTTTATTCATTCTATTTCAATGTTGGTGATATATTCACTAGTCAAGTAAGACTTACCCTATGCCCTTTTTTTCCAGCTTTATTGAGAAATAATTGACATATATCACTGTATAAGCTTAAGGCATACAGCATGATGGTTTGATTTATACATATTGTGAAATGATTACCACAATAGGTTCAGTTAACATCCAACAACTCATATAGTTAAAAGAAAAAAAAATTCTCCTTGTGATGAAAATTCTTAGGATTTAATCTCAACAACTTTCCTATATATCATGTATCAGTGTTAACTATAGTCATCATGTTGTACATTACATCCCTAGTACTTATAACTAGAAGTTTGTACCTTTTGACTACCCTTCCTCCAATTCCCCTCCTCTCTATGTCCTCTTAATGTATTTATCTTATTTAGTCCTTCATTAGTCCTTCATATGTATTTTACTTATCTTTGCCCTACAAATTCTATTCCTACTACCAACAGACTATATAATGCTTGAGAACAATAAGTACTAATGCTTTTCTCATATTTGATTATCTGTTTGCATCTAACACAGTGGTTTTTCAGAGAAGACACTGAATTTAATTGGCTAAAACAAAAAATGACTCAAAACTATCCCATCAAGCTTTATTTTCTTTACAGCACTAATCAGTATCTGAAATTATCCTGATTTGTGTTTTTCTCTCTTGCACTTGAATATAAGTCCCTAGTCCTGTCTTATTCACTACCCT
This sequence comes from Lagenorhynchus albirostris, assembly GCF_949774975.1. Classification (NCBI taxonomy): domain Eukaryota; kingdom Metazoa; phylum Chordata; class Mammalia; order Artiodactyla; family Delphinidae; genus Lagenorhynchus; species Lagenorhynchus albirostris. The sequence continues at coordinate 63,787,363 of NC_083095.1, read as the reverse complement.
CTTCCCAATACCTACAATAGCATTGAGCACACAATGTTTATTGAATGAATCACAAAAAATTTGGCTTTGTGTATACCTTAAGTACTAAATCAGAATATTCCCTACCACCTCTAAGAAAAAGTCATAAGGGGCTTCCCTGGTGGCGCAGTGGTTGGGAGTCCACCTGCCGATGCAGGGGACACGGGTTCTTGCCCCGGTCCGGGAAGATCCCACATGCCATGGAGCGGCTGGGCCCGTGAGCCATGGCCGCTGAGCCTGCGCTCCGCAAGGGGAGAGGCCACAGCAGTGAGAGGCCCGCATACCAAAAAAAAAAAAAAAGAAAAGAAAAAGTCATAAGTAATTGCATTTTTCATCCCTGGAAATTGTTCCAAAAGATAGAAAAACAATAAATAAATAAAAATTCTGGGACTTCCCTGGTGGTCCAGTGGTCAAGCACCCACCTTCCAAAGCAGGGGACGCGGTTCGATCCCTGGTTGGGGAACATGCCATGGGGCAACTAAGCCCGTGTGCCACAATTGCTGAGCCCGTGTGCTCTGGAGCCCCCGCGCCACAACTAGAGAGAAACCCGAGCGCCCCAACAAAGATCTTGCATGCCGCAACTGTGACCCGATGCAGCCAAATAAATAAATAAAAATAAATACTTTAAAAATCCTATGAAAAAAATAATTTTAAAAATTCTATTTTTCCCCATGCTTGCAGTCACCTTTTGTTGCCACTAGATAGCATTCTTTCACCTGCAAGCAAAATATTTGAAAAGAAGAAAGCTTAATCAGCTCAGAATGCAGAAGTAAAATAATTAAGGCACCCTCTGATGAGCACAGTGGTTAAAAATATAAATAGCAGGAGAACCTGTTTAAATGAAGGAGCTTTTTTCCCTTTGAATCAATGATCATAAAATGATGCTGATTTTCAGACACTCAACAATATGGATCACTCAGAGTGAATGATCAAAAGCGTAATCTAACCACATTATATACAATCCTATGTTGCTTCACACTTTGAAAGATAAAATGCGCAAATAAAGTGAAAAGCAAATAGTGAGTAATCAATAAGTACATTCAATTTATCATCTTTCCATCCTGCTTAAGGGCTATCTTTTAGTATTTCTTTCACACTCATTCCGCCCACACAGAAGCACTGCTTGTGCTTGATAACTTCATCACTTGTGACCTTGGGCAAGTTTTAGTTAATTAAGCTCTGTGTATGAACTCCTCAACTGTAAAATAAGCAAATGAGCACCTATCACATATGGCTGTTGTGGAAATTAAATAAGATAGTATAAGTAAAAAGCTTAGAACAGTGCCTGGCATACAATAAGCTCTCAAAAGTTTACTGGTATTGTCATCATCTCCCTAAAATGACATACAGTGAACTCTGAAGAACAGTGACTGTGATGTAAGAAAATTAGGGACTGGCTACAAAAAAAGATGAGTCATCACAGCTGGCAGGCTCTTCACTTGTCCCTGACAAGCACAGGAAGGATCTAACATTTACTGAGTGCTTTATGTGCCAGGCACTATGCTGGGCTCCTAAAAAATATTAACCACTGTGACAGACTGTTGCAGTTATGGCCCCCCCTGAGTCATAGGCCTCCTTGATCCCCCCGCCTACACATTAAGTCTGGATTTGCTCATGTGACTTGCTTTGGTCAATGGAACACTAGCAAACATTGAGCAAGCTGAGGCTTGATATGTGCTTGCACATTGGAGCTTTGCCTTCTCTTGCTGCTGGGAACTCTATTCCTACCCTGGGAACAAGTTTGAATTAGCCTCCTGAAGGATAAGAGAGGCCACATGAAAATACCCACCCCAGTCTGAGGCCTTTGACATGTCAGTAAGGGTAGAGTAAGCGACCTAGACAATACAGCCCCAGACAATAAGAGCATTCCAGCCCACTATGGAATCATGAGACTATTGATTTAGGCCACTAAGTTTTGGGGGTGGTCTGTTATACAGCAAAAGCTAACTAATACAACCGCTATACGAATGTAGATATTACTTGCTTTACAGATTAGTAAAGAACATTCCCAGAACGAGTAACTCAGTTTGGCTCCAAAGGCTTTTTCCACCATACCAAGCCACATCTACATGCTATACTCTGAGGTTCTAGATTAAAAGGGTATCTCTGGGGACTTTATTCATTAACCCTTATTTCAGCAGTAATCTTTCCTCTCTACCAGGAGTCAGCACACTATGGCCAATGGGCCAGATTCAACTCACTGCCTGTTTTGTGTGGTCTACGAGCTAAGAATGCCTTTTACATTTTTAAGTGGCTTAAAATAAAAATAAGAATATTTTGTGACATGTGAAAATAACATGGAATTCAAATTTCAGTGTTTATAAATAATTATTAGAATACAACCATGCTCATTCATTTATTGTCTATGGCTGCTTCTGCACTATAACAGCAGAGTTGGCTGGCTGTGACAGAGACCATATGGACATTGAAGTCTATAATATTTCCTATCTGGCCCTTTATTTTTTAAAAAGTGTGCCAACCTCTACTCGGAATTATTCTCTTGGCATGTGTTTTTGAGTTAAACATAGGATTTTGCCTGGCCTTTAGTGATGAGCAGACTTTTTTTGTACTTTTATCTCTCCTTTTCCTTTCATTGAAAATTATTTTAGCTTATGTCATTTCTCTTAGATCTCTTTTAACTTTAATCTTTGGACAATCTCTGAATTTGTCTAAGAAAGGCAGATAACCCCATTTTATTTATTTATTTTTTGAATTTTATTTATTTTTTTATACAGCAGTTTCTTATTAGTTATCCATTTTATGCATTTTAGTGTATACATGTCAATCCCAATCTCCCAATTCATCCCACCACCACGCCCCCGCCGCTTTCCCTCCTTGGTGTCCATACGTTTGTTCTCTACATCCGTGTCTCTATTTCTGCCCCAGATAACCCCATTTTTAAAATGGTTAGTCAGAACCACTGTGATCTTATATTGGCCGAATGGAACAGACCATAAAGGAGGTAGAAGATGATGTAGGAGAGAGATTTTATTCAGAAGACCTCTAACTTCCCAGACCTGAACCTGTGTAATAACCATGTAGAAATGGACTTCCCTTTTATTCCTAACAGGGATTTCAGGACAGAAGTAGCTATACTATATATATAGTCTATATATAGACTATATATATATATAGTATATATAGCTATATATATAGGTGCAGTATATATAGTATATATACTATATATATAGCTAGACTATATATATAGTCTTCTCTCTTTTGTGAGATTCGTCTCTAATATTCTCCTGCCATAGTGAACTAAGAACTTCAGGACTACTACTAGTCTACTTCACCATCCTGCTGCTAACCAGTTCAACGAGACACAAATTGAAGTAAACATTGTTTTCCTTTTATAATAGAAAAGAGGTGAACCTTAATTTACTTGCCATCCCCCATTTTTATCACTTTTCTTACTACAGTAAGACTCCCACAATAAAGACCTTAAGTCCTGGTAGAGACTCAGCTGACTCTTTGCACTTGGTATTAGTGCAGAGGATCAATAAAGAGGTTGCCATAGAAACCAACTACCCTCCTCCAACATTTACCATCCAAAGACTTTTGAGAGGCATTAGGCAAATCCTCCTAATGGCCAATGCAAATTTGAAGGTCCTGAGAACGCTGAAGAAAATGAATACATTTGTATGATCAGTCTAAACTTCACTGAACTATTTTGTTAAGAATCGAGCAGTTGAATCCATAAATATTTACAACAGAAGCTTTATATGTTATTTGAATTAAACACTTTAGAAAAACAAATTCATTTTCATTTATTTTTGTGGCTACTTAATAGAGATTTTTAGGATATAAAAAGGGTTTCCCAGGATGGCCTCCAGTATATATTATTATACAAGTAAATAAGGATTCTAAATTTTAACTGTTCAACTTGCAACAACAATCCAGCACTCAGTCAGGCTGTAAGTCTGGGTCTCTGATACATACAACAATATATATCTAAAGAAGATTCTAACTAGGAATTCCAAAGAAAGAACAGCTGTCCCAAATAGCCTTTTTTTTTCTATTAATAATTATATCATCAGTATACTAGGGTCATCAGGAACTAAAGACTGAAACAACAATTTGAGGATGTTCCTTAGGTCTCTCCTTGGCTAAGAACCAGGAATTTTGACCTTAAAAGGGCAGTAGTATAAGCTGACCAATAGAAAGTCTTCTATTTGAAAGAACTATAATAAACTTAATTAATATACGTTGTTAAAAGTTATATATTATATCTGCACCTAAATAAGAAGCCTTCCTCTTCAATCCTTTCTACTAATTTATATTTTTCTCTGTCTTCAAATTTCTAGTCAAATAACCCTTTTCCAAAACTTCTCCTTGGATTAATCCCACCTGGATCCACTCACTGATATCCAAGCATGTATGTTTAAATCAAAATAACTGTACTGTTCCTCACTTACACCTTTTATGTTCATCTTATCTCCTCAATATATTTAGTATTTCCCTTTGTCCTCAACATTAATGCATTTTAATTCATTATGATTCACTAATATCATTTAGGTTAGCAATACAAAAAGGAGCTCAAAGATTAAAAAGTCCATTTTCTCATTTCCAATTCTAATATATAATAAGTACCTACTCTCTACATTTTAGGTTTTTATGCTAATTTTCTTTTATTCATTAGACTAAAGTGCTTGAAGCATTCCACCAATGCAACATAGAAAGCCACAGGGACTATACCTTGATATCTGAATAGATAAGAGCTCTAGGTGGCTGGTCTCTATTTGATGCCAAAATTGATATCAGTTTGTAAGATTAAAAAGAATTTCATAATCTTCATTTTACAAGGCAGTTCTAAAAACAATACTGAACTGTAGTATCTTATGCTTCTTGACTAGATAGCATTTCTAAGTGTTAAATCTAAATAGTATGGGTATAATACGTGGGAAAATCTAGCTATAAGTGAAACTCCGGTGCAAATCCAATTCTGCTATTGTATTGATTTAACCTACATTGGAGAAAAGGTCTGTCATTAAGTCATAGGTCAGAGATAATGTGGAAAAAAATGCAGTTTATTATTTTCAAAGAGCAAATTCACACAAGGCTAACAAAAGGAATAACTTTCTCCATCCTCAGAAAAAGGCAATACTCCAAGTAAGCTTTTTAGGAACACACAGTTTAGCGAGTTTATGCAAAACCAATTAGAAATGGTGCATGTGGTTTTCTAATGTAAGAAGACATCCAAATCATTACTAAGTGAAAAAGCTACTTTTTTTTTTTTTTTAATTTAGTGTAGTACAGAAAAAAAGAGAACTATGCACTAATTTTTTGACTGTGGTTATCTCTGAAAGGAGCATTTGGGAAATGCACTCCAGGCCTTCACCTTTTACTTTTCTCTCCTGTATATAAATTTTTATAGGAAAAAAAACAGATTTTTAAAAAATTATAAACTTCAGCCTTGATAATATAATTTTTTTTAATTTAAAGACTTTGGTTTTTTAGAGCAGCTTTAGATTCATAGCAAAATTGAGAGGAAGACAGAGATCTCCCATATACTCCTTGCCCCTGCCACATGCATAACCCCTCTGTCAATATCCCACACCAGAGAAGTAACACTTGTTAACAATCAATGCACCTACATTAACACATCATTATCACCTGAAGTTCATAGTTTACATTAAGTTTCACTATTGGTGCTGTACATTCTATGGGTTTGGATAAATGTATCCATCATAGTACCACCGGGTATTTTTACTGCTTTAAACATCCTCTGTGCTCAACCTATTCACCTCCCCTCTACCCCATTCAACCCCTGGCAATCACCGATCTTTTCACTGTCTCCATAGTTTTGCCTTTTCTAGAAAGCCATATAGTAGGAATCATACCATACATATCCTTTTCAGATTGGCTTTTTTCACTTAGTAATATGCATTTAAGGTTCGTCCATGTCTTTTCATGCTCGAAGCCTCATTTCTTTTTAGCACTGAATAACATTCCATTGTCTGGATGTACTGCTGTTTATTTATTCATTCATCTACTAAAGGATATCTTGGTGCTTCCAACTTTTGGCAATTATTAATAAAGCTGCTATAAACATTCGTGTGCAGGGTTTGTGTGGACATAAGTTTTCAACTCTTTCAGGTAAATACCAACAAATAACCTTTTCAAAAATTCCGGGTCACCCATCAATATCATGAGAATTAAAATGAAAGCACCTAGCACACTGCCTAGCATACAGGAAAAGTTCAATAAATGCTAGCATATTTTTATTCTGCAACGTTTTCTAACGTTACCAAATTATATACTGAGCCAGGCCAGTATACTTTGTAGTTAATGTTTACTCTATCTCCTCCTTTGCTATAAGGTGCCACTTCTTGCTTCTGTCAGTGTATCTGTTGGGTTGGCCAAAAAGTTCGTAACATCTTACACGAAAACCCGAATGAACTTTTTGGCCAACCCAATACTTTTAGAAGTACCTTCTCACCTGCTGCTTCACATTTCCTATGAATCTTTCAGCTACCAGAACATCTTGACTGTGCTTATAAAATGTCTGAAAACAAGTTGCCCAAAGCCTACTTTTAACTAAAAAAAATTACCAAATATACAATTATATTCTGACTCATTTTTAAAAATTCTTTCAAACTCTAGTCCTTTCTTTACACTGAATGATGACTCAACAGTCCAAAATGTTTTTTGTTGCGTGATTTCTACCTCCTTTTTCCTGATTCAATTCACCAGTTCTACGGCTGGGGAGAGAAGATGAGTTTATCATGCATATTTGAGTTCTAGCTCACCATCCTCCTAATCCTTTATTAAACAATGGGTATCAGGCTTGTCAAAAAAAAAAAAAAGATAAAGTTACTTGAAACTTGGATGTCTTGAAATCTGCTTGTGTAGCATTTTGAGAAGATCACATACAAATGAGGGATGATTGTCTTCAAAAACAAACAACTATGTCTTTCTAAGACACTGATATTATTAACTATGGGGTTTCCGCTCAGAGTTGCAACAGAGAAATTTGATTCCAAGTTACAGTGTCCCAGGCAGCTACTGTAGCCTCACATCACTACTGGCATACCCCAACAAACAAACAAAAACAAAACAAAACTGCATGACCACCAATAAACAGATTCAAATACTAACAAGACACCTACATCAAAAGGCAATATTGGGACTACCCTGGTGGCGCAGTGGATGGGACTCCGTGCTCCCAATGCAGGGGGCCCGGGTTCGATACCTGGTTAGGGAACTAGATCCCACACCCATGCTGCAACTAGGAGTTCGCATGCCACAACTAAGGAGCCTGCCTGCAGCAACTAAGACCCGGTGCGACCAAATAAATAAATATTTTTTAAAAAGGCAACATTATATAATACAGCTTTTAAAAATTCACATTCATTATGTCATTTTACCCTGTGAGGCAACACTGTAAGGCTGGGGGTCCATTTAACACATGAAAAAAGATTAACACTTAAGAGTTTAAATTACTTGCACAGAACCATACAGCTAATCACAAATGGCAGAATCCAAAACCAAGGACACAGTGATACTGAGAAAGAAATAATTTTGTTAAGTCAGCCCTATCTGAATTTAAATCCTACAATTTACTACTTAAAAGATTAGAATGGACGCTCCATGACTTTGCTTTGTTCACTGCTGTATCTCCAGTGTCTGGAACAGGGCAAGTATCAATAAATAATAGGTATCACTAAATACATGGTAAACAACTATCAAAAAAAACACAACTTCTTTGGATCTCTGTTTCCTCATCTGTAAATAGAAACCATAAGTCCTTGTCTCATATCTGCTGATATAATGTATATTCAAAGCATCTGGTAGTTATTTAAGAATTAACAGCCCTGACTACCAGTTTAGTGTTTTCTTCACAAGAGCAGCCATCCTCTCACTTTTCCCATAGGCTCCAGGGAAGCAGCAGAAAACAAATGGCAGCATCATTGTCAGGCAAGCTGGTGGTAAATCAGGATGGGGCATGTAAAGAACTAAACTGGTGTGGTTCAGTCAAGTAGTCTGCTGTTCTCTTTACTTCATCTGCCATAGCAATGACAAAGGATCTTCTAGAAGAATCTGTCTGCGGATTGCCAATTTCAAAACAGAAAGTCTTGGTGGGGAGGGAAGCACCTAATCTATACTTGTAAGGTGCAAAAAGAAAAGAGGGAGGGATATCTAAAGGTAAATGAGACAATAAGAATACTGAAGTGAGAAGATCCAGAGTACCCATACTGAAATAATTCAGCCTAAGGATGGGCCCATCCACTTCTCTGCAACACAGCATATTCTTTCCAGTAAATCTAATCCAGTAACTCTAATGGATGAAGAAGTCTTGAGGACTACTGCTGAGTTCTGCCAACATAGATAGAAACAAAAGGCAGATGTTATTGACAAGCAGCACAAAAGTTAAAAGCAAAGGGAAATGGTGCTGCAAACGGTACCATAAAGTATGTGAGGGCTTCCCTGGTGGCACAGTGGTTGAGAGTCCGCCTGCCGATGCAGGGGACACGGGTTCGTGCCCCGGTCCGGGAAGATCCCACATGCCACGGAGCAGATAGGTCCGTGAGCCATGGCCGCTGAGCCTGCGTGTCCGGAGCCTGTGCTCCGCAACGGGAGAGGCCACACAGTGAGAGGCCCGCGTACCGCAAAAAAAAAAAAAAGTGAAAAGACAACTCACAGAATGGGAGCAAATATCTGCAAATCATATATCTGCTAAGGGACTTATACCCCAAATCACAAAGAACTCTTACAACTCGGTAATAAAAAGATAAATAACCCAATTTAAAGATGGGCAAAGGACCAGAGAAGACATTTCTCCAAAGAAGATACACAAATGATCAATAAGTACATAAAATGATGCTCAACATTATTAGTCACTAGGGAAATGCAAATCAAAACTACAGTGAGATACCACTTCACACCCACTAGGATGGCAAAATAAAAAAGACGGACAATAATAAATTGTCCATACATATGGCTTGATGAGGATGTGGACAAACTGGAACTCTCATACATTGCTAGTAGGAATGTAAAATGATGCAACTGCTTTGGAAAAGTTTGGAGATTCCTCAAATGCTAAACATAGAGTTACCAAATGACTTAGCAATTCTACTTCTAGGTATATACCCAAGAGAACTGTAAACATATGTTCACACAAAAACTTGTACAGAAATGTTTGTAACAGCATTATTTATAATTGTCCAAAAGTGGAAGCTCAAATATATATTAACTGACAAATGGATAAACAAAATGTGATAGATCCATACAGCAGAATTTCTTTATCAATAAAAAGAAATAAAATACTGATACATGCTACAACTCAGATGAACCTTGAAAACATTATAGTTAAGTGAAAGAAACCAAACACCGAAAGGTACATACTTTATGATTCCACATATATGAAATGTCCAGAATAGGCAAATCCACAGAGACAGAAAACAGATTAGCGGTTGCCAGGGGCTGAGGAGAGAGTGCAGTGGGGAGGGCCTGCTAATTGGTACAGGACTTATTGGGGTGATGAAAATATTCTGGAATTAGTGGAAATCATCACATAACTAAAACCCACTGAATTGTACACTTTAAATGGGCGAATTTTACAGTGTGTAAATATCTCAATAAAGCACATTTAACTTAAAAAGCAGAGGGAGATGTATGTCCTGTGGAAGCAAATTCTTCTAACGTCACATTCTAACTTTCAAAGAGTGGAAAGTGGGAGTAGGAGCACAGACATCTCATACTGCAGATCCTACGGATCCCATGAAGATAGTAAGTGCCTGCTATTTCCAGCCACTGGGAGAAATCCACTGAATTCTCTAAATAAGCCCTGGAAGGATAAGCCTCAAGCCACAGTCAGATACAAAAGCCACAGGAGCCTGCAGATAAAAGTCAACAGGGATACTGAGGAAACTCAACCTGGACCTTCTCTCAGCACTGAAGCTGGATTTGCCCTAGTTGACCCCCTGAGGACGCCAGAACCTTATCACTAGCATCATCACCTCAAAACTGAACTCATCCCAAAGTTACACAAGCAGATGTGAAGCCAGAAGGGACACATGTTTCTTGGGGTCTAGAGCACTTTCCAAATGAAAAACATCATGCCAAGTCCTCTCCTCGTATCAGTGTAAGAGTAAGAGTTTACAAGCATGACAGAGAACCAAAAAAATCAAAACGGAAAAAGCCTCTTTTTACTTGTCATTTATTGAATACTTCCTGTGTGCATGGAGCATCACATACAACATCTCAGTCAATCTTCACAATAATTCTACTACATACACAAAGAAGAGATAAGTGATGTTAAATAACTTCCCCAAAAGTTACACAAGTAGTACGTAGATGGGAGAGGTACAACTCCAACCAAAGGTACAATCTAGTCAAGTTTATATATTTAAGTTATTTTAACGGAAATTTAAGTTAAAAAGGTGAAAGGATAAAGGTGTATGCAGGAACTAGTATCGAAAGTTGCAGAAATCTCAAGTCAGGCTTGAAGCTTAATTATAATATAAAATAACAGAAAACCTAGCCAATAATAGAAGAAAAATACTAACTTCCATATAACCCTCTTGGGCCAACAGGAGCATTATTCCCCTAGTAAAATGCCACTATATTCTACTTATACAGCAATTCAAAAATGTGCACCCCCCAACACACTCTCATTTTAGTCTCACAATAACCTGAAAGGATGTCATTGTCCAACAAGGTCAGTCAGACTCCAAAGCCTAAACTCTTCACTATCACACAATTCTGCTTCCCATAAAACTAAAAAACTTTTCTCCAACTATAAACAAACATCAAAGATAAAGGTATTCTATTAAAACCAAGTGTTGAATGTGTATTTATTGAAGTTTTATTCATTATTCCCTTATTCTATCATTATCCTTTATACATATTTTTAAGTTTTGTTTTTTTTTGTTTGTTTGTTTTGCGGTGCGCGGTCCTCTCACTGTTCTGGCCTCTCCCATTGCGGAGCCCAGGCTCCGGACGCGCAGGCTCAGCAGCCATGGCTCACGGGGCCCAGCAGCTCCGCGGCATGTGGGATCCTCCCGGACCGGGGCACGAACCCATGTCCCCTGCATCGGCAGGCAGACTCTCAACCACCGCACCACCAGGGAAGCCCCAAAGTCCTTTTTACATTTACCACACATTTAAGAAAAAGCAAAAAATGAAACAAAAATATTTGCAACAAAGTGACAAAGAGTTTAATATGCCTAGTATTTAACAAAGACCTTTCATAAATCTACTGATGACAAAAAAGCCAAAAGTAAAATGAGCAAAGGACCTGAAAAGCAAATAAACACTGAGATATCATCAGATTTGGCAAAGATGAAAAGACTAAAATAACCAGTGTTAGTGTGAGTCTAGGGAACCCAGGGCTAGCCTCTATGGCATTCTGGACCTGGATGCTTCTGAATTACCTCGTTCATACGTTTATTTTAATACCCGGCAAGTTGACATGTTTGTCTCTCCCTTCACTGAACTCTTTAAGGACATCTTAATCCTTGTTATATCCCCAGTAACTAGTGTCTAGCTTCTTATGTGACACTCATGAATCACCTAAGCAACATGTCTGTGAAAGGCAAAATCAGAGCAATCAGGAATATCTGGGTCTGAGATGAGAGCAAAGATGGCTAGACTCTGATAGTATTACTTCCTGAGGCCTCTGCATCTTACCATCTACCCAGCTGCTGAAGGCAAAAAATTCAATGAGTCATCCAAGATTTCTCCTTTCCTGCACAAAGATTAAGAATGGCCAGTAAGCCAGAAGAAGTGTGTTTTCTTCTTTTCTTTTTGAGGTTCACATTGAATCCACTATAGGATTCTTTTTTGTGTGTGTGTGGTACGCGGGCCTCCCACCACTGCGGCCTCTCCTGCTGCGGAGCACAGGCTCCAGACGCGCAGGCTCAGCGGCCATGGCTCACGGGCCCAGCCGCTCCGCGGCATGTGGGATCCTCCCGGACCAGAGCACGAACCCGTGTCCCCTGCATCAGCAGGCGGACCCTCAACCACTGCGCCACCAGGGAAGCCCCTAGGATTCTTTTTTTTTAATTAATTAATTAATTTTATTTTTGGCTGCGTTGGCTCTTCATTGCTGCACGCGGGTTTTCTCTAGTTGCAGCGAGCGAGTGCTATTCTTCGTTGCAGTGTGCGGGCTTCTCACTGCAGTGGCTTCCTTTGTTGCAGAGCATAGGCTCTAAGTGCATGGGCTTCAGTAGTTGTGGCACGAGGGCTCAGTAGTTGTGGCTCTCCAGCTCTAGAGTGCAGGCTCAGTTGTTGTGGCACACGGGCTCAGTTGCTCCACGGCATGTTGGATCTTCCCAGACCAGGGATCCAACCCGTGTCCCCTGCATTGGTAGGAGGGTTCTTAACCTCTGTGCCACCAGGGAAGTCTGAAGAAGTATGTTTCTAATGAATAATCAATAAAATTGTGACTCTCAGATTTCCCATTTCTACAATGTACCCTAGTTTACTACTGTCATTAAAGCTACAACTATCTGAAGCCCATTTTTAAGGTACAACCAAAAAAAGCTATACAAAAAACACTGAACAACTATATTTCTAGACGTAAGCAATATTTAACCTAATGTTAAAGGTTAACGTATCCCAATGATTTTTAAGTTAGAAAACACTTTTGGCATAAGTCAAATAAAACAATGACTATAAGGAGAAAAAAAAATTGTCCTGGTCCCCAAACAGGCCCTATTATTCCTTTTGGTGATATAGATTGGTATGTTCTTGGTGGGATTACTGGTGACATATCAATCTTTCCTCTTGAAAATAAAGATTTTTTTTCCCAAAAGTCATGAGACAAATGAAAAATCCTTCAATTTTTACCATTTGTTGCTTCTACAATTAAAAAAAGAACTTATTGGGCTTCCCTGGTGGCGCCGTGGTTGAGAGTCCGCCTGCCGATGCAGGGGACGCAGGTTCGTGCCCTGGTCCGGGAAGATCCCACACGCCGCGGAGCGGCTGGGCCCGTGAGCCATGGCCGCTGAGCCTGCGCGTCCGGAGCCTGTGCTCCACAACGGGAGAGGCCGCAACACTGAGAGGCCCGCGTACCTCAAAAAAAAAAAAGAACTTCTTCAATTCTTCACCAAAATCAAATCCAAGCAAATTCAGATCTTAATATAAACACCTCCTGGATGTTTAAGATTCATGCAGAGTAGCATTTAATAACTAAAATGGATTACATTAAAGACATTATTCTGAAATTACATAAAAACTCATGATGATTCTCCAAAATAAGATAATAAAGAACATAATTATTGACATATAATTAAGAACATATATAGTAATTTTTGACTGCTAAAGTTTAAAATTCAAAAAGAGGGCCTTCCCTGGTGGTCCAGTGGTTAAGAATCAGCCTTCCAATGCAGGGGACGTGGGTTCGATCCCTGGTCTGGGAACTAAGATACCACACGCTGCAGGGCAACTAAGCCTGTGTGCCACAACTACTGAGCCCACACGCCGCAAAGAAGAGCTCATGCGCCACAACGAAAGATCCCACATGCTGCAACAAAGACTCAGTGCAGCCAAACAAATAAATAAATATTAAAAAAATAAAATTCAAAAAGAAAAAAATTTTTATTCAGGTTAACAAAGGGGAAAAAGCATCCCAAAATAGTCACTACCTCAAAAGTCAGGAGGCTATAAAAAGTTTTAATGCAAATAAGGATTACTGTAATAAATATCAGTGACTAGCCAATCATAAATGCTTAAGATTTCAGGAAAGCAATGATACTTTTTAATTTAGTACCATAGATAAACTCAATTTAACTTTGCAATATGAAAAACCCACTTTTTTCTTGAAGACCTGGGTAAAAGAGAAAAGAACTTAGTAGAGTATATAAAATTCAGTCTTCATCTTATCAAAGAACTACTAAAACCCAGCAAGAAATACAGGCATATTCAAACTAATAGGTAACGTAATGAGAACACAGTAGATATCTTTAAGATTTTTTACTCTTAAATAGAGGTGAAACTTCGATATAATAGAACATACAGTAAATAAGAAAGAGAAGGAAGGTGGTTTATAAAGTAATGGACTAATCTTCAAGATATTTTGAGTGAAAAAAGGTATAAACTACAGTATGTTACCTTTCGTGTTGAAAGGAGCAGGAGATTGTGTGTGTGTGTGTGTGTGTGTGTGTGTGTGTGTGTGTGTGCGTGCACGCGTATGTACATGTTTTTGGTGGTCTATATAAAAATTAGCTTTGGAAAAATAAATAAGAAACTGTTAATACAAGGGCTATCTTGGGGGAGGGTAACATGGTAGGTGGAAAAGAGTAAAAGGTAAGCTTTTCCTCAGTTCATCCCTGTGTGTACTTTGAATTTGATCAATGTGAATGTATGTATAACAAAAGAAAAAATTAAAAGTACTTTACCTTGCACCATTGTTCCTACTGACTTCCACAGTTTCTTTAACAAAATATCGATCCTTGACATACGCAAAAATATCATCACAAATTTCATGTAAGCGTGAACGATGGGTAAGGTTGGTCAAGTATAAAACTGGAATAATTAGTGGTTCTGGAAAACTCTGAAGATTCTGTCTTGCTTTTTTTTCTGACTCAAGTGCTTCCTGATAGGTCAGTCCAGGTCTACCCGTCACAGCACAACTCCACACCAGACTGTTGCACAGAATAGTTCGTTCAAAAAAGTCACTGATTAAAAAACAAAAACAAAAACGCATTACCTATCATTTCACAAATTTTACATTAAAAGCTGATAAAGGATTGTTCCTTTATTGCAAAATTTTACATAGACTCATAGAACTCAAACAAAAGTTTAGTAACTGGTCAACTTACACATTAATATTACAAACATAAGAAAAAGTATATTTAAACTAGACATTTATATTTTGCAATTTACAGGTACATTCAGCCAAAATTGGATTTTGATTTCTATCAGTTTTGAAACTGAAGTGAAACAAAATAAACTCAACCTTTCTTTTTTCCTTCTAATTTTTAAGCTTTTTGTTCCAAAGCAGTCAAAACATTGTCAATTCAAGCACTTAACTATGAATTTTGAAAGGCTTTAACATAATAGTGAAAAACTGGGAAATCTAAGCATCAAACAATAAGAGAAAAGTTGAATAAATTATAGTACTTCATATAATGAAAAATCACAGTCATGAAACAGAAGGAGAGTTCTTAAATAATGTAAACAGGGAAAACAACTTTCCAGTCTGCTTCCCTCCCATATTTTTTCAAAGTAAAAGCTTATCCAAACAATATATATAATACAGTCCCACCTGTGTTAAAATTAAAAAAGAGAAAGGAAGAAAAAGAAAGGGTAGAAGGAAGGAAAGAAGGAAGGAAGGAAGGAAAGTAGCGAAAGATAACTTAAGGAAGCATAAAACATTCCTGGAATGTTATACAAAAATCAAGGTAACAGCTCTAGAATGGGGATGGGACTTAGGGACCATTCTACCCAGTGCTTTTCTGCAGTTAGGATTTCTTACTATAAGCACTAATTTCTTTTCAAAAACTCTATTCAGTCATTTTTAAAATGTGAGAGATCTACTATATGGAAAGATTTCTAAGGTATATTAAAGAGAAAAAAACTCAAAATCACTGAATGACATAATTCCAAATGCATTAATTATAATAATAGCAAAAACGTGCAAATGATCGTATTTATACAAATACCATAAACAGATGTTCCCTATGGAGAAAGGGAGGGACTGGGAAGAGGAGAATTTGTTATTCTAAATAGTTCCATATTGTTTGAATTTTTATAATGAGCATGTATTCATATTGTTTTTATAATAAAAATATTTTTTAAACAGAAAAGGTTAGACATATGCAAAAAGATTAACAGTAGTTGCCTCTAAGTGGTTAAGATATGGGTAAATATTTTGCCCGCCTCTACATTTCAGTCTACTTTTCAACATATATAACCAACATAATTCACTATTCTCTAACTTTTTCTCCTTCCTGAAATACCCCTTTCCTTCTCATCATTCTAAAAACTATTAAAACTGTTTATTTCCTTGTTAGTGTATCTATTTCCTTGTGTATTTATTTGTGTAGTTAGTGTATTTATTTCCTTGTTAGTGTATCTGTACAGGTTACCCCTGTAGTAGTCTGATCTCCAAAGAAGATTTGGAGTAATTCCATTAAGATAGTTTCATTTGCATATTTGTCTGTAGATTCTATGAGAACAACAAAAAATGAAATCTATGGAAGTAAAGAGAAACTAATCATACCTTAACATAAATGAGATCTAAAGAGATAATAATATACATATGTCAACTTACATGACTAATTCAGTACAAGGGAAATCCTTTTGAAGTATGTACCATTTAGCAATGGGGATAATGGGTGTATATCATTAAAATACAAAGTAAAAAGTGATTATCTTTACAAAACAGAGGCAGATATCCTTCGGGAATTCAGAGGAAGGGAAGGAGGAGAGGCAGGCACAAAAGATCAAGAAATGCTAGAACATCTTTGGGAGGAACTGGCATGAAGAGTTAGGATGAAAAGGAAAAGTGGAGTTGAAGGAAAAAATGCCGGAGGAAAAAAATGAATATAATTTGATTCTTATAATAAAATCTATGTCAGATAAATAGCTAAGTGAGAGGCAACAGACATACCCAATAGAGGGTTATCAACAGGGCAAAATAAAATGAATGAATGGATGGATCTTGAAAGAGGTCTTATTTAATTTTTACTGCCTAAAACTGCAGTTCACTTAGAAAGCTTTATAAAAGTTTTAAACTTTTTCCTTTAGAAAAAGTTTTTTTCTTTTTCCTTTAGATTCCCAAGCCACATATATCATGTGTGTGAGATATTCTAATAATTTAAACTATTTATCTAGTACTACAGGTGACCTTTGAACTATGGGGGGAGGGAAGGATAGAGGTGCTATCTCCACACAGTCAAAAATCTGTGTATAACTTTACCATCAGCCCTCCTTATCCATGGTCAACTGTAAGAAAAATATATTTCAAATCTAGATGTTATATATTAACCAGTCTCTAAGCTAGTGCTATCAAAAGTAGAATGCTAGCTACACATATAATTTAAAATTTTCTAGTGGCCACATTTAAAAATTTTTAAAGACATACTAATGAAATTAATATATTTTATTTAACCCAATATATTCCAAAATAGTTCAATATGTAATCAATATTGAAATAGTTTATTTTTTCTTTTTGGTACCAAGTCTTCAAAATCCAGTATGTATTTTACATTTACTGCGCATCTTAATTCTGACTAGTCACCTTTCAAGTTCTTAATAACCAATGGCTCCTGCATTGGACAGCAAAGCTCTAGCCATAGCAGGTGGGTATCTGATAGCCTGGGGTATTTGCTGCCATTGCAGGGGGACAGACTTTAGACTCAGCTGCAATAAACACTATTCTGTTTAGATTTGTTACCATTGTTCAAAATACCAAGGAGAAGAATGGCACAAGTGCCACAAACCTCCACTAAACGTGGATAGACAGTAACCAGCGACAGTACAGCTGCCCTTCTTCACCCAGGTTCCCAGAGCCTCCTGCAAAGTGTTTGTTCTGTTTGTTTCCTTTGTGTCTATCTACCCTACAAAGGTCTTACATTATAGTCCTGCTGTGCACAAAGATCCACCCTCAGGAGGAGGGAGGCAGGACACACTACCACAGCGGCCATCTTTTTAAATTAATTTTTATTGGAATTTTCTTTCACAGTGGCCATTTTAAAGCAAGGGAAATAAAGCCCAAGGCTACTTCTCCCTATTCATCACTCCCTATTCATCATGGCACCATCTCTAACATTACACACCTTCACTTACATCCACTTCTATATTCTGCTCTTCACCCATTCAACATACACATTCAAATGTGTAGGATTTTGTTAGTAATGCTGAAACTCTAGGGGATAGGTTACAGTGCCTCTTCAATTTCAATATTATAAGAATATAAATAACGAAAATCTTACAAGCAGCACATTTTTATTATTGTGAGTAAAACTTTATAAAACACAAAGTACTATTTTATATCAGTTTAGACTAATACAGGTTATTATGTCTCCAATTTATTGCTACATTCCTTCAACAATCCTCTTTACTAGAGATGAGCGTACTACTGGCCCGGAGGTCAAATCCAGACTTCCACCTGTTTGTCGAGTTTTATTGGAACACAGCCACACCCACATCTTTAGGTATTGCCTATGACTGCCTCCTCACTACATCTGTAGAGTTGGGTTGGTGCAACAGATATCTAATGGCCTGAAAAGCCTAAAATATTGACTATCTGGCCCTTTAAGAAAAAGTTTGATGACCTCTGCCCTTTGCCATTATTTCTTAAGGAAAAATTGCTTCTGAGTTACCAGGTCAAGTACTGGTAAGAACACACTTCTAAAACAAAGTCAACAAATTAAGGAACAAAGGGCAACATACTGTTAACTTGCTGAGTATTTGGAAAACTAAAAACCTAAAAGAATAAGATTAAGAATGAAGTGACATAAAAACCAGAAACCAAATACAATTCAGAAAAGATAAATGCAAAGCTTACTCTATTTACTTAATGGCCCAAAATGTATTAACTAGACGTAAAGCAAGGTAAGAGAGATACAGCCCAATACTGCAGAAAAGATCTAAGGGACATAAGCAAACTCCTCTGTCTACAAAATAATCAGTAACTGAGAAATGCAGCCATAGGTTAAAAACTAACACAATTCCTGACTAAAACAGCATATGGTATGCAAGAGAAGGAAAGTATGGTTTATAAGCTTAGAAAAGTAGTAATTGCTAAAAGACAGCACGGGCTGTTCTAACAATTTCCTTCACTGAAGGGGTTACAAGAGCAGGACATTAGGTGATCATGGGCATGGCAGACTATACATGCCTTAGAGGGAGAAATAACTGCTAGATGAAAATTACATTTATTACATTTATTCATAAATGGTGAGGGGGAAAGTTCAATTATAAAGCTTAGTTTAAAAAAACACTTTACTATTACTTTGCACTTTACTTAGTGCTGCCTCAGACAAACTTAAGATACTGACATACAAGGCAGGCTCCTAAAATCTGCAGATGACATTATGGTGAGGAATAGCAATACAGATTTTTAAAATCTAGACAATGAAGACTTAAGTAGAAATCAACAAAGGTGAAACATTATAGCTTCATCTTTCAGGACCCAACTCATATGTTATCTCCTATCTGAGGGCATCCTCAATTCCCCAGCAGTTATCAGTTCCATTTTCTATCAGTTCCATTTTCTATGTTTCCATTACACTGGCTCCTCAGAACATATGTGATTTATGCCACTGTGTTATAGACATACAATCACTTCTCACTAGAGGGGGACAAATTATCTCAGCATTTCCAAAGACTTTCCAAAGTACAGTGTCAAGAATAAGCAAATATATTCTCATCGGCAGTCCACATATACTTTTATGTTTATCTAAAAAGAGAAAGTACACATGTGAATGGGAAGAAGAAAGCAAAGTATCTGAATCTCAGCTTTGTCACTTGTACAACATGACTTGGGTAATTTATACAAACTTCACTGAACCTGGTTCCCCTTCTGTAAAATGGGAACAATGTGTTAATATGAAAATTAAATAATACAGTATGCCCAACATACTATATGTGCACTCAATAAACATATCAATTCTTACTGCTTAGGTACCCTATTCGCAGAGAGATCCTAGAAGAATACACAGAAGAATAACCTGTACGGTAGAGCAACAATGTCAGAAGAACACATATAAGACCTGAGAATCTTTGAAGAGAAAGTTTGGCATTGGGAAGGAGGTTAGGAAAAGGGATTAACTGTAGAAGGATTATCAGTGAACATCCAAAATCCAATCTGGATGCCCCAAGTATAAAATCTTATCAGCTGCATAGTGGTAGACTATTTGCAAAGAGGGTTGAAGGTGTGCAGGCTCCTTAGAAATGACTTTCACACTCTTCTCACAAGAGGTAGAGCCTATTTCACCACCCCTTGAATCTGGGCTGGACCTGAGATTGGCTTTGACCAACAAAATACAGAAATGACATTGAGAGATGTCTACTCTCACCCTCCTGGAACTCTGAGACCAAGGTCTCTGGAAGAAGAAGCCCAAGTTGCTTTCTGAGGATGAAAGACCACATGGTGAGAAATGCCATCCCAGTATATTAAATTATCACATAGTACACTTTAAATATGTTATAATTCTGTTTGTCAATTATACCCGAATAAAGCTAGAAAACACACACACACACAAAGAAAAGCCATCCCAGCTGAGGTCCCTGACACATGACTGAGGCCACCTCTTACTCCATCTAGCCTCAGCCAAGCCTGACTTCATCTGACTTCACCTAAATGAGAGAGCACAGAGAGATGAGCAGCAACCACAATGGCAACCCAAAGAATAGTGGGCCAACAAAATGGATGGCTCTCTGAGCCACTAAGTTTTAGAGTGGCGTGTTATAAATAACTGATAGATATATCCCGTCTGCAGAAAAGAAACATGGTAGCCTGCTAAGCAGATAAAAGGTTAAAATGCAAAAAAAAGAAAAAAAAAAGTATTTAGGAATCTCTGTTATACCATCCACAGAAAAAGGACTCATAGACCCAAATACCTGGGCCATGTGGCAGACTTATTCCTAAAGAGGAGCTGAACATCTAACTTGAAGACGCTAGCTATTAAGATTATCCTACTCTCCTTGAAAACCCTATGCTCACGAAAGGGCCTTCTGATAATAACTAGATTTCATACATAGCTTATTATCAGTTTGGGGACTGGTCTATGTGAAGGGCCCTTTTCCCTATAAATTAATGGCATTCTGGTTTTTACATACAGTATCTAGAATTTAATCACTTGGGAGTGTAGTAAAAAAGTCAAATGTCTGAGCAGACTGTAGATCATGGTACCTTCACAAAGATCTAGGCAGCCAGCTTGAATTCCAAGCAATGCCCCTATGTTTTTGGTGCATATTTATGCAAACTTTAACAAATATTAGGAAGAATTCTCTATAATAAGCATTATGTGATGGTAAATATGAAAACAAACTCTAGAGTCTTAGGTATGTGAGTGAGAACTCTAGTGTCACCAGTTGCTAGATAGGTCGTTTTTGAACTGATCTTGGACTTACTCTTCCTGCCTCAATCCCAACCTCCTCATCTGTAAAAAGAGGACAGTTGAAAGGACTGAATTAACAAGTTGAGGAGCTGATGAACAATGAAAACAGGATGCTTTATAAATTAGTCAAACACTTTTCACTGGACAGCCAGATTGAAACATAAGCTGGTCTGTCAGTGATGTTGTGGAAGAGACTCCTACATTGTATATGAAAAGTGTGATTCACTCACAGATGGGAAATACATTCCAATTCCAAGAGTCTAAATGCCTAAAAACAGAAGTCATTTTATTAAGGAGATTAAAGTCACTATGTAATACAAATCATTTTCCTAGCCCACAAATCTAGAATTTCTGGTGTTCAGACTTGACTGCTCCTTATTTGAACAATCCAGACAAAAAAAAAAATTTTTTTAAACAAAATTATTGTCTGCTAACTAAATTACAGAATAAATTTTTATCTCCTTTAAAAGATTAAACTATGCACTTTATTCTGTTCTCTTTATCTACGAGCTTCGTTTTTCTTATATTTTTTCCCCTAGGTTCCATATATAAGTGAGATCATACTGTATTTGCTTTTCTCTGTCCAACATTTCACTTAGCATAATGCCCTTGAGGTCCATAGGTATTGCTGTAAATGGCAAGATTTCATTCTTTTTTAAGACTGAATAATATTCCATTGTGTATATGTACATCTTCTTCACCCATTTATCCATCAATGGACACTTAGGTTGTTTCCATATCTTGGCTATTATAAATAATGCTGCAATGAACATGAGGATGCATATATCTTTTCGAATTAGTGTTTTCATTTTCTTTGGATAAATACCCAGAAATGGAATTGCTGTATCAATATGGCAGTTCTGTTTGTAATTTTTTGAGGAACCCCCATACTATTTCCCATAATGGCGGCACCAATTTATATTCTTATCAATAGCGCATGAGGATTTGTTTTTCTCCACATCCTCCCCAATACTTGTTATTTCTAGTCTTTTTGATAACAGCCATTCTAACATGTGTGAAGTGATACCTCATTATGGCTTTGATTTGCCTTTCCTTGATGATTAATGATGTAGAGCACCTGTTGGCTCTCTGAATATCTTCTCTGGAAAAATATCTGTTCAGATCTTCTGTCCATTTTTAAATCAAGTTGTTTTGGTATTTTTGCTATTGAGTTATATGAGCTCTTTGTATATTTTGAGTATTAGTCCCTTGTCAGATATAAGATTTACAAATATTTTCTTCCATTTCGTAGGCTGCCTTTTCATTTTGTTAATGGTTTCCTTTGCTGTGAAGACACTTTTTAGTTTGACGTAGTCCCACCCACTAGTTTACTTTTGCTTTTATTGCTTTTGGTGTTGAATTCAAAAAAAAAATCATTGCCAAGATGTATGTCAAGGAGCTTACCATCTATGTTTTCTTCTAGGAGTTTTATGGTTTCAGGTCTTATGTTCAAGTCTTTAATCCATTTGGAGTTAATTTTTGTGTATGGTGTAAGACAGTGGCCCAGTTTCATTCTTTTGCACTTTAGCTTATGCATTCACCTACAGTTAATGTGCTATTTTTAATGAGTCTTCTTTATTTATGGAAAGCAGGTCAAACAAGAGCTAGCAATTAAAGAGCATATAGTTAAAACAAACAAACAAAATAAAGGAGTTTGAACTGTATAATCACCAAGTAACCATCTTTGTCATAGTCCCTGTCTCAAAGAATTCAGGGTCTAGGAAAAGAGAAAATGTGATGCAACAAATACATTGCATTACCGTGCAATAACTGCAGATGTTACACTAGATAAAATGAAGGGTGACCGTTGCTGCTAGAAGGACAAAGGAGGAAGTGTTAGGCTATGATATCAGGTAAGACACACAAAACACTGTTTAGCAATTAAAAGGTCACTGGCAACCTGTACTAACCAGAGTTAGAGGCAGTTACTTTGCATTATGCTGGGAAGTGAAAAAGGTGCGGAGGTGTAGTAAAACTCTTTGAGACTGATAGAGAAAGTTATATTCAAGAAATCAAAAACCCGAGCAAATAGGTGAGCATAGTGATCTTCAGACAAATACAAAAGAAAAATATTCAAAATAATGTACTTAAAGGATAATCGTCAAACAAATTCACATAAACCAATTTGTGATTTAACGAATTAGTGAAAACAGATGTTTCCTTCATAGTTTCTCCAGACTTGTGGCAAGGGTCAGATTACCATAATCTGCAGACCACCATATACCATCCACCATGAATGCATTTTTAGAAAGATCTCTTTGTAATCATCTAAGAGAAAGTAATCCAAATTTTAACACAATTAAATGGCAGTCTTCTTCCAGTTTTGTGCCAATTCAAAGTCATAAACGTTAATAGCTAAGAACATCAGTAGCTCTGCTTTGGTCAGGGTAAATGATTAAATATCTTTGCTCCCAAACCAATCACCTCTCTTAAACTGCTTGTTATTTCCAAAAACCCAAACGCTTCAGCACAGAGCAAAGACATTTTAATTAAAACAAAACATTTTAATTTTAATGTCATAAGACTACAAAGGACAAAATTAAAACATTTTAATTTTAATGTCATAAGACTACAGGGGACACAGTTCCTTAACATTAATGGAAGGTAGGTTTGGAATACCAAAAATCTCCTCCTCTATCATCAAGAACCTAAGTATCTGAAAAGTGTTCAAATTCAAAGAGGCTAGGGGCCATATTTATGCTCCCTTCTAAAGTGAGAAGAGTGTCTCAAAAAGACTGCTTACATAAAAGAAGAAAAGTTTAAATTTAAGCCCATTTCCTATCTTGTTGGTGCTTTTAAATACAACTTCTTGAAAAAAATTCAGAATTACCAAGGATTTTAACCTAAATCTTCTTTAAAAGTAAGACATCATCCTTGTCAAGTTACTTAATCCAAATTCACTTAAGTAGTTACAAGACTGAACTCTATTTGAGTAACAAAACAAGTCTGTACAGGAGCAGAGTAAGATGTGCACTCGTATTTAAAAGTACTGTCTGCTGAAAAACTTCTCTAGATATGACATGTTTACGTGTAACTCCTGTGGAGCCGAAGAAAAAAGAAGGCTTGCTTAAAATAAAAGCTCAAAGGAACTGTCCTTTCTAACTTCACTAGTCATTTCTCAGACAGGTGCTGAGTTTGCTTAACGCCCTCCCTCCAGCAAGCCCCCACTCAGAAAAGGTGCCTCCTACACACAATTTATTTGGTTGCTATAACACTTGGTTTCTAAGTCACAAAGGGACTCCTTCTGAGTGGAGAGGATAAAGCATAAGAAAAAGGGAGGATCAGGCTGTTTCAGCGATTGATCAATTCAGGTTCTCACTTGGTGATTCTGTTTAAACACAGAGCTCTAAAACGCCCCGTTATTTGGTGTCACGGGACAAGGGGATCTCTTGGGATAAACCAGGCAAGGGACTAAAAATTGAGGGGTTGAAACTACACAGGCAGCAGCTCCGGATTCTTGTAAAAACAAAAGCGAGTGGCACATGTCTGGCGGCCCCATGCGCAGGGGGATAAAGAGGAGGCTGGTTGGGGTTGGAGTTGAACTTGTCTTAGCCCCCTCCCCCAACTCCCACCGCCGCGCTCCCGGCTACGCAAAACCGAAAACGAGGGGGCGCCCAGGGCCCTGCTCTCTCCCCCTCCTTTTCCCCCGCCCAGTCCCAACTTCTTCCTCACCCGGTCTCCCGGGGGCGGAGACGCCGAGTTCCCCAGGGCCGGGAGTTAGTCACCGAGAAGAGGCGGTGACAGAGCGCACGGCTCGCTTCGCACACTCCGAGGCCTAGCCGCACCCGACCAGAGGCGGCCGGCGGAGGCTCTAGCGTCCCGGGCTTGCCGGGGAGCCCCCTCCCCGGAGTCTCAACTCCGCTCCCACCCCACCCCCGCCGCTACCCTGGGCAGCTCCAACGTCAGGCTCCACTCCCGACCGAGGAAACGATGCCCAGCCCGGCCGTTTCCTGCCCCCGGGGGCAGGGATTCCCTCCCCGGACTGGGGGACCGCGGCTCCATGCCGCTGACCCGAGCGGGGATCCCCTCGGCCGCCGGGCGGGGATCCCGGAACTGGCCCCGTAGCGCGCGTGTGGCCGCGGCGGGGAGGGGCGAGGCGGGGAGTTTCCGCCGCTCGGCGGCCGGGCGGCTGCCGCGACTAGAAGCTGTCCCCGCGGCCGGCCAGGGACCCCAGCCTCCTCTGCCCCGGCCGGCTCTCCCCATGCGCGCCTCGGCCGGTCGGGCCTCCCGGGGACCCCGCTCAGTCACCGTGTCGGACTCGGGGGCCAGAGAAACGCGGGCCCGCGGCCACCCGTCACTTTCCAGTCGCCCCGCCAGAAACCCGGGTCTTGGAAAAGGAGAGAGACAAAAGGACGCTGGGGAGGGAGTCCCCACACTCCCTCGCACCCCCCGCGCCCGGCCCGGCCCTTACTCGTAGTGGCGGAAGATCTCGTTGGTGACTTTACAGTAGAAAACTTCCTCGTCGGGCCGCAAGTCCGCGGGCGGCTTCTGGCTCACAAACGGCTTTCGGTGTAGCAGCGGCATCTCGTGTCCGCCCGTGGGCTCACCCGGACCCTCGGCCGCCCGCGCCGGCCCCGCTTCCCTATCAAAATTGGAGGGAAAGGAAAGCCGGTAAGGTGGGGAGCGCTCGGCGGCGGCGGCGTGGGCCGGTCCGCGCGCCGGGGGAAGCTCGACTGCCTTTTGTGTGACTGACGCGCTGCGGCTGCCACCCGAGCTGAGGTCGCTCCTGTCGCGGTCGGGGTATTGAGCCAGCGGAGCCGCCCCACCGCCGCACGCCGGGCTGCCGGTTCACAATGGGGCCAAACGCCCAGCCGCGGGCAGGCGGTGCGGGAGCGGCAGCGGCCCCCTCCCCCAGCCCCTGCGGCCGCGGGGCTCAGAACGTGCTCGGCGCGCAGCCGGCCGGCCCGACGCCGCTAGGGAGCTCGATGCGGGCGGACCCCGGCGCCGCTCCGCTTTGTTCCCCCGCTCGCCTACACTTCTCTGCCGGCGCCGGCCGGCTCCCGAGCGACCACACCAAGCCCCTCACCTGCAAGCACGCCGGCTGCCACTTCTCCACCTTCTCAACTACAAAGGCGGCGAGGGGAGGCTCTGTCCCCCCGGGGGGTCGCTTCTCGCCGGCCCCTCCGCGCCTCCAGCCGCCGCTTCTCCCGCTGCCACGGCCTGGCTCCTCGCGGGGGATCGCGTCCCACCGCCACTTCCCCGCCTCTCGGAGCTCCTGGGAAGTTTCTGATCTACTTTCGGCTCAGAAGGAGGAAGAGCTGTTGGGAGGAGCTTTTCACTTCTCGCTTCTACCTTTTTATTGGCTACTCGATGACTTTTACAGCCTGTCACTGATACAGGAAGAGACGGCGGAGAGCCTGGGAGAGCTACATTATTAATTAATGGAGCAACCCCTTGTGAAGAATCAGAAGCATCCTCCATGTTTGCGATTATCAGCCCAAAGATCTGGGGAGACAGCTGGGGTTTCAAACAAATAGCTAACAAAGTAAAGCCTTCCTCTTCAAGTCTGACACCAGCGCTTGGTTCCACAATGGGAAAAGGATTCCAATTAAGATTTAACTTGTATTTTAAGGATGGGAAGAGAGATGAGGAATAAGAAGTGAACAGTATTTTGAAATTTTCTTCTTCAGAATTAGAATTCACCTGTCTAAAAAAATACTTTGCTTGTATAAACATTCATCTTGAAAATACCTTTCTTGACACCGTGCTCTTTAATACTTAGGACAATTCAGTCAAAGTCTTAAAAGAGGAAAAGACCAAGAAAGTATACGTCAGAAAATGTCATCATGCCTATAGGACCCATTCATATTTAAAACTAAAAACCACACCTTTAAAAAGTAATATTTAGAATACGCCGCTGAATATATTATGCAAGGGATCAGTATTTAATTCAATCACTCAGAATTTTAAAGATTATGAATTTACTAGTGAAATTTCCCCTAAAACAACTTTCCCATATCTATGATTTCCATTCGTTGAACTAATTTTAATGCATATAATACGTGTGACTTTTGAAGTAAAAAATATTCGAAACTACACATAACTCCCAATGTTTGCCAGCTTTGTATTAAATGGTCATTTTTGCTACTGCCCTTGACATTTGCTTATTTGCAGATTAACCTGTAAGAATGGGTCTAAAAGACAATAAGTTTGAAGAAGTCCTTCAACAAAGGATGTAACTAATTACTAATACTATGAAATGATCTCAGTTGTAAAAATGTGGGATCATCTTTGTATCTTCAAATTAAGTACATATGTACATTGGAGCAGAAAATGTAAGGAATCTATCCAAATCTCAAGAGTTATTATTTTTAAACTTCTTTTAAGATACTTCTATGGTGGCTAGCAAAATAAAATTTTGTGATTCAAAAATCATTAATAAAATTAATGCACCTTAGTGTACAGATACAAAAGTCAAAGAGGCTTTGAAATGCTCTGAGTAGCAAGTATATTCCTTAGCCTGGATGAGCTCTTCAGAAAATTATGCATGCAAAGATTTGGTGTTTTAAACTGGCCTCCAACTAGTACACTGAGTGACGATATAGACTTCCCTTCATAGAAAGTAATTTCCCAGGTGAAAAACTTAGAGCCTACAAAAAATGGGGACAAGGAGAATGGATAATTTTCAACTGATACTGAAGCATCACTCTCACAATTCAAAATCCCACCTTAACTGTTAAGCTAAAAATAGATGAAATTTTATCTGATTATATAGTATTTATCTTTCTTAGATCTCACTATTTGCTAAGCTGCTAAAATAATCTTGTTAAAATCACCATCAAAAATAGTAATGTTGATTTTACTTTTATTAAATACAAATTTTTAAACAACTGGATTCTTTTTTTTATACTAGCCTAAAATGGAAATTTTATTCTACTTCAAAATACTATCATCTCAATTTCCCTACTACCAGACTCACATTTCAATACCATCGTAACTCGGTTCTCTGAGTTACATACATAGGATTTATTTTAATTTATGATATTTAATCAATATTATACATAGTTATTTCAGAATGTGTTTAGTAAATTATAAATAATATATTAAAAGGTTTAGTTTTTATATGTTTATAATGTTTGATCAAATTGATAGCATACCTAAGCTACCTCAAAGTAACACTTCTCTTAAAGTTATCCTACATGTTTACTGCTAAAAACTTACCTAATATATTAGTTATTTCATATTTTGGTATCATGATCACCTCCTTGCTTTACTACTACTTCTAGACTTTTGAGAGTGAAAAGCTCATTGCTGTATTCAGAAAGTAAAGATACTGTCATAAAATAGGACTTTGTGTAAAAAAAAATTGGAAATATTGTAAAGGAAACTATGAAAGTTAGGGTATCACAAAAAAGAAAAAGAATTTAAAATTTTAATAATTTAACTCAGTTAAACATTTGTCCTCCATTTATGTGCCAAGACACTGTACTAGCTCATGTGAGGGATACAATATAAATGTATCCTGGCCTCAAAAAATATACAGTCTTGTAGATGAGAGATGATGTAAAGACAAATAAACAATACAAGGATTGTATGAGTCCTAATGATCATGAGTAATATAATGCAAAAAAGAAGTAGAAAAGATTAAAAGAAAATGTACAATAAAAGGGGGACCCAGGGTCGGTCCTAAATGAAGTTATCCGCAGGGCATGATTTGAAGGGTAACATAAAGCTCATGTTCTAGCATATCCTCCCCAGTCTCAAGATGCAACCCTCCACCCTCTGTCACCTCTCTGGATGAAGATACCAGTAGTCCCCACTTAAATGTAAAATGTAAATATACTAGTTAGGGCATATATCAATCTAATATCATCAAGACCTAGTTTAATATTTGAGAAGGTATACTGCTTTGGATAGGTAAAGATAAAACAAGACTATGAAATATATATATTTGTAAAAGCTTGAGCTAGTGTACTTTTCCTGTCTTCTTTTGACTGATTAAGAAAGGCTTTACTTAGGTGGTTTGGTGAGACAGTAATTACTTAGAACTGAAAGAAACCTTTGGTAACTCTTCATTCTCTCATTTTGCAGCTGAGGAAATGGAAGCTCAGGAACTGAAATCTAGGCCTCCTGACTCCTTGTCTAGTCTCTTTAGACCACACTGCTCTTTCTGTAGATTTGATAATATCTAATTTTCTTGTATACCCTACTTGCACTGTATCTGTAAATGAGCTAAAATACTATTACAAATCCCTCCTGAACTGCTAAAATGTGTATGGGGATAAGATATATTACTCATGATCAGAAATCATCGTTTTTGAGAATTATCCAGAAGGGCAATAGGAGTAATACGAATCTTAAATTTGTCCAACTGAAGAGCTGACAAATCCTATCTCCATGCTTCAGTTAACACATCTAACAAATATAAACACTTCATGTCCCTTACCTCTAAGTAGCAGTGATACAAGCATTTAGAGTATAGCTGAGAAAGATGTCTTATAAATATATACAAGGAATATCTTCAACTTTGTAACTCCTTTCCTTAGTATCTTTACCTGACACCTGTCTCAACTCATCTGTGATCTCTTTTTAATGTCTTTCTAATTCATGGCATTTTGCCTATAAAAGATTTATATATATTGTTCTTTAGAAGCAATGAATATCTGTATTCAGCCTAGTATTAGGATAGTGGTGCTAGACCTTAGCTGCCCATTGAAATCGACAGAGGGGTTTTTGAAAGATACTGATGCTTGGGTCATACCCTAGACCAATTAAAACAATTTCTGGGGTAGGGACCCAGGCGTCTGGGGTTTAAAAATCTACTCAGATGATTCTAATGTACTGCCAAGGCTGAGAACTACTATGCTTAGAGGAGATTGGCTTGTTAATGCTGAAGTAGTAATGTTGGCAAATTTGGAATTCATTTTTTATTCAACCATTTGTGATTAAAGTCATGAATTATGGGATGGTAGGAGGGGTTGAAAGAATGTCTATGGCCATCATCATTATCACAGTAATAGTTTACATTTAATGAATGCTTCCAGCTTGTCAAGCATTGTGCTAAGGGCTTTAAATGAATCATCTCATGCAATTCTTACAACAAAGTACTATTTATCATTTCCATTTTACAGATGAAGCCATTGAGGCTCAGAGAGGTTAATTAAGTAGTTTGCCTAAGGTCATACAGCCCAGAAGCAGAAAAGCCAAAATTATCAACTCTGGAGTCCAAGCTCCTTACTATTGTAATACTGTATATTTCCATGGGACTGATTTGCTAATCTAGCTCAGATATAAATTGAAACAGAGAACTTGAGCCAATGCACTAAACAGTTTAGAACTTGTAATGATCAAGAATGTTTGTTAGAGGAAACCATGGAGAATTTAAAAAATTATCTCTGAGTGGGGAAAGCTAAGTACCATAACACAAAGCCCAGAATCCATAAAGATAATTCTGTAAAATAAAATTTTCTGCATGAAAAAAGCTACCACAAAGTTGGAAGATGAATATCAAACTTGGAAAATAATTATTTGCAACTCACTGACAAAGGGATAATTTTCCTAATATATAATTTCCTATTTCCCTGTCATCTACTAATAAATCACAATAACCTAAGAGATACAGAAAAAAATATATAAATGGCTTTTAAAACATAAAAAATTCTCAGCCTCACTCATAATAAGAGAAAAGCAAATTAAAACTACACTGAGATGACATTTTTCATCCTTCAGATTTGCAAAGATCACCATCATATGTTGGTAAGTCTGGAGAAACAGGCACAACCTCTATAAAGGGCAAATTGGTGATATTTATCCAAAATTACAAATGTACATAAAAGTTCCATCGCTAGGAAGATATCCCACAAGTGTATTTGAATATAAGCCTCTTTAGGGACTTCCCTGGTGGTGCAGTGGTTAAGAACACTCCTGCCAGTGCAGGGGACACGGGTTCGAGCCCTGGTCCGGGAAGATGCCACATGCCGCGGAGCAACTAAGACTAAGCGCCACAACTACTGAACCTGCTAGAGCCTGCGAGCCACAAGTACTGAAGCCCAAGCGCCTAGAGCCGGTGCTCTGCAACAAGAGAAGCCACTCACAATGAGAAGCCCGCACACAGAAACGAAGAGTAGCCTGCGCGCCGCAACAAAGACCCAACGCAGCCAAAAATAAATTTTAAAAAACCCCACAAAAACTTTAGTTTGGCTTTGTTAGGAATAGCATAATGTTAAAATTAATGGAAATGTCCATGATTAAACAAAATTATGATGTGTTCATACAATGGAATGGTATGCAGACATAAGTAAGAATGAGAAAGTTTTAAAAAGTTCATTAAAATATGTATGGGGAGGCTTAATGTATATACATATTTGCTTGATACATAAAATAGACCTGGAAAGATATATTGGAAAATAACACATTGGTTGCCTCTGGAGAAAGAGTTGCTAGGGGACAGGGATCAAAGGAAGACTTCTCACTTCGTAGAAAGATGAATAAAATTTTTTAAGATACAGAGATTAGATGCTAAAGCGGCAGGTCAGGACAGATAGCTGATGTAATAAAGTCCTCCATGCAACAATTGGAAATAAGTTTAGAACTGCAAATAAAAAGTAAAAATGTCTGTTAAATATTTTACAGGGCCTAGCATAGTGCTTTTCCCATGACAGGAGTTCAATACAAATTTGTTGGATGGATGAACTGTTAGATGGATATATAAAATACAAACTTAATTTGATTATAGTAAAAGAAGCAGGGTCACATGGGTGGTTGCTTTCATCTTAACCTAGAAATAGAATTTAGATTACACATTTCCAAGAAACTCCCTCTAGACTGTTTATGTTAATTATTAGCTATATACCAATTTACAGAACAAGTCATACTATATTCAGCCAAATAGATTTAGTATTATTTTTTAAAATAAGACATATAAGGAACAAGTAGAAGGTTTTAAAATTTGAAGTACAGGGTTCTTTTTCTTATTTTTATCAACTGCAAAGCTAATTTTTAAGTTTTAATCTGGTAAAATAGCTACCAGACAAAAGTTGCACTAATATTTACCATCTCATTTACTAATTTCTGTTAATACTGAGTATAAAATACTGGAATATACTACTTTGTTCCTCTTTTTCTTTAATGTTCAGGCTATAACCTATTATCAGATATTATTTTAATATTACTATATAATTTTTTAAATCCTTTTAAAAAGATTTACTACCATGCCTGGAACACAGTAGGCACTCAAAACCTATTATAGAAAAGTACTAAGTTCTTTCCTTTTTCTTATAGTATTTAAATAAATATTATTTATAATATTTATAATTAGGACCATGTCTTTTTTTACCAGTTAGCTCAAGTGGTTGAAGCATGGTTATTCATGGTATACTGCAAGTGTGACACTGATAACTAGCCCCATATTGTAATGCATACATGGACTACCTGGCAATTATGGATGAAGAGACAGAATTAAGACAGTTAAAATTCAGAAACCAGTTCTGAACATATTACCGCTAATTTCTAATCTAAGAGTTCCTGGTGAAACACGTGCTAATGCTACAGGCACGATAAGATAAAGTATTTAGGGTTTTCTCCCTTTTACCTCTGTTGCCATCATCATACCTAGAACCCAGGAGTCATGCTACTATCCTATTTTCTCTAGTCTAAATGTTTAGGTCAAAACACCCATCTTTGGGTGTATCTTGGCACTGTGTCTTGACAACTGAAATTTATCTTTTTCAGCTGAAAAAGCTTTTTTAGCTACGAGTAAACTCTTTCTCAGTAACTTTTTAGCATCTAGAAACCACATACCTGGCGTCTAGGAACTGGTTTACCTACCAGAACAAGCATCTTGCCTATTTCAAGTACAAAAACCAAATTCCCCAATACTAAACATCTCTCTTTTTACCATTTCAAACTTCCCTCTTAAAATAAAGACCTCACTCTCGGTCCGGTGTGGTAGGCGGAATAATAGCCCCCAAAGATGTCCACACCCTAATCCCCAGAGCCTGTGAATAGTTACCATACACGGCAAAAGAAACTTTCAGATGTGATTAAGGTTAAGGACCCCGAGATGGGGCAAGCTGCCTGGATTATCCAGGTGGGCCCAGTTTAATCACTTGAGTGCTCAAATGTAGAGAACCTTTTCTGGGTGTGGTCAGAAATAGATGGGAGGACTGAATAAAAGTTAGAGGGATATGATGTTGCTGGTTTGGAATGGAGAAAGGGGGCCACAAACCAGAGAATGTGGTGGTCTCTAGAAGCTGGAAGAGGCAAGGGAACGGATTCTCTCCTAAAAGCCTCCAGAAAGGAACATGAACCTGCCTACACCTTTATTTTTGCCCAGTGAGACCTGTGTTGGACTTCTGACCTACCACTAAGTTTCTGGTGATTTGTTAAAGTAGCAATAGAAAATGAATACATCCAGCATGAAAATATTCTTAATTCTCAACTGATTTTCATAGCAAGGAAAATCATAATGAATGATATCTTTGAACTTTAATGAAAGATTTAGATTTTTCAACTGAGGTTATTAGCAACTCCTATTTCTAGAGTTTTCTGTCATGATTCATCCAACTGCTACTTCTCCAAATTGCAAAAAATTCATCTAGTCATTTCATAATGCATCTTCACCTTAACCATATACAACCATAACATATATAGAGTCAGAATTAGCATGTATACAGTAAGAGGATGATTATAAACAGACAAAGACTTTTTTCCCTCTTTAGTTTCTATCTCCTCAGACCTCCAAAGGGATCTTGCTCCATCAATCTTCCTTCTATCCAATATCAGGCTTTCCTTCACCATTGAGATCTCTGCCCTTAGGCTGTAATCTAGTGCAAGTTTCTTTCATGGGGTGAGGGGGGGAGGATTAAGTACATCTTTCTTTATCTTCAGCACTATTTCTCTTCTCTTCTCAACCAACATTTAAAAAAGGAAACCTATGCTCCTTGTTTCTACTTTTTTATTTCTTAACCCTCTGTAGCCTCCCCATCCTCCCCTAAAGCTGCTTTTGATTCTTGAATCCCTAATTGCCAAATCCAATAGACTCTAACGAAGGAAGAGTACACCTTATTCATTCTGCTCCTTGACATCCTCTCCTACATTGGCCTTTGTGACACACTCTCCCCTGGTTTTCCTCCTACCCCTCTGAGCTGCCCCGAGTCTCTTTGGCATCACCTCTTCCTCCTCAGCCTATTCCCCTAAACCCTGGTGTTTCCCAGCTTTCTTCCATCCTTTCTCATCTCCCGTCACTCCTCAGGGAAACCTGTTCTAAACCAATATCTCCTCCTGACTACATTAACTGCCCCTATTCTCACTGGAATATGAGCTCTTCTAGGGTCTTCTTGTTTCCTTGGGGACTCTACCACAGCTTCTTGAAGATATTTTGAGATGAGGAATGAGTCATCAAACTGACATTTTATAAAGATTAAACTGGGTGTGGTATGTAAGACTGACTGTATTGGGTAGAACCTGGAGGCAGGGAAACAATTGAGAAGACACAGGAAAAGTACGAGTATGGAATGACAACAGCCTGAATTATTGCCAGGCTGAATTAAAGCCAGGGGAAATATTTCAGTGGATGTATTTAGTGACAGAACTTGATGACACATTAAAGAAAGGAGAGGAAAAGTCAGAGATGACTCAAAAATTTCAGATCTAGGAGACTGGAAAGGTAATAACATTAACAAAATTGGGGTAATCGGGTATAGAAATAGGTTTGGGAGGAAGATGAAGCATTGCATTTTAGATATGGAATAGCAAAGCAGTTGGAAGACTGGGCTCTGAAATCAAAAGAGAAATCAGGATTGAGCCTATAGATTAGGGAACTGTTTCCAGAAATATGATTTTAAAAGCTACTAAAGTTGATGGGTATACAGTAAATAGTTAATACTTGCTAAATAAATAAACCTCTTGATATTCTTTCCTCTACTCAAGTGCTCAGCTCAAGTAGCAGGATGCTCTAGACACTCACCAGCACTCCTATTCCCACCATGAGTAACCCCCAGCATTTGCTTTCTGTTGCCTCTTCCTGATTGATCACTGGAAGGTACTACAAAATGTGCTCTCTAATCTTAGAGCCTCACAGACACATCTTAGGGCCGCACAGACACGCTAACCTCCTTTAAAGTCATCTCACGTTGACAATCTATTGAACACCCTACAACAGTTTTTCTAAACCTCTTTTCATTTTTCTCAAGCCTCTCACCTGATCTTCCTTTCTTAGCCACACCTTGACTCCTAATTTATTTACAAAATCTGGGCCATTCAGATTGAGAACAACTTCTGTTCTCAGCCCAAATTTCTTTTTCACCCCACCTTCTTTTCCTTCCCTATTGTCTTCTCCTTTCCAAGGCTACAGCTGTGCCTTTGATCGTATTTCTTTCAACCTCTAGGTTCTTATTCCATGACTTCTTTCTCTTGTATCTCCCCACTTCAGTTGCTCCTTTTTTTTTTTTTTTTTTTGCCTACTAACAAATTCAAGCCCACCTTATCCTTAAAACACCTTTTTTCCTTCACTTTGATTTCCTCAGAGCTACCATCTTATTCCTCCTTTTTGGTGTTACTAAGTAATATAAACTTTACCACTATATGTCATCTTGATAGTGGTTTGAATTCTTGCTGGAGCAGTTTTACTTATGTGAGTATGTCCTATATATTTGTGTCATACTCTCCAAAATGTAAGTTTCAGTAGGGCAGAAATCATGATAAATTAATCATAAAATATTTTTAGTTATGACTAATCAAGAAATAGTTGTGATGCTGACTTCTGAGAAACAATAAATAATATACTACTACTTTGCCTTTATCTGTTTCCAAGGAGTTAAAATTGTAAATGCACTTAGAGTTGTCATATGATGGTTACCTCTTGGTCATAAGTCGGGATTTTTCTGATGTCTATAACAATAGCAATTATACTTATTTAAGGCTGTAAGCAAGAGCCTTGGGCAATCCCTACGGCAACAAATGCAGAAGTTAGCACAAGAAGTGGGCAGTCAAGTTTTAAACCTAGTAGGCACCTTGAGAACACTAATTTTTTTCCACTATTAATTTAGATACAATTAATCTTACTTCACAGAAGTTATTTATGTTTTAGAACTTTCTAGCAGGAAAGTTGACAGTGCCTTCCCCTCTGTATGCTACACATACACCTACGTTTCTCCTTCTATCATAAAAAGCTACCTTTTCGCCCTGGTCCACTATAGCTGCCTTCCTAATTGTTGATGAAGTTAGAGAAAATGCCAGAATGTATTGCTAAGTATTTGGGATTTAAGAGCTGAAGAATGAGCTATGTAAAAACTAATTAATTTGTATAACCAACTTTTAGAAAAAGTTATTTTTATAATTTTACAACAATAAAATATGTATTTTATGTTATCTCAACAATATTAAGGCCCCACAGCTAGAAAACTTCTGAAAAATATCTAAAGATATTATGATCTATAATAAAGCAAGTTTATTCCTTATAATTAAGTATAAAAATTCAATTAAAAATCATTTAGAGAGCAACTGCTAGGTATAAAGCACTTTGCCAAGCACTGAGCTTAATATTTAAGTATAATATAGGAAAGTCATAATGCATATATACACTAATATGTATAAAATAGATAACTAATAAGAACCTGCTGTATAAAAAATAAATAAAATAAAATTCAAAAAAAAGAAAGTCATAATGGCTCAGATTAAAGGTCTATGTTACAAATATGTATAGGAGAACTACATTCTATATTATTATTCTTGTCTTAGAGATAATAAAGCTGAGGTATAGCAGGGTAAAGAAATCATCCAAGACCCCATAGTGTGAAAGTGGAAGGAAGAGCTGGGATTCGAATTCAGATTGATTAGCCATCAAAGTCTATATATTCAACACATACTTCTGAGTGCCTTTTTATACGTTAGATACTGTTCTGGAGACAGGCTACATCAGGGAAGAAGACAGAAGAAGATCCCTGCATTCTTGGTGTTTACATTTGTTAACTGACAACACCTCTGTCTTCTCCCCTGCCACCCATCTACACAAGTAAAGACGAATTTACTTTCCCAAGATTAACCCTTCCACCGAAGTTGTTGATTTTATAACCTTTATCGCAAGTCTCCTTTGAAACCTGGCTTAATTATTGTCTCTTCCACTGGATCCCTCCAACTACATTAAATACACAGGTCTCATCTTGAAAAATGACTCTACTTGTCCCTATTTCCATTCCTTTTTCTCGCTCCACACCATACCCCATATTCCACAGCACTCTTCTAACCATCTGCTACCTCATTTTCCTTTGAAAGGTTGTTTACAGTCCTCATGCCTCTCAGTTTGTCTACAACATTTAACCATTCTGACCACTCCTGAAAAGTCCTTTCTTGATTGATGAGAAGTGACCTTATCCTGGCTTTAAAAGAATTGTATTTTTACATCCATAAGAGTATCTTTTTATTTTATTTTATTTTTTTTACATCTTTATTGGAGTATAATTGCTTTACAATGGTGTGTTACTTTCTGCTTTATAACAAAGTGAATCAGTTATACACATACATATGTTCCCATATCTCTTCCTTCTTGCGTCTCCCTCCCTCCCACCCTCCCTATCCCACCCCTCCAGGCGGTCACAAAGCACCGAGCTGATCTCCCTGTGCTATGCGGCTGCTTCCCACTGGCTATCTATTTTACGTTTGGTAGTGTGTATATGTCCATGCCACTCTCTCACTTTGTCACACATAAGAGTATCTTTAAGAAAGGAACAGGACCATCTCCTGTGAATACTGTCATCACAGTAAGATGTTGGATAAGTCAGAAAATTGGCTAACTTTTTTCTTGAAATCAACTAGAGAAATTTTTCCTTTCACATTTTTTTAACATCTTTATTGGCGTATAATTGCTTTACAATGGTATGTTAGTTTCCGCTTTATAACAAAGTGAATCAGCTATATGCATACATATATCCCCATATCTCTTCCCTCTTGCGTCTCCCTCCCACCCTCCTTATCCCACCCCTCTAGGTGGTCACAAAGCACTGAGCTGATCTCCCTGTCCTTTCACATTTTTAAGAGCTTTCTAATACAAACAAGAAGATACAAATTCATATTTATTGTATCATGTATTTCATTGGAAAGTAGAGATAACTACAAGCTAGGATAAAAGTCAGATTTCATTTCTACCACTCAGAAAGTGACTCAGACCGCTTCTGACTCAAGATACATACTCAGAACCAGATACAAGAATTTAAGAAGCATGGATTTGGAGTCATTTAATGGTAGGACAAAAAGTTCCACATAAATCAAGTGTATTCCAGCCCAGAAATACCAACAATTTAGTGCCTCTAAATCATTAAGAAAAGATAAAATTATATTCAACATACTATTCAAGAGTCTGAGCGTGTATATACTATATATACCATATATATGTATATATACTATATATACACACACACTTTAAAAAAAATCCTTTCTATTGTGAATTACATGGAACAACGCACAAAATAAATACACAGCTCAATGAATTATCACACACACACACACACACACACACACACACACACTATCCAGGTAAAGAAAGAGAATATAGCCTGTACTCCAATGTTTATGAGATTCATCTATGTTGTTACACATAGCTGTGGTTTATTCATTTTCACTACTATGTGGCATTCTAGTATATGCATTCACCACAATTTATCCATTCTTCTGTTGATGAATATTAGTTTGCAGTTTTTGCCTATGAATATTCCTGTGCATGTCTCTTGGACATGTGAATGTATAGATAAGGGTGAAATTGTTGGGTCATAGGATATGCATATTTTTAGCTTTAATAGATAGTCAAACTCTCCCAAAGTGGTCATACAAATTGGCACTCTCACCAGCAGCATTATATAAGTTCTAGTAACTGCATATCCTCACTCATATTTAGTATTGTCTCTCTTTTTAGCCATTCCGGTGAGTATGTGGTAATACCTCACTGTAGCTTAAATTTGCATTTTCCTGACTGCTAATGAGGTTATCTTTTTATATGTTTATTGGCCATTTAGATTTTTCTTTGGTAATACCCTTTTTACATTTTAAAAGATTTTTATATTAGGCAGTAATAAACAGAGTAAATTTTGTTAGGTGGAACAGGGACAAAAAACAGCCATTAAAGTGCTTTAATTTTGCTACTGGTCTCTCCGAGCAAGGCAAGAAAGGACCAAAAGCTGCTCTGTACAACAAAGGAGAGTCATTGTTTCCATTGACTGAGCTTGAGGCCAGCAAATACAGAGAAAATATTATTTTCTCAACAGGCTTTAGAGAAATTTAACTATGTTTCAAAGCTTCATTTGTACGTTTTGTGGAGTCTAAAAGAACAAGGAGGCTGGAGCCATAGGGATACTACTCTATCATATCCCCTTGTAGGCCTGAGGAGAGAGAAGGCATTAGCTTAAAGAATGGACTTCAACCAGTTTCTAGTGGCTTTCAGTAGCAGCAGAGTCTCATAACCTGGAAGAATATTTTCAAGAGAGAGTATAAGCCTGACTGATCCTCCCCCATAGGCTAAAAGTGAAGCTGCAGTGGAGGCTGGGATGGGAGGGACAGCTAACCACGGGGTGATCATATATGGGAAATTCACAAATACAGAAGTTTCATTTCCCCTCCACGTCAGATTATTGAAGCTTTTGGTAAATTCTGCTCTATCAGATGAGAATAATCCCTTATTTGCCAGGTATTCCTATAATAGTTAAGGCTAATTAATTATGCTAGAGAAGCAATAGGCTGTTGCAGAAAGCAAATGCCTTGGTAAGACTGGGGTTTTAAATTTCCATTTGGCACCTAAAGCCTTGGGAAATGAAGTTTCCTCATCTATAAAGTGTAGAGGTAGATTCCAGGCTCATAAATGTTTCTATGCAAATTCAATCAAAACTTTGAGGCATACATACATTATAATCAATAGTATCTAATCTATTATGGAAAATAGAATGCTATGGAAAGCTTTATTATTATTCATTTTATAAAGTTAGCATAACCTGAGAACAAAATCTGAGGCGCATAGCACACACACACAAACAAAACCACAGATTAATACCATTTATGAAAACTGATGCAAAAAAATCCCAAATAAAATATTTGCAAACAAATTCAGTAGTATATTAACAGAATAACACACACTAACCATGAGGGCTTATTGTGAGAAAGAATAGATTGTTCAACATTAGGAGATCAATAAATTAATTTCAATACATTGATGGATCAAAAGAGTAAAATCCAAGAGTGTTTTGAGAGAGAACAAAAGAGAACTTGATCAAATTCAATGTCTGTTCCTGGTTTGTAAACAAACAAAAGTGTAAATGAAGACACAATAAGGCTTATGCTTTATACAACAAATTTCAAACTTAACATTAAAACTTTAGTTACATTTCCACCAAAATCAAGAACAATAAAAAATCCCCACTATTGTTGTTATTCTTCATATCTGTTCAGGAAGCTAGCTAAGAAATAAGACAAGAAAAATAAATAAGAGGTATAAGTCTTAAAAAAAGAGAGAGAAATTTATCACTATGTGTAGATGATCTAATTGTCCAGAAGACGAAGTGTCAACTAAAAGACTATTACTACTAACAAGAGAGGTTCAGAGAGATATTTGGTTACAAGAAAATTTTCCTATATAGTAGCAATAACATTTGGAAAATATAAGGGAACTGAGGGTGAAGGTACATGGAATCTCTCTGGCATTTTTTTA
The DNA here is from genome assembly GCF_949774975.1 of Lagenorhynchus albirostris. Lineage (NCBI taxonomy): Eukaryota > Metazoa > Chordata > Mammalia > Artiodactyla > Delphinidae > Lagenorhynchus > Lagenorhynchus albirostris. Next base: position 63,746,704 of record NC_083095.1, on the reverse strand, counting down.
AACAACTTCCTGTGACTCTACCATAATTTCAAAATAAAAAGTTTAAGATGTTACACAGCCCACAAGTGGAAGCTAAGAAAATGAACTTCTAGAGTCTGTGGTATACCAGACGCTTACTGGACTCACCTAGGATGTTTTTCCAGTGAAAAATGGGACTTAAAAACAAACACACTGAGATAGATAGACCACCCTTTCTACATAGCAGCAAAATCAAAGTGGTCAATGTTTTTATTTGTCCTCCTACCAAGAGAGGAACTACTCATGCCTTATCTCTGCAACCTGAGATATGTCTTTTCTACTTTTAGGGTTTCATATTCATTTTAACCTGATTTTACCTTTTAAAAAATGGTGGGGAAAAAAAAATGTTGGGCAGGCACCCAGTTTAACATGATCTGGGCTCAGCCCCCTCTATAAATTGTCCTAGTGTCCTCCCCTCAAAGTTATAGCTGTGGGCTTCCCTGGTGGCGCAGTGGTTGAGAGTCCGCCTGCCGATGCAGGGGACACGGGTTCGTGCCCCGGTCCGGGAAGATCCCACATGCCGCGGAGTGGCTGGGCCCGTGAGCCATGGCTGCGGAGCCTGCGCGTCCGGAGCCTGTGCTCCGCAACGGGAGAGGCCACAACAGTGAGAGGCCCACAGACCGCAAGAAAAGAAAAAAAAAAAAGTTACAGCTGCACTCACACGTTTCACCTCTATTCTTATGCTGTTTCTGTTCTTCCTCAGAGTTCCTGTAGGCCCCCTGATCTAACTCACTAAGAACACCTGCTCTGATGCCTCTATGCTACAGCAACAGCAAAACTTTACTTTTCTAGGAAGGTCCTTGGGTCCCATGGTAGCTCAATGCTACTCACTTTAAAAGTAAGATTCTTTGGGACTTGCTCTCTGTGGAGTATTTATTTAGTCTCTGACTCTCCCAGGATTTAGCTTCCCAACAAAAAGCATATGCTCTCTATTCTAACAAAGTAGGAGGTTTTGTTTTAGCCTGAATATTGCTTCTCTGTCTTTTCAGGCTTACAAATCATCTATTAGTAGCATAACTTTCTATGCATGTCCTCAAGGACAGCCTAAAATTTTGCTGTAATTTAGCTGTAACTCTGTTCTTCTAATAATGGGGTTTCTCAACTACGTAGGCTCCTGTATCTTCCGGCGTCTACTCCTACCGTATGCTTGGACCTTGGGAAGTATATTCAAATGTTAAGATTCCCAAGAGGCAATCAGCACAGAAGGTTCTCTGCAACTTGCACTTATCTGTTTTTTGCATTATCTGTGTACAGTTTAAAGCCTGAAGCAAAGTAGCAGGCCTAATAAAAAGCAAATTTTGAACTGTAGTGTTTTTGTTTGTCTTTTAATTTTATAAACACATTCCAAAGCTGTTGCGACCAGTCTGTTCAAGAACAAAAGCTCATTAGTATGTCTCAACAGTCAGAGAAAACATAAATTGCAATAAGTAGGCCTAAAATTTCCAAAATAATCAGGACCTAGGAAAGTTCTTACATAACTTTAATTGGCCCGAATAAAAACTACTATTGCGTTCAAATTTTGTACGTCAGATATACTTGCATAGCCCAAGCCCTTGTTTTGCAAGTACAGATTAAGAAAATGTATTAGACTAAGCACTATCTTCTCAAGGAAGCACTTGCTGTGCCTCCACCCCCAAACATCCATAATTCTCCTGTGGCGCTTACTCCCCTGCAGGCCTCCTATGACACATTGTATCCATTTGTTTATATGCCAGTCATCCTGGGATAGGGGTGGGCAGGGACCCTGCCTTCCTCCTCTAAAATAAGACCTGCCATACTGTAGTCCCTTATTTAATGTATCCTGAAGGAAGGAATACAAATGAATGAATGCTATGAAAAATCTGGACTGTATTTTTGCATGGCTATTGTACGAATTTATAGAGAATTTGAAATAGTTTTTCCTTTCTTGAATTATGAACAAGGTTGAAATAGATTCACGTTAAAGGTGGGATAGAAAGAACACCAATGGAAGCCAAGAGATTTAGTCTCTTCCATTAACTCTATTCACCAAACTTCTGGTGGTGGGTTAACAAATCTATCAAATAAGAGGTTTAAATCAGATGCTTGTCACAGAACTAACTGATTCATTGATTTTGTGAGGCCCCTCATTATTCCATAGTACAAAAATGTAGCTTTGTGCTTTAGAGAAATTGGTGTTATTAACAGTCCTTGGAGTGATTGTTATTAATTATAGGAAGGTATTTTGTCTTTTCACATGACATTGTCCTTGTGCATTAGTAGAATAGCACTTTTGTAAATACCCCTGTTATAGCACTTGTCACTGTAAGAGCTTATGGGAAAACCCGAACGAACTTTTTGGCCAACCCAATATAATTATTTGCCTCCTTGATGGTTTCCCTCATTAGACAGCTAGTTCTTCAAGGAGAGGCACCAGTGCTGCTATATCTTATGCATCCTTGTATTACCCCCTCCAGCACATGTCTGATGCACAGTGGGCCTCTACAAATATTTCTTGAAGAATGAATTAATTTTCAATATCTTAGGTCCACCTTGAACTAGTGCAAGCATAAGGTTTCACATATTTCTAAAGGAGCTCTATTTTTGAATTTAGGAGCATTCATGGTTATTTTAAACTCCTTTGTATTTCTCTGTGGCTTGTGCTGTTATTGTTATTTAAATTTTTAAATTTCACTTTAAATATGTAAGAGAGCTTATTAACCAAGAACTGATTCATATATCAAGTGGGTAGAGCACAGAATTTAATTACTTATTAACTGTTTGTCAGAGGGGTTGTGAATTTTAATATCTGCAAAGGCTTTTACCATGCTGGGATAAAAGACAATCAAGACTAATGCATCATTAGCAACAGGGCAACCACAATCTACGTGCACCAGTTTGAAAGTACATCTAAAATACCATTTCAAATTTTGTAAGAAGACATGTAAATGTGCCACATCACAGCTACCACACAAAAAAGAAATAATTTAGATTTGTACTAATGCTTTTTATAGTCAATGACTTCTGGGTAAAATATTTTATCTTTGTTAATAGAACTTATGTTCAGCTACATTTTAGGAGAGTTTTTGTTTTGATTTATTGCTGCGGTGGTTGTTAACACAATTAGCCCCCAAATTACTTTATCTCTAAAGCATGCCAATATTTCATGGTAAAACCACTTCATTGTCCCTTAATTCCCATGATCCAATCCATAAAAATACTTCTTTTCTTTTAAATATCACTCAAATCAAATTTAATTTTCCTACTTATCACCGTGATCACCGTCCAAACGCAAACCAATCATCCCTGGCCTAAAATAGTTCCATGCCTTCTTACTCTACCTGTAGTTATTCTTCCTTCTCTCTAGCAGCTCTCCATGCTACAGATTTTTTTCTTTTTAAATAAGACCTAATCATGTCACTTTCAACTCTACAACCTTCAGTGTCTTCCCATTGTCCTTACAGCCCACACTCCTTAGCACAGCCTTCGAAATCCTGGTCATTCTGGTCCCTCACCTACTCCAGGTTCCTATTCCAATCACTGCTCAGGCTCCCTTCTTTGCCAAACTCACCTTCTTTCATTCCCTGGTACTCCTGATCTTTCCTGGTGCTGCTTTCTCTGCCGGGAATATTTTTCCCACTGTTTTTTGCTAGTTACTTGTGAGTACAAGTACAAGCTCCTTCAGAGCTCATCTGTCTCTTCCTCATGGAAGCCTAGCATGACTTCCTTAACTAAATTAAATCTGTTTTCTATAATTTCTCAAAGCACCATGTGCATCTCTTCATTACCACAAGGACAGTTTTACATTTATTTGAGTGATTATTTGATCCTTCTGCTTCTCCCACGAGACTGTATACTCCATGAGGCACCATTTGTTCACCATTAGAGTCCCAGCTCCTAAACAGTGTCTGGCACATAGATGCTCAATAAATACTTGTTAATTCTATTCTATTAATGTTTCCTCTAGATTTACCACTGCACTAAAGTAATAAATAAAGATTTTGAAAAGCAGAATCCTAAAAAATGAAACCACTTTCCAGAAATAATTTTATTAGTTTAATTATTAAATCTGATAATACAGAATTACATGAGATCAGAAGATTTATGTTATGAAACTTTTCACCAGCAATAACATTTTTACTGTCACATATCAGTGTCACCCTCTCCTTTGAACTGTTACTATGAAATAATCATAAAAATAACATGACATTTATTGAATGCTTACTATGTACAGGCACTGTGTTAAGTGCTATATATGTATTATCTCATTTAATCTTCATAATACCCTCGACATAGGTATTATTAAACCCATTTTACTCATGAGGCTCAGAGAAGTTAAGTTGACCTGCTCAGTCAGACAGCTACTAAGTGGTAGAGGCCGTATAGGCAATAGTCAGCCCAGATCTGTCTGACTCCTGATTCCTTTCCCCATCATTTCTTAAACACGAACATCAGTATACTAAGAGGTACTAGGACATCATAGGCTATGTGAGACCAGCTCTGACTTTGAGACTCAGTTGCGGCACTGACAAGCCATTTGATCTTAGACGAATTATATAACCACCTCACTCCCACCCCCAACCCTCAGCTTCTATGAGTATAAAATGGAAATAATAGCACCTATCATGCAGGGTTGCTGTAACAGTTAGGTATACTACTATACTGTATATAAAGTGCCTGACATATGATAGTCAATAAATCACTTTTTATTATTGCCTTATATGGTGTCTTCATTTTTTTTCAAGTAACTTGTATTTGGCAACATTGTGTTTTAGATTGTCCAGGATAGTCCTCATTCCTATGATTCAGAAGCACAGTCACCAAAGATATATTTGCCAGAGCATGTGTCCTAGTTTTTTGGTTTAGAAAATAGGATCGTTATACTCAAATATCATTTAGTCTAGTGCTATGCCTATAAAAGATACCTAATAAATCCATGTTAAATAACTGAATGATTATTGTACAGCAAATGTTTGAAGAATTCACAGGTAAACAGAAAAATCTACTTAAAGTGGATCAGAAAGAATAAGCAGAGTTCACAAATTACCTCTGAGTTTTATCTCTGATTTATTCAGTTCTGAAAATATAGATCCACTTTCATTTTTACAATTTGATGTAATAATGAAAAAGCAACATCACTGTCTTCACATTTAAGTCTATATTACTGATTAGTCATAAAGTTATGATTCACCATTCATACGAGCAAAATAAATGAGCAAATATAATGTTAAAATGATGCACAATATTTAATCATGCTCATGGGAAAATACAAAAAAATTTTTATTTAACTGAAAGAAATACATATGATTCAAATTGTCTACAAAAGTGCTGAAAGTTAATTGAACTATCTGGATGATGGTAAACATATATAGGAACTCTCCAAAGTAATTACTGAAAACAACTCTGCTTTCAAAGCTATGTAATTTTTCCCCCAATTTCTCCCTCAGGGAGAAACCCAAATTAGGTACTACAGTTTAAAACCAGATTCATGAGGTCTACAACTGATATATACACTATGTATGAAATTTAAAATTATAACTCAGTTTATATCAATCAGCAGTATTGATTTAAAACCTATAATTAGTGCTAATGTAAAGTGCCAATCGTTTTCTTATTTTATTGACTTGCTAAGTAGGGAAAAATTTCACACACACAAAAGTTAAATTCTATAGCAAATTCATTTTGAGTGTCTAACACTTCCAAAGTTTTATCCACCCTGATTTAATACTGATATGAATTAACATATTATACACGTTTTAAATTAGAAATTTATAATGCTATATTTAAACCTGTGTACTTTTATAAATGGTAGTATTGTAGAAAACCACAAGATGATGATTTTAATCTCATAATTGTTATTTATTTTATAATGTAATGAATAATTATTAATTGCCATTACATTCTTATGAATAGGACCACATTTTATTCCTATTTTATAAAAGATTAATATAAGGATGCATATAGGATATCTACTAGTAACAAGGCCAGGAAAAAGATGAGTTTCTACTATGTGATTTTGGTATCAGTTTCCTAATTCTTACTTCAAATCTGGATGTTAAAAAAATTATTCCCACATGGAAGACACAACTAAAGCTAAGCAGTAGCCCCGTAATAAAGAACTATTTTATATTTAAACAATACATCCTCTCCAAATGTAAGTACTTGTCAATTAATTTGGTTAGGAACAAGACCACTTTTGGAGATAAGCTAATTAATCTGTCTCCCAGGTGGGATTTGAAAGCCATAAGGAGAAGCCTTTCTCAAACCTCTTCCCTAGATTCCCAAGGCAGCTGTCAGCCACTGACGTGTTAGCTTGAATCACTTTATCAGTTACCAACCCCGAGTAAGACTTGCAGGAAACAGGAGCTCAGTGCGGAAAGGGAAAGAAAGGGACAGCTGCCGGGCTAGTGAATCTGCAGTGGAGACAGTAGGCAGTTTGGGGAGCAGTCCCTGGAAGAATGGAGAATGTGGAAAGATGCCACAGAAAAGGAGATAAAGGATTCATGGAGAAAAACTTCACCTAGTTCACAATTTTTCAGATAAGCTGGAGTATTTAGACAGTTGATTCCAAGCCGTATTCAAAATAGTCAAACTGTAAATACTAAATGCAGTTACAGATAACGAAAGTTCTAAACAGCTAAGAAATACTTAAATAATTACCGTTTTTTGGTGTTGGAAAGTTATAGGCTGAATTTCATATTGCTGTGAATTGTATTCTATTTATTCAACTGGTTTTTTCCTTCTAGCAGTTAAAAACCAGTAACTTACAGGAAAACAGTAGTATAATCTCAACATTCTATTAAAGCCGCCCATAATCAGTCGCTGAGCCAATACTGAAGTGGTAAGGTGATTTACTGTCAGTTACAGTGACGTAAAGATATACATGTGTTTTTAATCTCTTTTATTAGAAAAGATGAGATTACTCAACCCTTAAGTTATTGCAGAAAAACATATTCTTACTCTTTCTCAGTTATTCTTTGTACCCAGTTCTGATATATGGGCTATAATCAGGTGTTGAGTTCAAAATCTGAAAACGTAATATAGATAAAGTATTTGGGGGAGGGTATATGTCCATATTTTTGTCTGTTTCAGATATGTGCAGGGATGCCAAAGACAGAAAAGAAAGCCTATATTCAATAGGCCCTCTGGGTACTATTGAGCCCAAGAAACTCTCCTCAAAGAATAGAGCAGAGGACCTAGAAAAGGACCATCCCCCCCACCCTTCTTTTTTTCATATTTCCCTGAAGGAAATCAAAGTGTTTTATTAAAACAAAACAAAACAAAAAACCAAAAACCACCACCACAGACACACAATAAGGATGGAATTCACAAGAGATGAAATTGCTTAGTCAGCAGCTTCCAAGCATCATTTCAAATCTGAGTCTTCGATATCCCCCTGACAACTTGAAGGCAGGCAGGAAGGTAGGATTTACCCACTAGTGTAGCAAAGAACAACAGCATATAAGAGAGCAGTTGGTATGGTGCTTCCTCACTTATGCCCTGAAGTCTGGCAGGCTGGGGTTTGAATTTCTAGCTCTGGCACTTTAACAGATGTGACTAAGCAATGTGTGTCAGTGTTTATTTCCTGATCCTGTGCCTATTTCCTGATCGATAATGGAAGTTAGTGCCTTCCTCAGAGGGTTGTTCTGAGGATCAAATAAAATAGGCACCTGGCATGGAGTAAATATTAGCTATTCAGGCATCATAATTAGCTCTCTCCCCTACCACTATTCTGAAGTTGGAAAAGGCAGATTTTGAGGCAGATCATAAAATATGTTACGACTGACTTGTTGATAAATATTTGTTGAGCCAAGTCTGCCTTTAGCATTCTAACTGTATGCCCAAGACACTGAAGATGTTAAATTTCTGTCTTGATAATAAATATTCTTTCTTTATCTTTCACCTACAGATTCTCTTCAGGAGTTTGTGGGAAGAAACGCTTCAAAGAAGAAATAGGTCTACTGCTTGAGGGAAATGATATGATTTTAGTAGCTGAAAAAAAGAGAGTTGAGCTACTTGATTACTATATTGCTTCCATCTTCTAAGCAAAAAGAAATATTTTCAAGCTGGAAAAAAATCAAACTACTACTTGGAAACAGGTCTCCAGCCCCTTCAAGATAAAACTCTGAGCATTATCCACACCCCTAGGACAAGCTTTAAAAATCTGCAAATCCATAATATCAGTATCAGAAATTCAGAACTTTAAGGCCAGCTACACACAGAACTTCATGTACCCCATCCAATCTACTTCATTCACACAAGAGTGTGTATTGGTTGGGGACATACATATCGCCACCTTCAGATGGAAAATAAACTCCTTGATTATTCAAGTTTGTCCAAGTTCAGCACACTGTGGTGCTTCATTCATGTATGTTAAGTGAACAAACCTAAAGCCAGACTAGAAGCTCACAATATGTGAAGAAATAACAAGAATTAGCCATTCCAACAGAGTTCAAGACTCCAGGACTCCTGAAAATTACACATTTAGATGCTGGAAAAATTTGGCCATTGATTTCAGTGTCAGTGTTAGTAATCTCTGAGAAATAGAGTTTTAATAAGGGATAGCGGTGAGCAGGTTTCTGGAAAACTGTAGACTGGTTACTTTTCAAATTTTCAATAGTATATATTTCAATAATTATGCAACGTAAAGCTTGATTCTGATAGCCTGCAACATGGAAGTACATAGTGATTATTAGAAGCCAAAATGTATTCTCTCAGAATGTCATTCAAAATGAATCCCCTTTCCTCTTTTGCTGAAGTTACTGGGTTGGTGTATCCAGGGAATTCTATAGACTGCCTTCGCTAATCACCATGGGTGAACAGTAAGAGGAGCTGACCGCTATGAGAGCCATTCATGAGTATGGAATTTTAACTGTACAAGGAAATAGAATCTCTCAAATCAAACCTGGAACTAGTAGGCAGGGATCAAATTATATCAGGTTCATGAACAGGAATTTTTAAGGCCGTAGTACAGAAACACAGGCAGGAATCAATCTATGGCTGCTTATTAGAAATGGCAGACAAGTCAGAAACCTTTACTGGGTGTCAGAACAGAAAGATGAAGAGGTGGTTATCAGGAAGCAAGAGTCATTTATCAAGGAAACCAAAGAAATGGTGAGGGGGAAAAGGCAAGCCAGGTAGGCATGACAACTAAGTTCTGGGGATACAAGTTACATGGATAATGCTTTTGGATCACAGTTTTTTTCCCTAATGACACCGCATCAGATGATAAAGGCATCCTTCCTGGTTTTTAAGTAACCAGGACCATAACAATGGCAAGCTGTAATTCTAGAGCACTGTTTCTCATCTCTGGCTGCAATTAGGGGTTTTTAAAAATACCAGGGCCAAGGGTCCCAACCCTAGACCAATTAAATCAATCTCTAGGGGTACAGTCCAACCTTCAGTATTTTTTAAAAGCTCCCCCAGGTGAATTTAATGTGCAGTGAAGGTTGTGAATTACTATCCTACAGGGAAATCTCTATTGTACACTGCTCTCAAACTTTAACGTGTATACAAATCACTTGGGGAATCTTGTTAAAATGCAGATTTTGAATTAGTAAGTCTGGGTTAGGGCCTGAGATTCAGAATTTATAACAAGTTCCCAAACGATATTAAGTGGGGTTGGTCCATAGGCCATACTTAGAGTAATAAGGCCTAGGACAATGCTACAGGCCTCTAGTTCTAGCCCTTTTCTGTTGAAAATTTTATATTGGATTAAGATCTATAGGCATTGGATTAAGATCTATAGGTTATCAAATATTATGATCATACAAAAAAGAGAGATAGCAAAACAGTATCTCAAAATTAAGATTCAAAAATACTTTCACAAGCTGAAGTAAACAAGATGAAATTTATTCCTTAACAGGGACCATCTCAAATCTATCCTATAAGCTAAGACAATTCTGAAAGAAAAGAAGATATTAAAATATATTATAAAGCAATAATAATTTCACATTGTGGCAATGGCTTATGAATAGACAGATTAATTAAATTGAATAGTAATTAGAGAAATACATTTTAAAACAAAAGAATTTGGAATATGACAAAAGTGGCTATTTAATATGGGGAGGATTGTTCAGTTAATCAAATTGAAACAAAAGAAAAAATGTCTGGCTTATTTCACGTAGCATGATGTTTTCAAGGTTCATCCATGTTGTACCATGTATTAGAATTTCATTCCTTTTTAAGGCTGAATAATATTCCATTGTATGTATATGTGACATTTGTTTATTCATCTGTTGATGGGCATTTGGATTGTTTCTACCTTTTGGCTATTGTGAATAATACTGCTGTGAAAACTGATGTACAAGTATCTGTCTGAGTTCCTGTTTTCAATTCTTTTAGGTATATACCCAGAATTGGAATTGCTGGATCTTATGATAATTCTGTTTAATTTTTTGAGGAACTGCCATATTGTTTTCCAGTATGCACCATTTTACATTCCCACCAGCAATGCATGAGAGTTCCAATTTCTCCACATCCTCACCAACATTTATTTCCTTCTTTTAAAAATAATAGATAGGGGCTTCCCCGGTGGCGCAGTGGTTGAGAGTCTGCCTGCCGATGCAGGGGACGCGGGTTCGTGCCCCGGTCCGGGAAGATCCCACATGCCATGGAGCGGCTGGGCCCGTGAGCCATGGCCGCTGAGCCTGCGTGTCCGGAGCCTGTGCTCCGCAACGGGAGAGGCCACAACAGTGAGAGGCCCATGTACCGCAAAAAAAAAACTATAATAGACATCCCAATGGGTGTGAAGTAGTATAAGTAGTATCTTAGTGTAATTGTGGTTCGTGTTTCCCTAATGACTAACATCTTCCATGTGATTATTGGCTGTTATGTATCTTCTTTAAAGAAATGTCAACACAAGTCCTTTGCCCATTTTTAAATTGGGTTGTGTTTTTTTTTGTTGTTGTTGAGCTCTTATATATTTGGGATATTAATCCCTTATCAGATATATGATTTGCAAATGTTTGCTTTAATTCTGTGGGTTGTCTTTTCACTCTCTTGATAGTGTCCTTTGATGTGCGAAAGGTTTTAATTTTGATAAAGTCCAATTTATCTATTTTTTTTCCTTCTGCTGCTTCTGCTCTTGTTGTCACATCCAAGACAACCCTACCAAATCCAATGTCGTAAAGATTTCCCCCTATATTTTCTTCTTACAGTTTTATAGTTTTAGCTCTTACATTTAGGGCTTTGATCCATTTTGAATTAATTTTTGTATATGGTGTAAGTTAAAAGCCCAACTTTATTCTTTTGCAGCTGGATATCACCAGGCCTTCTACTAACATTTATTTTTCTCATGTATAAACAGGATTGTAATAGCTACATCCTACATTCTCTTTTAAACCTGTTATATATAACATCATATTGTTAATAAGATGACTACACTGTGGGCAATTTAAGAAGTAGATTTTAATTCAATAAGACATTTTTTGTTGATTGTATTTCGTAGGTTGACTACACTCTACACCACAGCGTCTTAGGGGCCTATAAAGAAAGACATCAGCTGTGTGGAAAAAAGAAGTGGACCAGGGGCTGAATTTAAACAAACAAACAAAAAATACCACCAGGGGTTGTTAGGAAGAGGAGTCAACTCTAGAGATGAGCGCTGCCTTCACCAATAGGTTTGGAGACACGTAGTGTTAAGACCCCAGCTACCATTAAGGACTTTTATAATTAGAAACACAGTCTAGAAGAGTCCTCTGATGCTCTTGTGGAATAAAGGCATTTCTTGGTAGTTTGCAGCAGATCAGTTTTGTTTTCTGCCCAGCGTTAACCCGGGAATTTTACCACTCACCCCGGCTGGGCGGCGCGGTCGCCCTCCCGCCAGGCCCGCGCTCACCCCTCGCGTCCGGGGCGCCCTGGTCGCGGTCCTCGCATCCTCCCCGGGGTCCGCCGCCCCTCCGCGGGCCTTCCCATCCTCCCTGCCCTCCTTGGAGCCGGCCGCCCCTCTTGAGCCGCGGGACTCGCGCATCTCGCGGCTCCTCCGCAGCCGCCGCTCGGCTGCAGAGGCCAGCGCTCCACCCCGAATAACCCGTGGCAGTTTGCGGGGCTGTGTTGTTCCAGCTCCCGCCGGGCGAGCCCTCCGGCGTGGGGCCCGGCCCTGGAGTGTGGCTGTGAGCCCCAAGAGACCTGTAGACCTCTTCAGACCACCGTGTATCTTTCAGGACAGGATTTCTGCGGACAGCATTTGGAGTGTCTCCCGCCAAAAGCAAAACACTCGGGACGACAGAAGCTTAACTCTGCTCTTCCCCCCAGCAGAGCTTCAGAAGGTGGGGCAGGTCGCTGTTGAGCAAGGGAGGCTGGGTCGCTGGGTCGCTGGGTCGCTACAGGGATGGGGATACGGGTGGCGGCAAGCAGAAGGGACCTGAGCACGTTTACAAATCCAGCCTCTCGTGAGGTTATGAATCGTGGCCTGGTCCGAAGGTTATGACCTAGTGAGACAATTACCCACCCCTGGGCACCTACACAGCACTGCCTTTGATTGAACAATACCTTTTCAGAGCAGATGCTCGGGCTACCTCCTTTAATATGTACATGCGGGGTGGATATCATAAGTCATAAACTTTAGTGAGAAGTAGGCTGATACTCATCAAAAATTAAAAAGCAGAAAAGAACCTCAAGATGATTATGCCTAAAAAGCCTGCTTACAGACAAAATCATAGAAAACGTATTCTCTTCTTGAAGATTCCTAAGTATGGAGATTTAAAAAGATTATTTAGATAGTTAAGTTCTTCAGCATATGTAAATGTAATTCACGTATGAGTAAGGCAGCGTGATAATAATGGGAAAAGTCAAGAACTTGCAATCAGGGCAAACGTAATTGAGTCCCGGTTCTGCCTCTTTTTTTAAATTGCGGACTTGGGCAAATCACCTAACCTCTCCCCCACTTAATTTCGTCATCTTTAAAATAAGAATAAGAATAGCATCAACGTTATAATACCGTTACAAGAAATAAATGAGGTAGAGTATATAAAAAGTATACTGTAAAGTGCTATATAAATATTAATTTTTCAACAAATTTGTGTTTTGTACCCAACTTACACTGTAGGCATTTTCCCCCAGAACCACTTATTTCTATTTTTTATCTTTATAATCAACATTGACACTTTTCCTTTTCTCTACATCATTGTATTGGTCACTGCACACCACTTTAAAATGGTTTTTTGTCATCATGTTCTATAACTTTAATTTTGATAAGGCCAACCTTATGAAAATTTATTATCTTCTGTGAGCCATGACATTTACAATTCAGGTGCCACCAAGTGGACGGTGGTGCCTGTTTTATGGTTGTGTGGGCTTACTGACTAGCATATTCTCTGATTTGGATAAGAGAATATAGATTAGTCTATAACCTAGCCAATTTTTTCTATCATATCTATTAAAAAATAATAGTCCTAAAGTATGAACTACTTAATGACTAATGACATACGTTGGAGACACACAAACACATATTCAAAGCCCTTTCCTCACTCAATTTCAACTTTTTTTTTTTAATAAAGGGATTCTTTAAAAAAAATAAATTTATTTATTTATTTTTGGCTGCGTTGGGTCTTTGTTGCTGTGCACTGGCTTTCTCTAGTTGCAGCGAGCGGGAGCTACTCTTTACTCCTTGCGGTGCACAGGCTTCTCATTGTGGTGGCTTCTCTCTTTGCGGAGCATGGGCTCTAGGTGCGCAGGCTTCAGTAGCTGTGGCACGCGGGCTCAGTATTTGTGGCTCATGGGCTCTAGAGCGCAGGTTCAGTAGTTGTGGTGCACGGGCTTAGTTGCTCCGTGGCATGTGGGATCTTCCCAGACCAGGGATCGAACCCCAGTACACTGCATTGGCAGGCGAATTCTTAACCACTGCACCACGAGGGAAGTCCTCAACTCTTTTTAATAACAACTTGCCAAAACCATCAAAGGTTCTTTTGGAGTTGAAGCCAGAGCTGGAATGTTGCAGCTATTAGAATGGATGAAATGTGAAGGCAGTAGAGAACTACTGGAGTGGTGCATTCCTGAAAGCCCTGAAGAACAGGTGGGTCAAGTTACCAAAATAGAGCAGGTTGGGTAGGAACCAGAAAGGAGTTGTGGTATGCTCAGCATTAATCACTGGGATGTCAGGGAGAATGTTGACATCAAGTCAGAACCAAAATGAGCCAGGAAATTAGGAGACCAAAAATGATACCTTACCAGGGCAGCAGTTAGGGACCAAGATGAGTCAGGCTGCCATGGGAAAAAGCCAATGTATCCTTGTATTAAATCTTGTATGCAAATGAATGCCACCTGGAAACTAGAATCTCCCTTTGGGTTGATGTCAAGAGCTTTCCACAGTTGTCTTCCTTTTAAAAAAATCTGGTATTTATTGGGCACTTGGTATGTGCCATCAGTGTTCTAAGCACTTTATTTGTATTATCTCTTGTAATTTTTATAACAATCTTATGAAGTAATCTATTTATCTGCATTTTATAGAAGAAACTGAGGCAAAGGAGGTTAATCAGCTTGTCCAAGGTTACTCACCCAATAAATATTAGAGCTGTGACTCTATTTCAGGCAGACCTCAGAGCCTATGCTCTAAACCATTATAGTACATGGCTCGCTGCAGTTTTAACTCATGCTTATCAACTATCACCATTTCACCAGGCTCAGCCTTGAGAGAGATGGCTAGAGACATGCATATCAGGTCCAGATATTATTTAGTCTATTTTTTTTGGTTAAGGACATAATATTTTAATAATTTTTAAAGAAGTATAACTTAGGGGGAAAAATCTTTAACTTTATTCCCTTTGAGGTTAAAAAGCCTCTATATAGCTTGCTGCATAAAAGCACTTGAAATTTTGCCATCAGAATTCTTCATCGTGGATTCTGCTCAATTTTGTTCATTTATGGAAGACAAGTTAGCTTTATTGTTCCTCCTTCAAGGAAAGACCACGTTTACCTCTCTGCATTCTAAACTCTCAATCCTTGCATCTTTTCTTTCTCGGGGCATATTGGATTTAAAGGGATTTCAGGATATCCAAATGAAAATGTCAGCAAATGAGATATGTGGGTTAGAAATCAAGAGAAATTAGGACTAGAGCTATGAATTTGGGTGTTACTCATGGAGAGGTTATAGTTTAAGTCGTGGGAAAATATTCAAAAAATGAAAAAAGAGAGCTCAATCCAGATAGAAGAGACTTTATAGATCATTCTAGTTCAGTCCTTTCCACAAATCTCAACTCCCCAGAACAAAAAAAATCCAGCTCTACTGCTGTACCTGTGATGATGGAAACTCATTATCCCCTGCATTAGTTTCCTCTTGTCACTGTAACAAATTACCATGAATTTAGTGGTTTAAACAACACAAAAATACAGTCCTATGGTTCTGGAGGTCAGAAGTCCAAAATGAGTTTCACTGGGCCAAAATCAAAGTGTTGGCAGGGCTGAGTTCCCTTCAGAGGCTCTAGGGTATGAACTTACTTCCTTGCCTTTTCCCGTGTTTGGAGGCTGCCTGCATTCTTTGGCTCATGGCCCTTTCCTCCATCTTCAAAGCCGGAAACATAGCATCTACACATCTTCCTTTGTCTCTGGCCCTCTGCTTCCGTCATCACATCTTCTTTGATTTTTCTGCCTCCCTCTTTCATCGTTTAAGGACCATTGTGATTACACCAGGCTTATCTGGATAATCCAGAATAATCTCCTTAAATTAATCATATCTGCAAAGTCTCTTCTGCCATGTATGGCAACATATACAGGGGCTCCAGGGATTAACATATGGACATCTTTGAGGGCCATTAGTCTACCACACCCCCCAAAGTAGCCCACATCCTCATGGCTAGAAAGTTCTCATATTGAGCTAAACTTTGCCTACATTTTGTGCATTGACCCAGGCTTTGTCTTCTGAAGTCACAAATATTAAGTTTAATATCTGCCACATAACTCTCCTTCAGATACTTGAAGATATATTGACCCCCTCTCCCCCAAACAAAACCATTTCTTCAATAGCTTAATAGGATATAGTTCTAAATCCTATTATTTTGGTTGGACTCCTGTGGAAAGCTTTGTTTTATCAATGTTTATTTGAAAATGTGGTGTGGCCGGATCAAGCAAGAATAAGTAGGGCCAATATTCCTCTGGTTCTAAGCACTGAATTTTAATTAACGAAGCCCATGATTGTAGTCTATTAAATTGTTGTCTTTCCAAATACTACTGAAGGACATGTTTACCTAAGCTATAACTGTAAAGTTGATTTTTAACTAAAATACTGGCTTTTACAATTAGGTTTATCAAATAATTCTTTAATGTCAATGAACAAATTAATAATCCTTAACTACATGTGATCTACACACTTAATTACATGTGAGTTCCTATCCAAATCATTAATAAAAACGTTAAGTGTGATGGAGCCCGTAACAGGGTCTTGCAGCATAACTGAAGGATTCGTCCAAGAGAACATTTATCTGCTTTCTTGGGCCTAAGTCCTTCAAACAGGATCTAACTGCGTTATAATCTGAGCCACAGTTTTTCACCTTGTCCACAAGGAGTTCAATGTTTTATGCTCTTCATATAGCATTTTCCTTGACTACCAATATACCAATATTAGCTGAAAAAGAAATAAAGTTAGTGTAGCTTAAGTTATTTTTGGTAAACTCAGGCTGGCTGCCAGTGATCAACGTCTTCTCCTTAAGTGCTCTCAAATCACCAATGAAAATACATTCTAGACTTTTTCCTGGTACTAATATTAAGTTTGCCAGAATACAGTATGCAGACTATATTTTCCTTCCCTTGTTGAAAATTGTCTTGTTCTGACTTTACAGTCTTTGGATCCCTCTCTTCTTCCTTACAGTTCCTCAACTGTGAATCATTGTGATGATGTACAGCAGGAATGGCCTCGTCTGGAAACCCTCTTGGTCCAGGCTGGGTTGTGAGGCACGTTCAGCTCCTCAGAGACTAATAGTAAGGAATGCAAAGAGTAGTTTCATCATGTGAGAGGAATGGGGTAGATGGTATATGTGGAGGCTGTATCAATGATTAAGTACAAGATAAATAAATTTCATTATTTTCAATTTAATTGTTTATTTACTTAGCTTCCTTACAAGTCTACAAAGAAGTTAGAAGGTGACTAGAGGAGCAATAGGAACCTTTTTGTTCTGAAGCGTAGAGATCTTTGATCAAGTACATACTGGCAATAGGCTTACCAATATATAACCAACACAACCAACAGTGAATAGGTTTTTATCACAATTAATCACTTTCCAGGCTAAAAAATCCTTATTTTTACATGTGAATAGTTTATACTCATACCATTAATTAAGAAAATATGGCAACAGAAGCATAATCTACAATTTTGATGATTTTTAATAAATAATCTGGTGAAAGACTTTTAGTGGATAGATGCAATTATGTACATGCCTGGTTTGGTGCTCTGAAACATTTGTGGAGGCTATAAATTTAGTCTGTTTCCATAATGTAAGAATATATAGATATTGAACAAAGACTAATTTAAAAACTAACGAGTTTAAAAACTGACTTTTAAATGTCAAATGAGAAAGGTTTTTGGAAATGGTTATTCTCCTCTTGGGAAAACTTGCTCATGGTAGACTTCCAATTGATATTTGTTAAATGATTAAAAACTTGATAGTACCATCCAAATTATTGGTTTAATTTAAATTTGTCTATGTTAGCAAACTTTCTCTCTAGCTGCAAAGGGCAGCATTAATAACTTGCATACAGAGAGAGAGAGAGAGAGAGACACTTGTGTAATGAGATGCCATAGACATTTCTAATAATTATATTTTTATGAAAAAAATAGAGAAAAAATCCTCAATTCTTTAGCTATTGAGATGTCTTTGCATTGTTTTAGATTTTTCAACTTGTTTTTCTTAGTTTTTATAAAATATTTCATATTTCAGCAAGGAAAAACTTTAAAAACCTCTGGCATGTATAGCACCATGTTTTTAATTAAAATGCAAAGACTATTTATTCTCTTATAATGCTAGGTAGATGTGTTTATTAGAGCATAAACTCTCTGAGCATAGAACTTTGTGCTATTTGTCTTTATAGCCCCAGTACCTGGGGCGGGAGGAGTTCAGTAAACGTTTGTATAAATGAAAACATCACCTGTCAGATCATCTGTATGAAGAGAACAGAACAAAAGAGGATGTATAAAGATTTTCACTTACTTAATTTAGTACATCTTCTTTACAGATGTTTGGTGTTTATCGTCTCTGGAGAGCAAAAGTGGTCTGAAGCTGAAGAGATAGTTCTTCATGACTTAAGCAATGAAGAGAAATGAAGAACTGTTCCATCTTTACCCATTTGCTCTTAAACTTTAGTCTGAGTTCTTTATATCCCCTCCACAAAATGCGCCAAGTCAGTTAAGTAAGGTTAACAAGAAGTTTTGAGGATATGTGAATGAATGTGAAAAACCATTCATTATAACAGCTACATAAACGTTGTACACATTTAAGAAAAGAAGAGTGCTATTTAAATTTTATATGTATACAAAATTAACAAATCCTCTTTGGTCTATATCATTCTAAACAGCATTTTTATACCTACAGTTTGGGATTTTGACCTTTTGGTTAATCCAGAAATTTGGTCCAGTTAGTTCTTTCACTCATGTGTGCATGGGTGTGTGTGTGTGTTTGTGTGTAAATTTTGGTTTTGCTCTCACATCGGGATTTCTCACTTGTCTCTGGCAGTCACAGATAACATTACTTCACAGAACCACTCTAGGAGGCGGTTTAGAATAATTATTGAGCTTTATGGTCTTGTGAAGCTAGATTTGTTTTTTGATAGAATGTATGTAATATAAATCTTTCTCATTAAAGTCCTCCTAACAATAGAGAAAAGTAAATATTACTATCTCAACTCTCCACAAAAGATCTGGAAACCAGTGTAGCCCTAAGATGTTCATCTTTTTCAAGTCCCATTTTTAGCTTTACAAATTCATGGACTGGGCTTCCCTGGTGGCGCAGTGGTTGAGAGTCCGCCTGCCGATGCAGGGGACACGGGTTCGTGCCCCGGTCCGGGAAGATCCTGCATGCTGCGGAGTGGCTGGGCCCGTGAGCCATGGCCGCTGAGCCTGCGCGTCCGGAGCCTGTGCTCCGCAGTGGGAGGGGCCGCGACAGTGGGAGGCCCGCGTACCGCAAAAAAAATAAAAAAAAATAAAAATAAAAAATTCATGGACTATTTTGCCAGAA
This sequence comes from Lagenorhynchus albirostris, assembly GCF_949774975.1. NCBI lineage: Eukaryota > Metazoa > Chordata > Mammalia > Artiodactyla > Delphinidae > Lagenorhynchus > Lagenorhynchus albirostris. Next base: position 63,727,568 of record NC_083095.1, on the reverse strand, counting down.
TACATATGTTCATTATCTTGATTGTGGTATTGCCACAGGTATGTACATACGTCAAAACTCATCAAATTATACACTTAAAATGTACAGTTTATTGAACATCATATATCCTAAGAAAATTTAAAAAAAAAAAATGTAGCTTCGTGGAAGAATGAGTGAACTATAGTAGCACAAAACATAGATGAATGCCACAAACATAATGTTCAGCAAAAAAAGCCAGATACAAGAGTACATGATATGTGATTCACTCTTAAGGGATGGTAGTAACTCAAAAGGAGTATAATGAGGTCTTCTGAGGTGATGGTGATTTTGTTTCTTGAATTGGATTACATGGGTCCATTTACTTCATGAAAATTCATTGAACTGTGCTTTTATGCACAGGATCTCTGTGGTGAGGGAATAGTTCTGAATCTTGATTATGGTGGTAGTTACACAAATCTACAAAGATGTGATAAAAATCTCGTAGATTTTTTATACACACATACAAATGAATGCATGTAAAAGTGGTGACATCTGAGTCTGAGTGGTGAGGTCTGTGGATTGCACCAATGTGCAATCAGTTTCCTGGTTTTGATATTATACTACAGTTATGTAAGATGCTACCATTGGGGGAAACTGGGTGGAAACTCTGTACTGATTTTTCAACTTCCCGTGAATCTATAATTATTTCAAAATAAAAATTCTATTGTGTAAAGTAGTATTTTAGTATGTGAACATCTTTTGAATTTTCTACTTACATCCCCTTTCTAGAAATTTCCCTCCTCCCCCCGCTCAGGATTGCGGTGAAAGCTGTTATGTTCAGTCTAAGTGGTCCCAAACCCAGAAGGCAGTTGACTAGTCCAGGGGTGGGCATCTATCCTAATGAGGGAATTAGAGCCTTTTCCTGAAAAAATGGCATTTGGACTGGGAGCTGTCTCTCTTCATGTGCCTATACCTTGTGAATTCAAGAGCTTTCCAGAGTGTCCTGTTTTCCATTGTGTCGTCAGGGGTAGCAGAAGAACCTGGTCTACAGAGAAAAGGTGGTATGAAGTAGATGTACAAAAAACAGGAGACACAGGAGAGGGAGAGTCCTTTGGACATTCCTGGCTCCTTATGTGCAGCTGAATTCCCATCCTTTGGTTTGCAAGAGCCTTCTATGCCTTTATAATAAATTCATCTTCCTATCTAAAAAAGATCCATTTGGATTTTTATTACTTGCAATCATAATGAATCCTAATAAATACATCTAGGAAGATAAAACCATATTTATCCTGAGGCTTACACTTAGAATATGTTTTTTTTAAATTTTTAAATTGAAGTATAGTTGATTTACAATGTTGTGTTAATTACTGCTGTGCAGCAAAGTGAGTCAGTTACACATATATGTACATTGTTTTTAAATATTGTTTTCCATTATGGTTTATCATTTTTTTTTAAATTTAAGAAGTATGACTTTACAGTATCTGAGATAAAGATTTCCACTTCCCCATAGTGCAATCTCACAGGATGTACAAAAGATTTAACCCATCCCTCACATTTTCAGGTGAGAAAACTGAAGCCAGAAAAGTTAAGGGACTTAGCCAAAGTCATACAGCCAGTTTCTAGAAGATCCAGAATCACTGTCCTGTTACCTCTCTCACTCCAATATTACATTGTGTGTCCTGGACGGAAGCCCCAGGATGCTCCATTGAAGGTTTTATTTGCTTGTTTTTAGTGTAGAAGCTGCGTAACTAATGACTCAGAACGTGGTTAATAAGGACCTACTTGAGAGATCAAATGAATAAGGGGTAGGGAATAGGGCTATAAATAGAGTTACAACTATAAGCGGTTAATACTAAGAAAAACGTTAACTTTTATCATTATTAGTCAGAGATATTCCATTTATGATTAGGACAGATATACATAGTCTTTTGAAAGTCAAAGGAAACATAACTTCAGGACAGATTACTTGAACGTTTTAATTCAAATAGTGAGTATCTAGAATTGAGGGAAAAATTTAAGACTATGTTAAACAGGATGTCAATACTCCGTTTGACGTACACTTCCTGAGAGGTGGAGGTTTGCTCTGAAACTTCCTGCTTGGTCATAAAGGGGAACAAAGCAACTGGAACACGTTAGTCTTTCTCTCTCAATCTGGTCCAATGTGGTTGATGAAAAATGCTGATTTGGGATTATTCTTAAAAAACAAAAGTAGCTGAAACACAGCTTCGTGTTGACTGTATTTCAGGGGGCACCTGTAAGGTAGGAAAGAAGTATTTATCCAGTTTTTAAATAAAGAGAAATCTGATAAACACGTGACTTGCTGGAAATCAAAGCACTGAATAGAAAAAGTGTAACTTGCAGCTTTCAGTTTCTATGTTCCCTTAATGGAAGTAGCTGCTCTTATCACTGCCAATGCATTGACCCCCTAAAGTTGTAGCTGTCTGCTTTTTGATGAAAGTTATCTGTTGATCGCGCCCCAAATGTCTCTGCTGGGGCTGTGGACCATCATATAGCCCTCTGTTATGCGTACCTGTAACTCTCACTACTCTTGTTCTCCCCTAAACCACAGATCGTCCTATCATTTTAGTAATTCCACTTGTAGAGGGGCGTTTTAATATTAATTTCTCAAGAGTAGAGAACCCAGCTCCATCACCCCTCAGGTGCATACGGGTTGTGCTTGGTCTTGATTCCCTGGAGCTGTACTCTCCCAGAGAGCAAGCGCTCACTCACTCACATGCTTGAGACCTTAATACCTTTGGGTTAGGGGGAAAGAAAAAATTTTCTCACTATACAGTTGCCTAAGAAAGTAAATAACTAAAAAAATATAAAAAAGGAAGGAAGGAAGGGAGGGAGGGAGGGAAGGAGGAAAGGAGGGGAGGGGGGAGGGGAGGGAGGGAGGAAGGAGCAAAAAAGAAATAAATAAAGGCTTCCCGGTTTCTTAAGATGTGTTCTGAGGGAGGGGTGTAAACAGGGCAGGAAAGGCTTCTTTGACCCTCATCGCAAGTACATTTCTTCTTGTACTTGAGTAGAGCCCCAACGCTTTCATATTCCATTGGCTTCCCAGTGTCCACACTCCTTTCTGGAACATTTTCTATCTCTTCCTGGCCTGTAGCATTGCATCTTCATAATATTGTTCTGCAAACAAATATATCATGCCTGTGGCTTTGCTACTAGCATTTGGCATAATATTAATTCATAACCCACTCCCAAGTCCCCATCAGGCACAGTTCCAGCTTGCAGCTCTGTCACAGAGTTATCCTTGTAAGTGTATTCAATTTAATTTAGCAAACACTTGTTAAATAGAGAGATATGGTGAGATAAATTAGAACTCATAATCCTATAACTTTGAAACTATGATAAATATCCGACATTGACAGATGATATTAAAAAGGTACAGACAATAAATAGACACTCAGAAAGTGATGACGGGAGAGAACAATTCCAAATGAGAATGGTGGGATTTTAGCAAAGTAGAACCTCATTTGAAAAAAATTACTATACTTTTCTTTGATGACATAAAGAATACCAGCTTTTCATTCTTAAAAGTTTGAAAAACACAGAAAAGCAGAAAGAAAGAAAAAAATACCCACCCCTGAGATAATCACTTTTAACATTTTGGCATACACATTTTGATATTTCATTTACATACAGCCATCAACACACACACATACAACGGGGATCTTATCTATGCAACACTGTAACATTTTTTAACCTAATAATATATTGTGAATATTTACTTACATCCTGAAATATTCTTCTATATCTGATTGTCAATTCCAGAATATGGATGGTCTATACTTAATCCCTGCTATTAGACATTTAGTTTGTTTCCAGTTTTTAAACATAAACAACACTGTTGTTAACTACCATAGGTAAATCATTTTGTAAGTATCAGGTTATTTTCTTAAGTTCCTAGAAATTGAACTGCTTAGTTACGTATTTAAACATTTTAAGGCTTTTATGACTCTCCTACTCACAACATGTGAGGATTTCCTATGCTGATGTGTAAAACTTTTCTAGGGGTGACAATATCTCTTCTTTGAAAACTTGATTTGTTTTGAAGATGCAGAAATTGTATAACAGAGATTTTCCTTCTTCGTATGTCATACCAGGAAAGAGACACAATGCTCTATCCATTCTACCCTGCCAGCTTGGTGTTTGGGCGGGGAAGGGTAAGTTTGTGTTTAAGGTGGTATCACACCCTTGTCACGTGAGCTACAATACGTAGATCAAAGAGGAGAAAAGTTCGGGGTGGTTCTTTTCATCTCCAGTTTGCTTGTGCTTAATGCCTTCTGTGCAATACTAAGCAGTCTACTACAAGTGGACAGTATGTGTCTTTCTTACCTGAATCTTCTCCCCTTCAAAGATAACAAATTCATTATTCATTATTTCATCATTTTCATTAAATATTCATGAACTGAAAGATCAGGTCTACGCAAAGTTAGGGGATTTTTTTTTGTATTTAATTGTAAACTATGTAATTTTTATTAAAAAAAAGAGAAAAAGAAAACCAAGTGGCATTAACTTGATTTGAGTATATGCATGATGAGGGTTAATCCCTTCCTGTTTTAATGAGTATGGCATTAAGTGTATATATATCTTAAATTTTAGTGCAGTGCAACCTATCATTGAGAAATTTCAAAACTATTATTTAAGATGTTGATTGTATGATATACAGGTGTCATATGTGTATCATTTAACCTAAGACACACTTAGGAAAGGGGACAAAGTATATTGTGGCTTTATTACAAACCTGTATTAAGAACTACATAGTAATATATATATGTATATATAGTAATCCTGGAATAACAATAGGTCATATATTATTGAAAAATATTATGTGAAGCAAAATTTCAACTAGTGATTTATTTTGCTTGTCTAGCACTCACCACTCCCACCCCTCCCCCAAGTAGAATATAAAGACTGTGAGCTTGTCTGTCTTGTTCACTGCTGCATTCCTATCTTGAACAGTTCCAGATCTGCAGTAAAAGGCTTACAAATATTTGCTGAATGAATGAAAAATAGACATAATTTTAAAAGAATAAAAAATGGCCTTAATTTATAAAAGTACTATAAACAAAAGTTCTAAAGGCATCCAGTTATAAAACAAACCAGATTTTTCAACAGAGTTGCATGTTTAATCTAATTCCAAACCTTAAAGTGGTAACATGAAAAAAAAAATAAAGTGGTAGCACGCATTACTGGTTCTCAATGAATGATGTAGCTGGATATTAGTAGTAATAGTTAAAATGCAGGTGACTAATTAAGGCATAGAGGGGTTCATAATACCAGTGTCAAAGTTAGCCTTTGGGGTTCTGACTGAACATTTGAGAAAGGGCAGAGCGTCAGTCCATGTGGGCAGGTGTTTAAGCCTATAGAGGATGAAAAAGGAGGTAACCGCAGTAGTAATTTCTCTTTTTCTGATTTTGTGGGCTTCTATTTAACTTTTGTTTTTCACCCCTTATCATCCCAAATTAAAGGATCAATTAACTCCGGGGCACCTGAGTAACTGATCTTTGGTAACTTGATAACTTACATAATTTTAGGAGAATTAATTAAAATATGTTAAACGTAATGGAAGCTTAGAAAGCCCTATCTTTTTCCAGATGGCTACCATGTGTACCCTTTAAACTTGAACTTTTAGCCAAAGTCTTTAATATCAGAAAAAGGCAGATTTTTTTAAACTCATTTTTATTATAAAATATATACACCAAAGAGCATATAAAACATAAAGATTTTTAAAATAATGACTAATGTAACATCTATGTACCCACCAGCTTGAGAATAATTTCTTTTATATATATATATATATTTTTTTTTTTTTAAATTTTTTTGGCTGTGTTGGGTCTTCATTGTTGTGCGCAGGCTTTCTCTAGTTGTGGCGAGCGGGGGCTACTCTTTGTTGCGGTGTGCAGGCTTCTCATTGTGGTGGCTTCTATTGTTGCAGAGCACAGGCTCTAGGCACGCAGGCTTCAGTAGTTGTGGCACGCAGGCTTAGTTGCTCCACAGTATGTGGGATATTCCCAGACCAGGGCTCGAACCCGTGTCCCCTGCATAAGCAGGTGGATTCTTAACCACTATGCCACCAGGGAAGCCTGAGAATAATTTCTTAAATTAACTATTTATGAACACTGTCAGATGAATTGTCTGTTTTCCAGTTGAGCTTTCACAGAATGGTTTAATTAAATACATAAGTCTATTAAAATCCACAGCTCTGATCATATCTACTGCAGAGTACTTATTTCCAGAATTGAAGATAGTTACTATAGAGTTAGGAGTATACTATTTTTCAGAATAGTGGAGAGCTAATTAGTTACTTACGGCTTGTAAAAATAAAACCTCATGATTTTTAAAAATATTTATTTATTTCAAATTTATTTTGTTATGCTGGGTCTTCATTGCACCTTGTGGGCTCTTTGTTGCAGCATGCGGACTTCTTAGTTGCGGCATGCATAAGGGATCTAGTTCCCTGACCAGTGATCGAACCTGGGCCCCCCGAATTGGGAGCGTGGAGTCTTACCTGCTGGACCACCAGGGAAGTCCAAAAGCCTCATGGTTTTTTAATGGAAAAGTGTGACTGGAAACTACAGTTCTTTAAGATTAAGTTCTAAACTCAGAAGTGAGGTCATGACACAATCTCTAGGCAAGTTTCTAAGATTTTTCTGGGCAATAACTACCTTAACTGGGTAAGGAATAAATCTCAGATGAATATTAATTTCTTCTTTGAGTGAGATTTGAGCTAAGGGTAAGTTAACATTTATCAAATGGAATCTGTATTAGTTTTATCTATTGCTGCACAACAAATTACCACTTAGTGGCTTGAAGCAATAAACATTTGTCTCACAGATTCATTTCATTTTGAATAATTTCAATTGCTGTATCTTCAAGTTTACTGAGCTTTTCTTCAGCAGTGTCTGGTCTGCTGTTAAACGCATCCAGAGTGTTGTTCATTTTAGACGTTGTCGCTGTTGTTTACCTCTAGAAGTTTGATTTGGGTCTTCTTTATATTTTACATACCTCTTCTTATCATGCTTGTACTTTCCTCTACCTATTTGAAGGTATGGAGTATATTTATAATAGCTGTTTTAAGTATACCTCACAGAGTTTATGGGTTAGGAAGCTGGGTATGGCTTAGTTGGGTCTTCTGACTCTGGATCTCTGGCAAGGCTGCAGTCAAGGTGTTGGCTGTTGTTACAGTCTTCTTAATGCTTGACTAGACCTGGATCCACTTCTATTTCACTCAGGAGGATGTTGGGAGGAGTTAGTTCCTCTCAGGGTGTTGCACTGATGGCCTCAGTTCCTCACTGGATGTTGACTGGAGGCTGCCCTCTGTTCTTTGCCACCTAGACCTATCCATTGGGCAGTTCACAGCATGGCAGTCTCCTTCATCAGAATGAGTAAGTAAGAGATCAAGAAAGAGAGGAAGATGGAAGTCATAGGGTATTGTAATGTAATCTCAGATAGGACATCACTTTTGTCATATTCTATTCATTAGAAACAAGACACTAGGTCCAGTCCACCCACAACGGGAAGAAATTACACAAAGGTGTGAAATCCAAGAGGTGGGGATCATTAGGAACCTCAAAAAGGAGCAGAAGATGTTTTATTCCTGGGCAGTTAGTGGAGGATAATAACCACATCCTTGGCCCATTGACACCCTTATATAGTAGCATTTCTACTTTTATCAGTAGCCTTGTGGGCTCGTTTCATCCATTTGTCAGGAATGCTGACCATACAGCTTTTAGGTGATTACGATCCAGGAATGCCTACTGGAGAGGTCACTGTATGATAGTCCCTCTTCGGTTGCACCACCCCATATGAAAACTGTGTTTGAAGCTTTCCATGCTTTTTGTCAACCTAGAGGTGATTATCTTTCTGTTTGGAAAATGTGAGCTAACTCATCTGAAGTGATTTTTTAAAATCTCACAGGGAAAAATGTATTTATTATTTCATTTTGAAACTTTTCTTTTAAAATAATTTCTTCTGAGTTGCTGTCTCTGCTCTGTCATTCTGTGACTTGTGCTGGAAAATGATTCTACTTGGTTTTGGCTTCATTATAGTAACAAGTGACTACTTGAAAATTAAGTTTTATGCTCAATGCCTTCCATAATTAAGCTAATTTGTCAAATTTTACTTATGAGCAAAATTGCAGTTGTACGGTGGGTTTTTAAAACGCTGCTAGACCTAGAATGTGTTTAATACTTGAAGCTGTAAAATCAAGATATAATAAATGACTAAAAGAGTTTTTGATGTGTTTTCTAAAAGCCTTTGAGGAGCTACCTAAGTTGCTTAACTATTAGATACTTTGGCAAAGTATCATGATTGTTTTCCTCATTTCTCAGTTGTTCATTTTAGGCTTTTTTTTCTGCTTCCCACTTTTTTAGCTTCCTCCATCTTGTGAAATGATTCAGAAATTTTTTTAATGTGGATTGTTTATTCAATTAAGAAAATATTAGGAAATAAAAAGTTTATGGTATCACTTCTGTTATCAGTATGGATGGCATAACAGGGACCAGAACTAGTCTCCCACCTAAAAAAATTTTAAAACTGAACAAAATGTGTGAAGCAATAGTTTTCAGGTAGCAGATAGCAGGCAGTGCAGGATAGTGATTTCTCAGGAAGGAAATAAACAAGCTGAGTCCTATGATTGCCCCTAGCTGCAGGAGATCTTGCAGCCTGCAGCATAAGGAGAAGGAACCTAAACAGAGATCACCTACCCCTTTGAGTTGAGGAAACAGAATTTGAAGATCTGGGAGGTGAAGGCATCAGATTTTGATGGTGAAAACCAGAGGAAAGAGCTGCACAGAAGAAGAGCTGGGATCTTCAGCTGAGTATTGGTCAGTACATGCATGTGAGAAAACTACCATGGCTGGAGAAAGAATCACTGGAAAAGAATAAACGGGACACAACTTGGAGTCACACAGGCCAGGAGTAATTTGTGTTCCAATCAGAGAGAGTGGAAAGACCTCCTAACATGTAGTGCATCGAATAGAGTCTTCAGAAGGTTATTGCCTCAGTAGTTGGGCCAAATAAACCCTATATTAAAGGCTGTTCTGGACCTGCCCAGCAAAGCTTAAAAGTAAGCTTCGAAAGGATCAAATTGTTTTCAAGTAATGTAGCTGCATCCCAGAACAAAACCCCCAAATATGTAAAACTCCTTTACATTCCTTTGCATTCCTTCGTATTCCACAAAAACTCCAGCACAATGGCATCTAGTCAAAAATTAGGAAGTATTCAAAAAGAGCTGGAAAATACAATCTGTAATGAGGAAAAAAATCAGTCAATAGAAACAGTCCCAGAAATGACATAGATGATAGAATTAGTTAAATTAGTTAGGGATATTAAAACATCTATTTTGAGTATAGCTCCATATCTTCAAAAAGGTAGAGGGAAGTACAAGCATGATAAGAAGAGGTATGTAAAATATTAAAGAGACCTAAATCAAACTTCTAGAGATAAACAACAACAATGTCTAAAATGAACAACGCTCTGGATGGGACTAAGAGCAGACTGGTAAACTATATATATTTTTAAATATTTATTTATTTGTTAGGCTGTGCTGGGTCTTAATTGTGACATGTGGGATCTTTGTTACGTCATGTTTAGTTGCGGCATGCGGGATCTTTAGTTGTGGTATGCAGGCTCTTTAGTCGCGGTATGCAGGCTCTTTAGTTGCGGTATGCAGGTTCTTTATTTGCAGCACGCAGGCTCTCAGTTGCGGCATGCATGTGGAATCTAGTTCCCTGACCAGAGATCAAACCCGGGCCCCCTGCATTGGGAGCACAGGTTCTTACCCACTGGACCACCAGGCAAGTCCAAGGTTTAGTGAACTATTGCTATGAAGACATAGCAATAGAAATTATTCAAAATCAAGTGCAGAAAGATAAAAGACTGGGGGAAAAAAAGAGTAAAGCATCATTGAACTGAGGGATGTCATGCAGCCCAGCATATATGTAGTTAGAGTCTTTAAAGGGGAGGAGGAAGATGGAGGGAGGAAATAAATATTTGACAAAATAATGACCAAAATTTCCCCAAATTTGGTGAAAAGTATAAGCTCACAGATCCAAGAAGCTCAACAAATCCCAAGTCAAAGAAACATAAAATGTAACACACCAATGCTCATCAAAATGAAATTGCTGAGGACCAGTAACGCAAAGAGAATATTAAAAGCAGCCAGAGAAACAAGATACAATTACAGAGAAACAAAGGTAAGAATGACAGAAGCAGTGCAAGCCAGAGTACATAAAGCAACATCTTTAAAGTACTGAAAGACAGAGCTGTCAATGTAGAATTCTGAATCCAACAAAAATCTTTCAAAAATGAAGTCAAAGACATTTTCAGATATGTAAAAGCTTAGTGAATTCATTGTCAGCAGACCAGTTGAAGAAATGGAAAAGGTAGTTCTTTAGGCACAAGGAAAATTATAACCTTGTGGAAATGTGGATCTACACAAAGAATTGAAGAGCTCTAGAAATGGTAAATGTGTGGGTAAATATGAAAGTCTTTTTCTTTTAAAATATTTTTGAAATAATGGTCTGATTAAAGCAACAACAACAACAACATATCGTGTGATCTATATGGAACTAAATATGTATGACAGCAATAGCACAAAGGCTGGGTGGGGACAGAGGGAAGTATATGGTTATATATGACAAAGGGAATATATATGGTTAATATATAGCACAAAGTCTGGACGGGGACAAAAGGAAGTATATGGTTATACAATCTTTATACTATACAGGAATTGGTATACATTTTTGATTTTGGCCACGCCGTGTGGAATGCCGGATCTTAGTTCCCCAACCAGGGATCGAACCCATGCCCCCTGCATTGAGGACGCAGAATCTTAACCCTGGACCGCCAGGGAAGTCCCAGGAATCACTATGATATTATGTAAGGTAACCTGTGATGAGTTAAAGATGTACACTGTGAACCCTAGAGCAATCACTAAAAAACCCAAAGATCTATTGCTAATAAACAGATAAAGATAAAATAAAATCATTGAAAGTATTCTAATTAATCCAAAAGAAGGTAGGACAAGGGAAAAAGCAAAGAACAGATGAGACAAATAGAAAACAACAAGAAAAGTGGTCAATTTAAATTCAATCCTGTCCATAGTTATAGTAAATGTAAATGGTCTAAACACACAATTTGAAGGTAGAAATTGTCAGAGGCAGGCATTAGCCTAACAACCAGATCAGACAAAGACATTTCAAGGAAACAACAACTACAATCTACACACCAATATCCCTTGTGAACATGGATTCAAAAATGCTAGCAGGGGCTTCCCTGGTGGCGCAGTGGTTGAGAGTCCGCCTGCCAATGCAGGGGACACGGGTTCGTGCCCCGGTCTGGGAAGATCCCACGTGCCGCGGAGCAGCTAGGCCCGTGAGCCATGGCCGCTGAGCCTGCGCGTCCGGAGCCTGTGTTCTGCAACGGGAGAGGCCACAACAGTGAGAGGCCCGCATACTGCAAAAAAAAAAAAAAAAAAAAAGTTAGCAAATCAAACCCAATAATTTATAAAAATGGTAAAACATCATGACCGAATAAGGTTTATCCCAGGGATATGAAATTAGTTTAACATTTGAAAATCAAACAATTGAAGTTCACAATTTTTACAGACTTAAAAAGAAGAATCATGTAATTGTCTCAATAAATGCAGAAAAATAATTTGACAAAATTCAATATCCACACATGCTAAAATTCTCATCAAACTAGGAATAGAGAGGAACTTTATTTAACTAATAAAAGACATGCACAGAAAACCTATAGCTAATATCATACTTCAAGGTGAAAGACAATGCTTTTCCCTCAAGACTGGAAACAAGACAAAGAGATTTGTTCTTACTACTTAGGTTCAACATTTTACTGAAAATCATAGCTACTGCAATAAGGCAAATAAAAGAAATAAATGTGTATAGATAGGAAGAAAAGAAATAAAATTGTTTTTCTAAAGAAATCAACAAGAAACCTACTAGAACTAATAAATGAATTTAGCAAGATTGCAGAATACAGGTCAATATACAAAAATCAACTGTATTTCTATATACTAGCAACAATTAGAAATTGAAAAAATTTTAAATACCATTAATTGAAAATATTAAAAATATGAAATGCTCAGGAATAAATTTAACAAAAGAATTACAATATCTGTACTCTGAAAACTATAAAATATTGCTGAGGGAAATTAAAGGAGACCTAAGTAAATGGAAAGATATACCTTCTTCATGGGTGAGAAGATTCAGTATTAAGGTGTTTATCCTCTCCGAATTGATCTCTAGAGTCAATGCAATCACAATGAAAATCCCAGCATGCTTTTCTGTGGAAATTTACAAGTGGATTCTGAAATTTGTATGGAAATGTAAAGGACCTAAAATAGCCAAAACAATTTTGAAAGAAAAACAAAGTTGGAAGTTTTACAATGCCTTATATCAAGACTTATTATAAAGCTATAGTAATCAAGATAGTGTGGTATTGGCATAAAAATGGAAGAATAGACTAATAGAACAGAATAGAGTCCAGAAATAGACACACATTATATGGCTAAATGACTTTTGACAGAGTTTTCAAAGCAATCCAGTGGAAGAAGGAATAATCTTCTCAAAAATGGTGTTGAATAATTGAATATCCATATGCAGCAAAAAAACCCAAACTAGTTCTCTACCTTATACCACATATATATGTATGAGCTAAAAGTGTAAAACTTCTACGAAAAAACATAGGAGAAAATCTTAGTGACTGGGTTAGACAAAGATTTCTTATATAGGAAGGATCATAGAAAACACAAGCTATAAAGAAAAAATTGATAAAGTAGACATCATTAAAAACTTTTGCTCTTTAAAAGACACCACTGAGAAATTGAAAATTCAAGCCATAGACTGGGAGAATTATTTGCAAAACATATCCTATAAAGAATTTGTATTCAGAATATATTTAAAAACTCTTACAACTCAATAATAAGACAACCCAGTTTTAAAATGGGCAAAATTTTTGAACAGACATTTCTTCCCCCAAAATATACAGATGGCAAATAAGCAAGTGTAAAGATGCTCAACATCATTAATCATTAGGGAAATGAAAATTAAAAGCAAAATGAGATACTTCTATATACCCATTGGAATGCTTAAAATGAAAACTGGCTATAGGAAGTGTTGGTAGAAGAACTGGAGCTTTCATACACTGCTGTTTGCAATACAAAATGATATATTTACTTTGGAAAGCATTTTGTCAGTTACTTAAAAATTTAAACTTATATCTCTCGTATGACCCAGACATTCCAGTCCTAGGTTTTTACCCAAGAGAAATGAAAGCACATAATCGCACAAAAACTTATACACAAATGTTTATAGCAGCTTTATTTGTAATTGCACAAACTGGAAACAACCTGAAGTCCATGAAATGGTGAATGGGTAGAAAATGGTAGTATATCCATACCATGGAACACTATTCATCAATAAAAAGGAACAAACTATTGACACACACATGGATGGATATTAAAATCCTTATGCTGAATGAGAAAAGTTTGACCAGGAAAGTGTATGCAGTATGATTCCATTGATATAAAGCAAACTGATCTATCATGACAGAAATCAGATCAGTGTTTGCCTGGGGCAGGGGTCAAGAGAGGGGTGGATGACAGAGAAAGAAATCTCTAGAGGAGATGGAAATGTCTATCATCCTGATTGTGGTAACGGTTTCAAAGGTGTATGCTTATGTCATGGTATAGTTACTAAACTTATTGCAACTTATTGTATGTTGATTGTACCTCAATAAAACTGTATGGTTTGATACCAATATTAACATCAGATGTAGTACATAGAAGAACTAGTTAGAAATTCTAAATGTGTATCTTAATAGAGCCCTACAAATTGGTTTCTACAAATTGTTTTACCTGCAAAGACATATTTTATCAGTGCCACCTCCTTCTCACACAAGTCACTCTGATCCTTCGGTTTTGAGTATGTATGCATCTACCAGTCCCAGTAGCTATGATCAGTTTCCTAGCAAACTCTTATAAAATACAGAGAAAAAAGGATAGCATATTCCACTGCTTTTAGGCCTGCTGTTCATTGGTTTTTGGAAGATTTGCTCTCTTTTAGAACCTGGTCAGTCAGACATGTTCATAAAACCTTGTTTCAGGTCTACAATTATAAATGTAAGAGTTATCTTTAGTGCTAAAAAATGTATGGGGTTTCCCTGGTGGCGCAGTGGTTGGGAGCCCACCTGTCGATGCAGGGAACGCGGGTTCGTGCCCCGGTCTGGGAGGATCCCACGTGCCGCGGAGCGGCTGGGCCTGTGAGCCATGGTCGCTGGGCCTGCGCGTCCGGAGCCTGTGCTCCTCAACGGGGGAGGCCACAGCAGTGAGAGGCCCGCGTACCGCAAAAAACAAACAAACAAACAAAAATGTATGAAAGCTATGGAAATTCTGGATATCCACCCAGGGACCTCAGTGGACTTACATGAGAGGAGGAATAGAAGACCACTGGTTTACAGTGTTTTCAGACTTATACCTTTCTGTCCACATGTATATGAAACAGTAGGTGATAGTACTAAAATTATCTCATTCCCCCTAATGAGCCTACTGAGATTAAGACAATTTTTAATACAATTATTTGCCTTCTGAAAATCAAGCATGTACTTGTTAAACTAAGTACAGGTAGTTCTCTCACTTTATAATTTAATAATATCAACACTGCTGTGCTAAATAATTACCCAACTGTTACAGGATAAAGCCACAGATTATTTACAACCTAAGGTACTTTTTTTTCTACCTCATTTCCTTGTTTTTTAAAAAAACAGTTTTATTGAGACATAATTCACATACCATACAATATATGGTTTCAACCAGTTAAAGTGTATAATTAAACAGTTCTTAGTATATTCACAGAGTTGTGCAACTGTCACCACGATCTAATTCTAGACTATTTTTATTACCCCTAAAAGAAACCTCGTACGTGTTAGTAGTCATTTCCCATCCTCCCTCTGCCCCACTCTCAGTCATAAACAACCACTAATGTACTTTCTGTCCTTATAGATTTGCCTGTTCTGGACACTTCACATAAAGGGAATCATACAGGGACTTCCCTGGTGGTGCAGTGGTTAAGACTCCGCGCTCCCAATGCCGGGGGCCCGGGTTCGATCCCTGGTCAGGAAATTAGATCCCACACGCATGCTGCAACCAAGAGTTCGCATGCTGCAACTAAGAGTTCGCATGCTGCAACTCAGGAGCACACCTGCTGCAACAAAGACCCGGTGCAACCAAATGAATAAAATAAATAAAATAAATATTAAAAAAAAGGAAATGCTGTGGTTTAAAAAAAATAGAATCATATAACATGTGATCTTTTGTGACTGGCTTCTTTCACATAGCATATGTTTTAAAGATTCATCCATGTTGTAGCATGGATGAATATTTCATTTCTTTTTATTCTGAATAAGTTAGTTCTATTCATCAGTTGGTGGGTATCTGTTGCCCCGACCCTACTTTTTGGCTATCATAAATAATGTTCTGTGAATATTTGTTCATAGTACAAGTTTTTATGTTGGCTGTATATTTCCCTTTCTCTTGGATACGTATCTAGGAGGGGAATTACAGGTCATATGGTAACTCTATGTTTAACATTTTAAGGAACTAGCAAAACTTTTGCAAAGCAGCTACACCATTTTTTATTCCTACCAGCAATATAGAAAGTTTCCAATGTCTCAACAACAACCTAAAGTACTTTTCAAGTTTCATTTTATCCCATAAACTGTGGGTCTCATGTTGCCAGAACACAGATATGTTTTAAGGAAGTTGCTTTCCCACTTTGCATAGAAGCTCCAAATATAATTTTTCTTTCTCTAAGAAAATGGAGTTAGACTAGTTTATCCTAAGGTGTCCTCTAACTCTAAAAGTCTATCCTTCATCTTCCAACAGAAAGAATGGCTCTTGTTATTTGCACCTTACAGTTTGACCTAAATAATGATGTCTGTTTGGCAAGGAAAAATAAACAAAGCTGGAGTCCAAAAACTGAGTCATTGTTTTAAGGAAATCGTGTATAGTCTCTCTCTACTAGTTGCCCTTTCTGCCTGTAAGCCAAAATCCTGGCATATTTTCCATGTTTCCAGTTGATTTTGAAAAGCTCAAGTATGTTTTTATTATGTATGTACAATTTAGTAAATGGGGGAAAAAAAGGAAGAGACTGAACCTACTTTCTATGTAGGTAACTTTCAATGTGAAAATAGAATCACATTAATAATTACCATCTAGGATGTTATATTCATAGTATCAAGCAACACCAATAAAAATATTAAAGCCATATTATGCTTCTCTTTTATTCAAAAGCCACAAATTTTGAACTATGACCTAGTTGTCATTTTTCCACTTGGGTTGAAGGCCCAACAGATTTATACATCAAGGCTGTAGCTCATATGTTTGACTGTTACTCAAGCATGTTGATGAGGAATCCAAAGGCAAAATGAAGACGCTTCTCTCCATTAGACTCTGTAAATTTTGTCATTAATATTAGGCCATGAAATGTAAAATATAGAGGCAGCATAACAAAAGAGCATAGGCTTTGGAGTTCAGACAGAAAATTGGGTTGAATCTTGTCTCTGCCATCTACTAGATGAACAACTTTGGAAAGTTTCTTACCTTCACTAAAACTCAGTTTACTCATCTGTTACTCACCTGTTAATAGCTCTTACTTCACTGGGTTGTTGACAGGATCAATAACACACTGTGCACAGGTAACACACCGTGCCTAAAATATGTGTTAATAAATTTTAGGTTTTTTTTTTTTTCCTGAAAATGTTTGTTGAGGGCTCAGGATTTAAATATATATTACCTTCCTGGTCTGGGAGTCTGTCTTGATTTAGGTCAGTATGGAAGTGTCTTAACAGAGCCTAGTTAAGAATTGATTCCTTAGCTTGTGATATTTTCCTTCCATTAGATTTAGGTGAGGTTTTTCATACATTTATTTTCTTCTTAGTCTACAGAATTACATTTTCATTAATCCATGTTGAATGTATTCCTAGGAGCTTATCTTGGGCATATTTTTCTTTTCCTCATCTTCCCAAAGAAAGCAGAAATTTGAGAAAATCAGTAAGTTTTAGACAATTTAACAACCAGATGATGATCATAGTTGTTGACAAAAAGCAACGTAATGGGGCTTCCCTGGTGGCGCAGTGGTTGAGAGTCTGCCTGCCGATGCAGGGAACATGGGTTCGTGCCCCGGTCCGGGAGGATCCCACATGCCGCGGAGCGGCTGGGCCCGTGAGCCATGGCCGCTGAGCCTGTGCGTCCAGAGCCTGTGCTCCGCAACGAGAGAGGCCACAGCGGTGAGAGGCCCGCATACCGCAAAAAAAAAAAGCAACGTGAAATTCGACTCTCTTAGAAATGAGCACTGATACAATTGCTTGATACAGTTATGATTATTATATCTGTCAGTTTTCTTGGGACACCTCTTTAGATAAAAAGACTAAAATCAATTTCTAATTCTATTTACGTGCTTTTTCATGTGTGTATCTCAAGATATTTATCATTCAGTTAATGTACATAATACTCCTGTGAAACTCACAGTTTGAAAACATGAATTAACTTATTTCACAACTGGGTGAACTGCAGCCTAAAATGGTTGAGCTGCTTAAGGCATCTGGACAAGTCTAGGGAAGTTAACAGCAGCCCAAGTTCCAAGGCCTGTATAATTAATATTGTAACCAAGAAATGAGTTCCTCTTAAAAGCAGAAAACTGTTACTGTGCTAACACATCCCCAGTGAAACCCTTAAGGGTGTTTTTTGTTTTGTTTTGTTTTTCTGTTTGTTCTCCTGGCTCTATTCTTATTTATTTACATGAAAAATGTTTGGAACTTTGTCTCAACCAAATCCTTCTCTTCAATGCTAATAATATTGTTTATCTTGTGTGCGTGTGTTTCTCACTCTTGGTAGGTTCCTTTTCTAGCTGTTTTCTTAATTTTTGCTTCCCAGCGTTCTTTTTTTTTGGCCATATACTTAGTATTGAACCATTTTCTTATGCTGATAGTATGAGATTCCATTTATTAGATTTCTTGCTATTATCTTTTGACTTAGTAAATTTGCTGTAATGCCTCATTGATTTTATGTATCTTTAGAATGTAATTTAAAAAATTCTATTCACTCTGGGCCTTTGTACTCCCCCAACAAAGTCCCAAGGCCTCCTAAATACCTCTGACTCTTCTTTTCCCTCCATCCCCAGAGATGCTATCTTAGTTCACTCTTATTGGATTCACTGGACCACCACAGTGGCTTTCTGACAAGGATATCCTCTTGCCTGTTGTTTTTAATCATCATAGATAATGTCTCCAGAATCATGTTTCTATAGTTTTTTTTTTTTTTTTGCAGTACGCGGGCCTCTCACTGCTGTGGCCTCTCCCGTGGTGGAGTACAGGTTCCGGACGCACAGGCTCAGCGGCCATGGCTCACGGGCACAGCCACTCCGCGGCACGTGGGATCTTCCCGTACCGGGGCACGAACCCGTGTCCGCTGCATCGGCAGGTGGACTCTCAACCACTGCGCCACCAGGGAAGCCCAGTGTTCAAGTTTTGACGTTTCACTGTATTCTTGGGAAAAAAAAAGTTTTGCTTCTCCTGATTTCAAAAGAAAGTCATTACAGAAAAAACGGAAAATTCAGAAAAGTACAGAAAAGAATAATAAATTACCAGTAATTGTTCCACCTAGATATAACCTCTATTTATATTTTAGAGGCTATCTTTCTAGTTTTGCTTTTTCCTAGCAACTGCAATTATTTTTTATTTTAGTCCTTGTGCTAGCCTCCTCAGATAAAGCTGTGTACAAGGATCTTACAGAATAGAGATCTAATAAATGGGGTACAGTGTAACCTACCTTCCCCTCCACCCCTCCTTCATAATAGAAACTACTTCTGGTCTTTTGGGGGGCCATATCTGGACTTGGTATATAGAGTTAGTGACTAAAGAAGGACACATGTTGGGATTTCCTTGGTGGTCCAGTGGTTAAGACTCCGCACTCCCAATGCAGGGGGCTGGGGTTCGATCCCTGGTCGGGGAACTAGATCCCTCAGGCATGCTGCAACTAAAGGAGCTGCATGCTGCAACTAAGACCCGGTGCAGCCAAATAAATAAATTTTTTTTTTTTTAAAAAAAGGGAATTCCCTGGGGGCGCAGTGGATAAGACTCCACGCTCCCAATGCAGGGGGCCCGGGTTCCATCCCTGGTCAGGGAACTAGATCCCACGTGCATGCTGCAACTAAGAGTTCGCATGCCACAACTAAGGAGCTGGCGAGCCGCAACTAAGACCCGGTGCAAATAAATAAATAAAAATTCAAAAAAAGGAAAAGTACACGTTTATATTTTTAACAAAA
Organism: Lagenorhynchus albirostris; assembly: GCF_949774975.1. NCBI lineage: Eukaryota > Metazoa > Chordata > Mammalia > Artiodactyla > Delphinidae > Lagenorhynchus > Lagenorhynchus albirostris. The sequence goes on along the minus strand of NC_083095.1, from coordinate 63,708,255 downwards.
TAAAAGAAAGCAGGGGAAAACCAAAATTTTTTCACACAAATATTTTAATAAAATTATCACGCAAAGTTGTATATATACACATACAACTATTTACAAATACGTAAGCATATGTACAAAGACTAGAAAGGAATATACAGAAAAAATATGTGTTAGGATAGTGGGGTTCTGTTTCTTTTAAATTATTTTGTAATTATTTTACACTGAGGTAGGACTATTGTAGTGTTAGAGAATCTTGTATAAATGTATTTGTTCAAGAGCTTCCTTGTCAATATCCTTTTCTGGGTATACATCATAGTTCAGTGGTACCTCTTCAACCCAGGGAGATAACTGTATATTAACCTGGGAAAAAAAAGGTCATAAACAAATAAGAAAATTGCAGAATGAACCTATTCTCTTGAATTTTGAGAAATCATGACTAAGTAATTGAACACAAAGGATTTTTATTACAATGAGAGGGACTAAGTTCTACATGGTGCCACATAATTCTTTGTCGTACGAAATGGTAAGTTTGTGGATTCAGGGACTTAATTAATTTACCTTGATTTTGGAATTTGAAAGAATAAAGAACATATAGTATAATTATTTTAATGTAAATAGTTTAATAATTAAACCAGCTTAAACAATAAAAGATTAAAACAACAATGGGAGTACACAGAGAAACGGTTCATATACACACAGTGATGGTGCTAAGAGGTTGCACGAGAGGGGGTAATCTCCCTCCATAACCTTTATCAGGCCCTGCCCTTCCCACTGCAAATCTGGGTCTCCGGGATACAGAAATTCTGGAGCCACCAATGGATATATCTGTTTAAAGAAGTTTCATTAAATAGGAAAGCAATAACGTTATTCAAGAATTTATATATAAGGACTCTTTCAAAAATATTTTACTTTGGTAAGTGAAAATCACTGAATTATTCCAATACATATAGATATTATAAACTGGAGAGCACATATTTTAAAAGGTACGTTTTTATGAGTATGGAAAAGTATGGTAGAATCATACCACTCACGGGGTAGGGATCTCATGGGGAGGGAATTAGGTGGGGGGGAACTGGGGAGATCAACATTGTTTCTTTATGTATCTCTGGATTATTTCCCTTGTTATGACAAACATGAATTACTTTTGTAATTTAGATGATTGACAAAAATTTTTAAAGAAGGTATTATTGATGATTGTTTAGTTTTTTAAAGGAAGAAATATATATTTAAATTTGGCAGTGCTTATATGTGAGGAAAGAGATATTAAAGAAAATGATAATATGACTCTGTACTAAGAAATGCCACAGTATCTTTCATCTAGGGATCTCAAAGAGCTTTACAAACATTAATTAACCTTTATAAAAGGGTCAACTTATTGGGCTGAATCTTATTATTAAGTATCAGCCTTATTTTGTATGGAGAATCTGAGGAACATAGAAGCAGTTTGTGCAAGATTCCAAACTTGACCTAGAAGCTCAACTGTGTACAGGATGTGGGCCTCCAGTCCACTTACTGATTCTAGAAACCTGAACAGCTCTGTTCCTTTTGTTCTCAGGGAAAAAGTTATGATGTGGGTGTTCTAAGTCTCTTACAAATATTTAATAGCATTTGTTAACCTAAATAAAACTGTAACCCCACAGCTGGAAAAATTGGGGGTGGAGAAGCAAAGGAATCTGTACACTTTCAGAGCTCTTGATGCCAGTGAACAAACCACAAATCAGTTCTTAAGCCATAAGGTTTTGTTATTCTTTCTATCATTGTCACTATATTCAGACAGAATATTTCTAGAATATTTTAACAGCTATCAGAAAAAAGCAGAAGAAAAGTTTTGACAATAAAAATGCTGGGAAAGAGGCTTACATACCTGAAGACTTGAGAGAGAATCTTCAAGGCTCGGCACGGTCACTAATAAGGATCCTCGTTTCTTTACATTATGGCTGATATATTCCCAGGCTCTGTAACACATTCAAAACTTATATGTTATGCTTTACCAGACACTGGATATTTTTTCAAAATGAGGATGACAAAAAAAAATATAGCCCAGGCGATATGTAGAAATCCAGATGGGTAAAAATGTTTGCCAGCAGAAAACAGGACCGCAGCAAGATACTAGAAATTGGTAAATTCAGTTCCTGAAGGGATGTTGGCAAAATTGTGAAGTGACAATACTGAGAGAGATTTAACAAGATGGGGATTAGGGTTAATACAAGGGATTGTGGGTAAGGCCAAAAGGAAGTTTTCAGAACTGATAAAGAAATCAAAGCTGGATCAGCGTTAAAGCCTCTTCAATTCTTTATGAACTGTCAAACTTTCTGCAGAATGGAACAGGGCTGAGGGGTGTGAGTGGGAAAGAGTCATGGAGAAAGGCCACAGAAGCCAGAAAGCAAGCAAAGACTAAAATAAGAGTATAACATAGAGATTAGATCTTTAAAAATAATATCAAGAGTGAAATCATACTTTATTTGGCTGTCAGAAATATTCAACGGAAAGAATTCTGGACATTATGGCACCTGAGAAGTTTAATGAGATCAACTAGATTTAAAGCACGATGGCACACCATGTGCATGTATATGTGTCAGAGGGCAGTGTCTGACCAGTTCTGATTAACCTGTAGAGCAGACATGAATGGGATTTCTACACTGTGCGTTAGTTTTGACAGTACACCCTGCTATTGGGGAGCAAGGGTCAAGCAATGCAGGGATGTGCACCCCTTGTAGTGGGGCAGGTGGGCAGCAGTACCATTTGCACTTATTTTAGTTACAGCAATGGTTATTGGGTTTAGTATATTCTGGAGCTTACTAGGCAAAACGATACAAATGTTCTTTTTCTCGGGCTAGATATAAAACCAAGAAGCAGTGTTTGATAATAAATATCACTGTGCTTGGGCTAGAGCTGTTTGTTGTCTTGATGTAGTTCCTTAGAAATTATATATTTTACAAGTCTATTTAGTAAGACTGAAGAAGCTGAGTATCCTGGCACGGTTGGGCATGGCTCTCAAAATAGCACTTGCTGTTTCTGAGAAGCTGTCATTGTAGTAGTTGTATATGTTTCACCTACTGAAAAAATACAGAGGCACCTTTTAAACAAAGAATTACTCTACTTGCTACAATACAGAATTATATAGGTAAATGATCAATTTTGTCAGAACGATTCCAGTATCAGAATGCTTTACTGTATCTTCTAAACTTTCTCCCGTGTACTGTCATTCATGATGAAGGTAATTAACCATGAGAGGCTATCATCTATCTATATTTAGAATTCACTGCATTTGATTAACTTGGAGAAATGACTGAACTAACACATGGTCAGTACCTATTTGGTGAGTCATGCAGAGTTTGTGAATTAATTTTCCAAGATAGTTTTTTTTTGAGATTATTTATTTTTTTTATTTATTATTTTTGGCTGTGTCTGGTCTTAGTTGCGGCATGCGGGCTTCTCTCTAGTTGTGGCGTGCGGGTTTTTCACTGGACCACCAGGGAAGTCCCCCAAGATAGTTTTTAAAACAACCCAAACATGAAAATACTTTCCAGTATCAAGTTAACAGGTAGCATTCATCATTCTTCAGCATTTAAAATCTTCCTATATGAATCTGTGAAGAGTTTAAGGTGTTTTTCTCTTTTAACTTCTTACACAGCATAAACCTAGTATATTTCATTCTCCAACAATTATGTAATGTTTTGACTACAGGTCCTGAACCGCAAAAGGTAAAAAGCTATACATACTTTGTCCACTGGAAATTAAGCTTAAAGAGTGCACTATGATTAAAACAACTTGTTCATGTTGTGTTTCTGGCCTTTAGCCTGTGACCAAAAAATCATCACCCATTCTGGCTGAGCTCTGAGGATATGATTTGCTTTCTGTTGAACTAGTTTCTTTTTAAACTATTTACACTGTTAATTTTGTACTAACCTTAACCTACAAGTAATAGATACGTGTGTGTATGTGTGCGAGAGAGAAAATATAGACAGTAAAGGGGTGGCAGGATAAAGAGGGTTACTCATTCAGGATTCTACTCCATATTAACTGTTTATGGTCTATAATTATGTCTTTTTATTTCTTGCAGTAGAAACCTCACTGATGCACTAACCCAAACGTGTGTAATGCCCTTTCATAGATATGGAAAGGAGGTTTCCTGCATCCAGAGTATATGTATGTCATTATGATAAATAAGTCAGCAAGCCTAACTGACCAGAAAATCAGTGTCTCAGACTACAGGAATTTTCTAATTAGAGGAACCTATAAGTCCTGATGAGAAGTCAGAAAAGCCATCACAGGGAATTCCCTGGTGGTCCAGTGGTTAGGACTCCACACTTACTGCCCAGGGCGTGGGCACAATCCCAGGTCGAGGAACTAAGATCCCACAAGCCCCGCAGAGCAGCCAAAAATTTAAAAAAAAAAAAAAGTGATCAGAGATTTGCTAATTTTTCTATTGCTTGAATAGTGGAATAAACTCCAGGAACCTACTATTACCAATTAAGAACGTTTTAAAAATTTGATCATTATTCACTGTTTTCTAGCTGAATATTCTTGTATCTTGTTTTTTTAAAATTTTTATTTATTTATGGCTGAGTTGGGTTTTCCTTGCTGCGTGCGGGCTTTCTCTAGTTGTGGCGAGCGGGGGCTACTCCTCTTCGTTGCAGTACATGGGTTTCTCTTTGTGGTGGCTTCTCTTGTTGAGAAGCACGGGCTCTAGGTGCGTGGGCTTCAGTAGTTGTGGCAGATGGGCTCAGTAGTTGTGGCTCACGGGCTCTAGAGCACAGGCTCAGTAGTGTGGCGCACGGGCTTAGCTGCTCTGCGGCATGTGGGATCTTCCTGGACCAGGGTTCGAACCCGTGTCCCTTGCATTGGCAGGTGGATTCTTAACCACTGTGCCACCAGGGAAGCCCTATATCTTATTTTATAGTCATTTATAGGCACCAGTTAATTCCCATAATTTTGTGATAGGAGAGCATAGGACATGTTTTTTCAAAGAAAAGAAAACTGAGGCAGAAAAGAATAAGTATAAAAACCCACTGGGAATTGATAACTTCTTGCATCCCAGACTGCAAAGCAAATGCTTGGGTCATGAAACCATTTTATAACTACTCAAAATTAGATGTAATATTTACAAGGTTAGACAACTAAAGTTTATTTTTATTTTCATTTAGACATAACACATTTCCTTATTAATATAAACTCCTGACAGTTGAAGTCATTTCTGAGAAGTTTCATATCACTGCTGGGGCCCCGGGTTTGATCCCTGGTTGGGGAACTGAGGTCCCACAAGCCTCACAGTGTGGCAAAAAATAAACAAATAAATAAAAAATTTAATATGAAAACACTTCTACCAATCCCTTTTCATACTTTGTTAGATGTATTTTAACAACAGATTTCTTGCTTGAATAAATAACGTACCTGGCCTGTTCTGCCTCATTAAGAAAATATTCAAAGACATTATTCATTATAATAACATCAGCATTTTGCAGAAGTGAACCTTGTGTACAGATGTCTGCATGAAGCACCTAAAAAAGAATAAGTTCACGTAAGAGAACAAAGACACCGTATCATATAATCACGTAAGAAATAGCTATTGATTCAATGATGTTGTGAGGCAATATGGGAGATTCACACTTCTTAAAATGGGAGAAAAGTATATTTAATACTACTATCTATGGAAGATACTCAATACCTAATAAAAACCATAAGCTTGTGAAAATTTTGTTTTAGATGGAATCATTTATATAGTTATAATTACACTCTTTTCACTCCCAGTTCAGAGCTTTTTCCATTATATCACTAGTTATTCTGGCTCCATCATCAACTGGATTTGTACATTTGGGTAGTCAGTGTCTTCCTAAATAAAATGGAGTAATACATGTCCTGATTCACAGAATCAAATGGGACCATATAAAATTTAAAAAGTAATTTATAAATTGTAAAATGTTAATACAAATATTTTAACTGGCCTTGTCTGACTCTTCATCTAAAATTCACTTGAATATATTATCTATCCAAGAAAGCAAACAAAATAATTTATTGAAAAAACTATATACCTCAAAAAATTAACTTCGACTACAATCAACAAGTCTTGTAGACCACAGGCAAGATAATAAGAGGAAACATGTATTTGCTCAAGAGCAAAGCAAATAACTTTTATTTTAAAAAGGAGAGAAAAAGTTTTTTATATCATACGATTTCCTTCCAAAAAAGAACTTAGCCTTACAAATAAATAATATCCAGAATGTTTAAATCTCGATTTCTAATTAAATCAATTTTCCTGTTAGTTATGTGATTCTTATTATGTAAGAGCAGTGTGTTTTTGTTCATTAAATATGGGATAGTGAGAAAAATCCATGAACTTATTATTGGACAATGAATTCTCTTTGATCAATTGCCTCTCAATTTCCAAGATGAGAGAGAAAGAGAAAAAAAAGGCAAGGATGGAAGGAGGAAGAGAATGAAAAGTTTTCCTTCTATAAGAAAGGGGAAAGCTAGATCCTTAATCTTACTAAGATATGTCTTTCAATATTTGATTGCATTGAACACCAGAGATCCTTAGATACACAGTACTTCTGTGCATTGCCATTAGACGTGTAGGATCACTAGTGATATGACAAGGAATACTGCATCAACCAAAAAACTTCCTTTCCCCTTTTTTATTTTTCCCCTTACATATAAGAAACAGAAAATTTCTGTCATAGCCCAACCCAGGACATCATTCTCCCATGAACTGCTATTCTGTGGCACCCACAATTCCTATTGAAAGCTTATAAAAAGATAAAAACTGTGAGCATTACTTAACCTTTTTGCTTACTTTCAACATTCAGAGTTTAATTAAATACACTTCTGACCAACATCAAGAGATTCAAAATTAGCGCTACCAAAACTATAGTTGATACGAAGAAAATTAAGAAAAAATTCTACTTTCTAATAAAATTTGGAAGAGAAAAATGTGAGTGGAACATATTGATAATAATTCAACTTTATTATCAGTGTTTTAAAATATTAAGTTAACTCAATCTGTTTCTACACAACAGCAATCAAGAATAGATTCAAAAAGTGTTTCCAACTCCAATGCAGAAGAAATTTGGCTAAACTGTGCTATACAGTGGATAACAGAATAAACATTTAAAAGGGTACCTTTATTCTGTCAGTGAACTGGTACTTTTTTATGACCATTTCCTGCAACTGGCAGAAGTCTCCATTCAATTCTACTCCATATAATTGTGATGCTGAACTGTAAAGATAACCCTGAAATATGAAGATACATTATGATACAAAAGAATTAACTTTTAGTTGTGGGTTTATTTCTACTTGAAATTTTAAAAGTCAAACTTTTTTTTTTTAAGTCTTTATTGAATTTGTTACAATATTGCTTCTGTTTTATGTTTTGGTTTTTGGCCACGAGGCATGTGGGATCTTAGCTCCCCAACCAGGGATCGAACCCGCACCCCATGCACTGGAAGGCAAAGTCTTAACCACTGGACCACCAGGGAAGTCCCTAAAAATCAAACTTTTAAAAATAGAATTCAATAAAGTAAAAATAAAGATAAAAAGGAAAGATAAGTAACATTTTATAATTTATGTAAACCAACTTTTAAGAACTTAGACTCTTACTCATCGAGACCTTGACTGTAGTTTATTAATTTCCGTTATTTAAAAGTAATCATATCTTTAAAGATTGATTTCTTACTTTTCCTGATAAAACTGTGCATTCAACAAAGTTGGAAATGAGGAAAGTGATCACATATAGATTCTTTGTTTAATACCCTACTTCCGTAATTTCTTGGGAATTTCAGGGGAAAGCAAGAAAGGCATTAACCTGTGGGAAATATAATGGAAACTCATGCACAGTCTGACACAAGAGGAGGGTGGCTGGAGGTGTGTCCTGTTTGGCTTTGAGACGTCAACCTGGTGTCTGGCAATCCACCAAAGACAACTGGCCATTAGTTAACAAGGATCATCAAGAACTGTCTATATATTATTATGTATCTATTTTGGTTATAATAAAAAATAATCTGGAAGGAGAGGTCAAATCATATTCTGAAGACCATTATACATCAACTAACACTTATGTGTAAACTAAATTTATATTCATAGCTCATCATGGATTTTTAGAATATGTTCAATGGAGCATATGTAAGTATTCAAAAAATTTTTGTTGACTGAATCAGTGATGTACTATAGAGGAAAATGACAATATGTCTAAATTCATTAATGCTGCCAATTATTATTTCAGCTATATACTTAGCCACAATTATTTCAGCTATATACTTTTCTAACAAATGAAAAAATTAACAAGAATGGACAAAATATGGTAAACAAGCATAATCTCTAATGTTCTCCAAACAAAGCCATCTGATAAACTGTACTTTCTATTATGGCTATTTTTCCTAATTGAAGAATAAAAGTCAACACTGAAAAATACATGAACCATGAAAGAGTTAACTGTTTCTCTTTAGAGCAGGCAGTGATGCTGGGAACTGATAGGGCCTGTTTCTGGCATGAACATCTACTGCTGTTGGCCACATGTTTTAACACATCTGCTAATGACAACCAGAAACCACATTTCAGCTTTTTGATAAAACCATTTAAGAATATTTAAAATGCTCATGATTTGAATTTTTTAAAAAAAGCCACACCGAAGACACAGAAGTCTTTGGATCACAGGATTCGAACTTTGGATCACAGAAAACTAGAGCACGATGTGTCCTGGATATCATTTAGTTTGCTCACTTACAGGTCAGGAACTTGAGGCACAGAGGTGTTCAGGGACTTGCTCATAGCCATAAGCAATTTCCCAGGTCAAGTAAATTTGTCAGTTTTATAAGAGCTCTTATCAAAACTCAGTATACTATATTATTTTAATACAGTACAGAAAATGGAGTTAGAAGGGCAGTAAGTGAGTGACAGAATAGCAAAGTGTTATGAGGGTCACCTGTTGCTGTTTTGCTGATATTCCTCCACTTGTGTCACAAAGTCAAACTAGTAATGGAAATCAGAGAGCTGGCCTTTGAAAGTCCAAATTTGATACACTATTTTAACCCTATTATTCTGTTACTCTAATGAATAAAGCCAAGCTGTCATCTTGGATGGTGGCAGGCAAAACTGATGCTAGTAGGAGAAGAAAGTATTTCCAAATGTTGAGTATGTCTACAAGCTGGACTTTACCCCGTAAAGGACGGTGCCAAGCCTGGAGCCAACGTCAACCAAGACCTTTCCCGATAGATCAGGGAGTACATGATGATAAATGAACTTCAATTCCATGAGAGAGAAGGAATGAGAAATAAACCCTGGAGAATTAGAACAGAGTAAACATTAAATTCTGCTTGGGGATTAACAATTCCATTCTGTATTTCTAATTCTTTCACCTGTAAAGTGTATTTCATGCTTTTCTTAATCAATGAAAGCCATTCAGAGGTTATTTAGAAAAAATTAATGTGATAATTTTGTATTCATTCACTCTGAGCTGTATTAGACAAGAACAAATATGAAGTCTCTGACATTTAAAAGGCCTCTAGAGGGAACTCCCTGGTGGTCCAGTGGTTCCACTGCAGGGGGCACGGGTTCCATCCCTGGTCAGGGAACTAAGATCCTACAAGCCGCGCAGCACGGCCAAAATCATCATCATCATCATCATCATCATCATCATCATCATCATCAAAGGCCTCAAGAAAACCGCTACTCAGCTGCCTGTCCCTACCCCCATGCTCCTCATTTCCTTCTTGCTGCTGCTTAGGGTGTCCTGGGTTTTCCCCTTCCTCTTCTCCCTCTGACCTGCTGTTCCCAGCAACTGCTTCCTAACTCCCATACCATCTGGCTTTCTCACCCTATCCCAGAGCCAACCACAGGGCTTCCACCTCTTGCGGCATAGACTGTGAACTACCCAATGAATGACCATCTCTGGAGTGGAACAATGTGGCAGCCCTGAGCAACCTAGAGTGTGTTCTGGAGTGCAGGAGAGGGGTGGTATGGAAGGAGGTTAAGACACTCCTAAACTGTTATTTCCCTTAGTTTAATTGCTACAATTTCTAGTCTCCTAGCCCACCTTCTCACTCCATTATTTCTGTAATGAATCACCTGGGAGAGCCTGAGTCTGTTTTTTTCTGATATGGAGGTAACCCAAAGACTTTCTCTACTGTATGCTACATGACATAATGGTCAGGAAGGGGAGAAACTTTGATCATAACTAATGACTGGTGGCAAAGAAAATGGAAGCAGGCAGGCTAATCCCTTGGAAGAAAATAAAGGATGACTAGGCCTCAGAAGTAACACTGGAGGTGATGGGGTGGAGGGGGGTTGACCACCATAGCCCTTATCTCCTCTCATCCTCACCATCCTCTTTGCCACGTTAGTGCTCCTGCCCTGGGCTCCAGAGTCATCGTTCGTGTCTTGTAGCTGGACAAGCCCCTTTCATATAGGGAATAAGAGGCCCACACGGTGATAGCTTTTTCAGAGCCATTATAGTTATCCAGGCTGGTCTGGGTGTCCAGACACTATTTACAATCTGATTTTTATGTGAAAATACATCCTAACCTCCAAATTTTTCTGTGTCAAACATAGCTCTTCTGTAAATTTCTGTACATCAGATCTGATATGGTGTTATTTATAATTCACTTTTTAGTTTTCCCTCTATTGTTCTTTTTCTTTTGGCTGCGTTGGGTCTTTGTTGCTGCGTGCAGGCTTTCTCTAGTTGCGTCGAGCAGGGGCTACTCTTTGTTGTGGTGCACAGGCTTCTCACTGTGGTGGCTTCTCTTGTTGCGGAGCACGGGCTCTAGGCGCACGGGCTTCAGTAGTTGTGGCACACGGGCTCAGTAGTTGTGGCACACGGGCTTAGCTGCTCCATGGCATGTGGGATCTTTCTGGACCAGAGATCAAACCCGTGTTCCCTGCATTGGCAGGCGGATTCTTGACCACTGCGCCACCAGGGAAGTCCCTTCTTCTACTGTTCTTGTCTAAGTCCTTTTCTATTCTGTGAATTTCAACTATTTCAAATGGAAAAAAGTACTATCTAAAAATAGAATCTTAAATCAGTAAACCAGGGTAGTTTAATCCCCAACTACAATACAGGTACTATATATTTGTATTAGCAAAATACTACAAATTTGGTAGTAGTTAATTTTCGAGAATAATATTATCTAAGATCAGTAATATGAGCACAATATTACTTATCCCCTCTAAGCAACACCTCTAAATCTAAGTGAGCAGGGAGATTGAAATAGCATGTTTAAATTAATAGCCTAGCCAATAATATCCAGTTTGAACAAAAAATATATTAACAGAAGAGTTAACATCTTAGCAGCATGGAGTCAGTCTAGTTTCCCATTTGAAACACAGGTGCTGCATCTGAGGGACAGAGATGCAGGAGACTGTTGCTAGAGTTGTTCTGGGTTATAGACCAAAGATGCTCCATGATGTCAAATCATGGCCTGAATAGACTGTCAAGATTATCTATCTCCGTCCTCTGAATCCATGCCCATCCAACAATATCTGATTACTATCTGACTTCTCAAGTAGATGTTTCTATGTGGAGAACGTTTTCAGTCCCCTTGGCAGTTATATTTCTCATTGTAAATAAATCAGCACTATGGTTAAATGTGACTCTCTTTTGAGTATATAAAGTATGAGTCAGTTTCCCTGTATTCATTCACTTCTGATTAGTTGCTGGACCTGAAAAGTCACCTCTAATTAAACATGCTCAGTGAAAAGCAGAAATATCCCCCTGGGAGAGACATGAAGTGGCCTAGCTTCCCTGGACGATGCTTCTATTTAGTTTCCCTGACTGCAATAATTGGTAATGGCTAGGCTGCAGGTTGTCCTTTTGCTTTCCAAAAACAGCGAACGCTTGGGCAAGAATCTGCATACTCGGGACTTCCCTGGTGGCACAGTGGTTAAGAATCCGCCTGCCAATGCAGGGGACATGGGTTCAAGTCCTGGACCAGGAAGATCCCACATGCTGCAGAGCAAATAAGCCCGGAAGCCACAACTACTGAGCCCGCGTGCCACAACCACTGAAGCCCACGCACCTAGAGCCCGTGCTCCGCAACAAGAGAAGCCACCACGATGAGAAGCCCGCACACCACAATGTAGAGTAGCTCCCGCTCGACGCAACTAGAGAAAGCCCACGTGCAGCAACGAAGACCCAATGCAGCCAAAAATAAATTAAAAAATTAAAAAATTAAAATTAAAGATATTAAAAAAAAATCTGCATACTCATGACATGTAAGGAAAAGTACACACGAAGTCATCAGGTTTGCAGGCTTGAGTGCCCACCTAAAGGCGCCGTCTGGTGTGAGCCGCACACCATACAGTAGTATCTGCTCATTTTTCCTTCCTCACATAATGAATCAATAAAGTCTTCATCATAAAGGAATGCATCAACGTGAACTGTGGGTTCTGGCTGTTGCTGTATCTGGTGGAGAGAAGAAAAACATCAAAAGAAACAAAGTACAAAGAAGTCTCTTTTTATTGCTAAATAAGGCAAAACATCAGTGGTTCATATGCTAAAATTCTGAGAGCAACGACAAGGCCCAGGAAGACAAGTTTTGATTGTGGAAGTCAGCAACTCTGCTCTGCTTTTGTTTCATTTTTCAGACACTAGCAACTTGTTATTTGACATGTCATGATGCAAAACATGGCTATGAGAAATAGATGAAAATTTTAGATGAAAGGAGTATTTTGAGACCATCTTGTCCATCCTAAGTAGTATATTTTACAAATAAAGAAAGTGATACCCAGAGAGATTTCTCCCAAGGAATGACACTAGTTAGTTAAGAGCGGGAAGAACTGAAACTAATATCAGGTCTTCTGAGTCCTACATGTCAGCGACTTACCCATCAAAATACTTAGCAAGTAATCTTTGCCCAGAAGCAAAGTTTTCAAATAATAACAATGTTAGTAAAACTCCATGCTTACAAATAATAGCACTTTATTAATACTGGTGGTACATGATATAATAGCAAGCAGCTACAGAGAAAAATATGTCTGATTCCTTCTACTTTAACACTAAATAAAGAATCAACCTATCTGCTTGGAAATCCACAAAATTATATCTACATCTACACACACACACACACACACACACATATATAAGTATATAAAATGTATGAACATATACAAGGACCAGAAAGAAACAAAGGAAGAGAAAAACAGTTTGTTGGGATGGGGGATTGTGGGTCCACCATTAACATGCAATGAATACTTTTTTGTCTCTTTATATATTGTGTTATATCATGAGACTGCTAAGATTGTTTTATTAATAACATCCAAACTGTATTACAAATATTGCTCTCAGTTTTTATACGACCCACTATTGTCCTCCTGTAAATGACTGGATGTTTACTAAGATTTACTGAGTGCTCACAATGTGCACAGAACTACCAAAAATGTACAGGATTTAGTACCTCTGCTCAGGAATTTACATGCTGAAAAACCACATGAAGCGCTGCTACTTTCAGATTAGTGGGGGAAGAAGACATTATTATTCTTAGTTTTGCTTTAGGAAACAGTATTCATAGCATATGTGTCCCATAAGAGTTGGGCTTTGAAGGTACTTGAATGATGGGGTTGTCTGGAGAAGAAAAGTGAGAATTCTAGGAATAAAGGAATAAAAGAAGCAAAAATTGTGTAACGCAAAAGTAGGAGAAGGAAACAAAGGGGTGAACTTCACCCTTGATAAAAGCCACGGAAATGGAACAGGGCAAAGAAAACCAGGACAATGGTGTAGGCAGGGACAGGTTAATGTCGTGCCTTGATTTTGGGGGTGGGGGTGGGGGTGGGGGGTTGAGTGCTTGGCAAACAGGACACCCTCAAAAAACATCTGTTGAATGAATGGTACTAGGGAGCCTGAAGGTTACAGACTCAAAAGAATTGGGGACATGATTGAAGCACCAAACGAAAAAGCAGAATTCAGGACTGATTAGACTGGAAAGGCTAATGGGGTTAGGGGAGAATAGGAGAATCCTCAAGTAGCACTAAGAGGAAATTAATTTAACATATTTACTTTTTGGAGGGCTAGATGTTCTGAGGAAAGCATGGTTTCTAGAGGTAAGCAATTCCGAAGGTCTTCTGCTATGTTTTTCAACATAATGTCATTATTGTCTTGAATGAATTCATCAAAATCTCCTGCAAAAAAAACCCAAAAAAACCAGATATAGCTTTTATGGATGTACTCATACCTAGACTAAGTGATTACAATGGGTGGATATTTTCCATCAGATAGCATCAATTTATAACAATAAATAAACTTTCTAACCAATGAAATATTTCAATTTTAACAAATGTTCCATTGAAAACACTGAGTTTTTCCTTTTTCCAAACTGCTTGAAAATATAAAACTTGACTATTTCAGCCTGTTATAGAACAACAAAGGCATGTAAAAAATATGTAGTACTTTTACTTCTTTATTTTTACTTAAGGAAAGTACTGCTATTAGTTTTTAGGGTCTTAAACTTACCAGTAAGTAGTCAAATAATCCTTGTGTGACCATATAGATCTTACAAGTTTAGGAGGCATCACACAGGGATTACTAAGAATATAACTTTAATCCGAGTATCTCTGCCTCCAATAAAATGTACTCAAGACTTTGGATAACAAGAACTAACAGATGGCACCAACTATAGAATAAACTTTATAAGAATCATGTTACTCCACTGCATTTGAACAGCAGATAAAATGATCATTAAAACAGCACATTTCTGATGGCTGTGGCCTACCTTTGGATAATCTGGCAAAAAGGGAAGTGTGCGTGCATGCCGATGTATATAGCAATTAAGATGGAGAAGGCAAGAGACTGATGGTGAATCCAGGTGAGGGTATAAAAGTGGTGTTCATTGTTCTGTTTTTTCACCTTATCTGTGTGTTTATAAATTTTTTTAAATTGGCTCTACAAAAGTATGATTTCTAAGCAGCTCATATAATTTTAACTAGAATGTGACTTATCTGGAAGTAAAATATTCTAAAAGTTAGCTACAGCCAGAATGCCAAATATAGACTGGAAAGGACTACTAATGAAAACATTTTACCTTTTTCTTAAAAGACTTATATTGAATTCTTGCTAGAGTAAAAGGACCTCGAAGGGGTTGTGTTTTTCTTACTGTTTTAAAACAGCTATAAAAGGAAAACAAGGAGATTCTGAAGAAAATATCATCCATCTCCACATCTCGCCCCCCAAATCTTTGGTTGTTTTTAAATAAGTTCATAATTTCCTTCTTAAACATAATAATTCTTGTGTTGGGTCAGAATGCAATTTTCATGTCACAAACAACAATTAAAATTTAGATAATATTTTCTAGTTTGCAAAGTTCTTTCACATAGAAACTAGGTCATTTAAGTATTATAACATCCATGTAAGGAAGACAAAGCAAGATTACATTCTCTGATTTACAGAGGAGGTAACTGAGTCTTTGAAGGTTAAATGAACTGTGAAAAGTTACAAGGCAGGCCAACAGCAGCACAAGAAGCAAACCTAGGTTTTTTGCTTCTAAATAAAGCTACTCTTCTTTTTCACTTTTTCCACTGTTTCCCTACGTACAGAGGTTCTTTCTCTGTATAACTTCCTTTTGAGCAATAGTAGTTAACACGAAGATACTGATATATTATTTGGCTCCCTGAACTAATGTAGAAAGGCCTTTTAGCTCTTTTTTCTTTCCTCACCTATCTAGTATAATGATCTAAGTTGTTGCTTCAAATTATTTCTCGAAGGATGCAAAATATAAATTATAGAGAAATGAAAATACTATGAAGATTCGTTCCAAATTGTTTTAGGTGGAACTTAAATAGCACCTGTGATGCATTTTTTAAAAAACTGGCCTTTTAAAAACTGTTTTCTTAAAATCTAATTAAATTTTCTCAAGGTGTTAATTAATACCTAACATCTGCTTAGCTTCTCTCTGTAGATGGGAAACTGTCTAGAAGCCTCTATGACTTGCATTTAATTCTAATAATATCACTCACATCATTGATTCTTAGCAAGTTCTCTCAATTTGTAAATGGTATATAACTGAAGAAGCCAATAAAAATCTCATTATACAAAACTAAGATATCTCATAGCCCAACTTCTTTGGATTTAATTCTGTAACATAAACAACCATGTTAGGAAAACATAGTTTTCATGTGGGTCGGCCTTATAAGAGTCTTATAGTGGAAAGGGAACTTATTACGAACTATTACCAAATGGCAGAACCCATCCATGCATCTCTGACATATGACTGTTTTTCAGTCCTCACCTGAACACATTCGGGAAGTGCATTTCTTCCATGTGCTGAGCCAGAATCTACCTTTCCATAACAGCTCATTTTTCTAATTTCAGCTCGAGAGGAATCATCATCTTTAATGCTATTGCTATACGGCATTTATTGAATGAGCACTTTTAAGGCATGCTAAATTTTGTGCAGTGCTTTTCAAACAGTCATTTAATCCTCAGAATCCTATTTGTGGTACTATTATCACTTCTATTTTATAACAAAAGAAGAATGTGAGGTCAGAATTTAAGTTACTTGTCTCAGGTCATACTGGCCAGAAAGTGGTAGAGTTGGAATTTGAATGTAGGTCTAACTCTGAACTCTTAGTTACTATACCATACAGTCTCTCTAAGGGAGCTCAGAAGGCAGCTGGCTAGTAAGAGCTCCCCTATCACTGACTTAGCCTTCTCTTCTCCCTAGCTCTGACCACGGTTCCTCATATATTGTGGGAACCATATCCACTGCCATCTGGTTGCCATCTTCTGGACTTGTTCAACAGCCCCTTTAAATGTGGCCCTGGAACTGAACTCAATTTGGCAATTTAGTTCTCTAATCCATGACTACCTTAGCTTATTTTCCTCTTCTATCACTTTATAGTGTCTAGGGCTCTGATTGCTGCTGCTACTGGGTTATTAATAGACTTGGAAGGGGTGGTGGTGGTGAACCATCTGAACAGTCATATGTGAAGATCAAGGGAGCTGGAGAAATGAAAGATGGGAAGGGCTGCAAATTCTGAACCATCACAATAGATTTCCCGCTGTCTCCCTAGTTAAATATGTTTATTTGGGAGTTAATCCCCCAATTAATGTAAGCATCACCAGGCAAGATGAGAGATATTATGAAATTGTGTGTTAAATTACTCAGTCATTTTAAAAAGGCAGTATTAAGTGAAGACTCATTCCCAAGGATACCAGGAGAAAATGAGAACTGACACCTCTTATCCTGGACAACAAACTCTGATTCAACTACATTCAAGGGTAAAAAGAGATTCCTTCAGTTACAGCAGTGATTCTTCACCATGGTCCTAGTTAACAGGATCCACATATGGGATTTATGTGGTCCATAAAAGGCCTAAAGTTGCATGCTTGGTTGTATACATAAATATGTATAGTTTTCTAGGAAGAAAATTCTCAAAAGATCTTTCATAATAATAGTTAATATTTGTTGAGCACTGTATGTAAGGCACTGTGGAAATTTTTAGCTCAAGAAGGCTAAAATTAGTTTCATTATCTGTAGTGGTTGGCAAATAACTTCTGAAAAGAAGGGCAAGACATTTTTGCCCTAATAATGGCTATAAAACAGGTGGGAAAGGCATGATATGATAGGATATTACTGCAGTGTGTAAAACTGGAATTCATTAACATTCTATCATCATAAGTATTTGTTATTAAAATTAAATTCCTTAAAACATTATTTTAAAAGGCTGTGTAATATTCCACCATATGTATATTACTTAACCGTTCAGTCCTACTACTATACATTTAGATACAATTATAACTGTGAAAAATTGGGAACACTGCAACTAACATTTTGGCATACATCATCTCTTTGTATTTATTTCCTTACTATGAATTCTTAGAAGTAGAAGAACTTAAACATTTTAAAGGCTTTTGCTACATATTGTCAAATTTCTTTCCTGAAAGATTATACCAATTTAATCTATCAGAAAAGAATAAGAATATGTGTTTCATTAAAGCCTTATAGCATTGAATAGTACCATAAAAACAAACTTTGTTGTTTTAATTTGCATTTCTTTAATTACAAGTGAGGCTGAACATCTTTTAACATGTGTAATAGCTATTTCAGAATGTGTGGTAACAGTACGTTGCTTGGAAAAAGTTAAAGAAAGGTGTTAATCAGTTGCCTAAGGACAGTAAGGTTTTTCTCAAATTACATATGTAGGTGGGAAGGGAGTGGAGAAAGAAGAGCTTCACTAAAGAGCAAAATTCATTGTTTAAAAATTTCCTACTTATATTTAATTAAATACATGGGGACAGAGAAGTCACCAAAGCTGACAGTATATGAATCAAACCCCACTTTTTACATCTAGTCAGGTATCAAGTCCTATCACTTTCTCTTTTGAATCCACTTCCTCTTTATTACCGCTTCAAATACCTCATAGGCACAGGCACCACCTCACACTTAGAATACCAGAACAAACTCACAATTAGCTCCTGAATTATCAGTTTCCCCCCAATATAAGATATCCTGCACACCGATTTTAAACTAATCTTGCTTCAACTTCACTTTGTGTCACTCCTTCCCCTTACAATTTTGGGATAGCTTTTCACTTTTCAACATATGAAGTGTCACTCTAGACTTTCAAGGCCCTCTATATCACCAGAGTCTAACCATCCTATTTTCTATTCTCATTACTCTCTAACATAACTTCTGCTTAAGATGTGCAAATCTCCTCAGGTGTTTTCCATACTCCTTCCTGTTCATACTCTATGACCCTGCCTTTTGCAATAAGGCCCTGCTCAAGTTACTTCATCTCCATGAAGTCTTACATTCAAACTCTGGCCTTAACTCACCCATATCCTTACTTCTAATGACTTACAATACATAATTAAACATTGGGTTATATATTTCCTATTATTCATTCATATCTACTATTACTCTGAAGTTCTTATTCAAATTTTAAAAATTTACTGAGGGGACTTCTGGTCCTAGACAAGATGGCTACTTCCCTCTTTTTCCCCTGCTCTTCCCCTCTAAATACAATGAAGTACCCTGGAAATAAATCAACAGGCAACCATAAAGGACTCTGAAAGCTAGAAAAAAGGTAAACTGTCTAGGGACCTGAGGATTTAAGGAAGGAGGGTCAACGCAGTGAATTCCCTCCTGAGTTTTCCTTTTATCTTCCATGTAGCCTGGACTGGGCCCTGGAGAGGCCTGCATCCCAGAACTACCAACAGCCAGATTGAAAAAAAAGAACAAAACAAAAACTAAGAAAAGCCTGCTCTCTCTCACCAAAGACTGTAATGGGGAAGAACAACAGAGACGTACTGGGGAGCCCTAATCCCTAGTCCACACCTGGGGCAGTGGCAGGCTATCTGGTAATGACAGGGGAGGCTGCTGTCCTCAGGCCCTCTACCCAGCAGGATAGAGACCCAGGCCTGAGGTCTCCCAGCCTTCTGCCCAGTGGCCAAGAGCAAACCAGGCCCTGTACTGCTTGTCCCCTACTCCCACTGGTGGAAGGTAAGCTCAGTGACATAGGGTGATCCAAGAAACTGTCCTTCTCCATGCAGACAACACCAGCATAGACTGAGCAGGAGCCCCAGCAGTTTCAAGGAATGAAGCAGACCTGAATAGCACTGCAAGGGCACTGAAAACTAAATTGTTATCAGAGCTACAGCCCACAAAAGCAGGCCAGAACCAACAGGTTAAACTTAAGCAGGGTAACTGCCTACTAAGATAGAAGATTTGAATAGGATCAAGTCAGCATAATATCTAAAATATCCAGGATAAAATCAAAATTACCCTAGCATACAATCAGAATATCCAGGATACAATGGAAAATCATTTATACCAAGAACAGGAAGTCATAATTTGAATCTGGCAATCTAGATGCTAACATGTAAATTAATCAGAAATTTGGATGATCAGACAAGGCTTTTAAAGCAAACTCCATAATAAAAATGCTTCAATAAGCAGTTAAGAATTATCCTGTAACAAGTGAAAAAAATAGAAAATCTCAGCAAAGAAGTAGAAGTCATAGAAAAAGAAATAGAAACTATAAAACTAAACAAACAACAACAACACAAAAACACTTGCTGAATGGGTTCAGTAGTAGAGATGACAGAGGATAGAATCAGTAAACTTGAGTTGACAGATCTATAAAATTTATTCCATCTGAACAACAGAGATAAAATAGACAGAAAAAAAAAATAACTGAACAGATCCTTAAGGATTTGTGGAAAAACAAAGATCAAACATTAGTGTCAGAGCTCCAGACATAGGGAAAAAAGTGTGGGGCTGAAAAGTATTTGAAGAAATACAGCTAAAAACTCCCCAAATTTGGTTAAAGACATAAACCTACAGATATAAGAAGCCAAGCAAACTCCAAATATGATAGACCCAAAGAAATCCACATAAGAACATACCATAAACTTCTAAAAACAAAAGACACAAAGAACAAATCTTAAAAGAAGCAAAGAGAAATGATTCACTCCCTGTAGGAAAACACCAATTCAAACAGTGAATTTTTCATCTGAAACCATGGGAGCAGACTTCCCCAGTGGCACAGTGGTTAAGAATCTGCCTGCCAATGCAGGGGACACAGGTTCAATCCCTGGCCCAGGAAGATCTCACATGCCGTGGAGCAACTAAACCCATGTGCCACAACTACTGAGCCTTGGCTCTAGAGCCCACGTGCCACAACTACTGAAGCCCATGTGCCCTAGAGCCCGTGCTCCACAACAAGAGAAGCCACCGCAATGAGAAGCCCGCACACCACAACGAAGAGTAGTCCCCGCTCACTGCAACTAGAGAAAGCTCATGCGCAGCAACGAAGACCCAACGCAGACAAAGAAAAACCCCCAAACCTCCCAAAACAACAAAAAAAAACCCCAAAAAACAAAAGAAACAAAAAAAACCCAAAAAACAAAACAAAACAAACAAACAAAAAAGCCATGGGAGCCAGAAGATTACAAAATTTTTCAAATGCTAGAAAAAAAGGACCACAAACTGTAAATTTTATATCTGATGAAATTATCCTTCAGGAATGGAGAAGTAAAGACAACCTCAGATGCAGAAAAACTAAGAATTTGTTGCCAGCAGACCTACCCTTAAAGAACTGGTAGAGGAAACTCTCCAACAGAAAGGAAATAGCAGAAGGCGGCTTGGAACTTCAGAAAGTAAAGAACACAACAGAATGGGTAAAAACAGAGTAAATTCATTACACTATCTTTCTCTTCATTAGTTTCTTAAACCATATTTGATGGTTAAATCAAAATTTATAAAACCATCTGTAATAGTACTCAATGTATATAGAGGAAATACATAAAATAATCATATTTTTAAAGTGGGGGAGGGTAAAGAGACCTACATGAAAGTAAGATTTCAATACTTCATTCTAGTGTTAAAATATTGATACCAGTAGATGGTGATGTTACATATGTATACTGTAATAGAGTAACCACAAAGAAAACTATACAAAGAGATAAACTCAGAAACACTATAAACAAGAACAGAATTCTAAAACTGTTCCATTTACCCACAGGAAGGCAAGAGGAGATAAGAAATTGAGAAACAGAAGGATCAAACAGGAAACAAGAGATTGGAAAATCTGTAAGTTATGTGGCTACTTCCTCAGTGGTAATAGCAATATAATATAGAACTGCAGTAGTATGCTGTTCGACAAATGTAACTAGATCCCAGGCTTTGCTTTTTAGATTTGTCGGAATTTCAAAGAAACTCTAACAACTCTGTAGCTGCTGTTCAGCAACAGGTTCAATTCTGCTCAATGAAGATGTATTTAAAATACAGGAAACAGGGCTTCCCTGGTGACGCAGTGGTTGAGAGTCCGCCTGCCGATGCAGGGGACATGGGTTCGTGCCCCGGTCTGGGAAGATCCCACATGCTGTGGAGCGGCTGGGCCTGTGAGCCATGGCCGCTGAGCCTGCACGTCCGGAGCCTGTGCTCCACAATGGGAGAGGCCACAACAGTGAGAGGCCCGCGTACCGCAAAAAAAAAAAATAAAAAAAATAAAATAAAATAAAATACAGGAAACAGAAAAGCTTCTAGTCACCTACTATTAACTTCTTTAAGCATTTAAATATTTTCTTGATTATTTTATTATTTTCTTATACACACCTTAATTTCCTATCCTTTATAATGTGATTTTTTTTTTTTTTAAAGCAGATTTACATAGACTTTTTTTTTTTTTTGGCAGCACGCGGGCCTCTCACTGTGTGGCCTCTCCCGTTGCGGAGCACAGGCTCCGGACGCGCAGGCTCAGTGGCCATGGCTCATGGGCCTAGCCGCTCCGCGGCATGTGGGATCTTCCCGGACTGGGGCACGAACCCGTGTCCCCTGTATCGGCAGGCGGACTCTCAACCACTGTGCCACCAGGGAAGCCCTATAAC
This sequence comes from Lagenorhynchus albirostris, assembly GCF_949774975.1. Lineage (NCBI taxonomy): Eukaryota > Metazoa > Chordata > Mammalia > Artiodactyla > Delphinidae > Lagenorhynchus > Lagenorhynchus albirostris. The sequence goes on along the minus strand of NC_083095.1, from coordinate 63,685,967 downwards.
TTGATTCTTAATAGAAATTTTTATGAGTTGTTGGTTTGACATCCTCATTTGTATTTGCATACTCAGGAAAAATTCAGAGGCTTCAGAATGGTGTTTGTTAACAGACAGCTGTTAACAAAATGTAATTTTTAATATGCCTATTGGGGACCTCACATACAGTTTGGCTCTCGATCAAGAGTCCACTATATACATATACAAGAAGTACAAAAGAACAGATGCTCTGCCACAAGATTAGAATCAATGAGCTGAAGTCCTGCTGTATTTTTTACTCCTTTTATTTATTTGAGGGGGGAGTTGTCTTTGTGTGCTTTGTCCCTCAGACTTTTTTCATCCTTCTTTACTGGTGCTCATTTGTTTTCTAGACTTTGGCCTAAGCGGTACCAAGGTAAATACAGGCTCTATCTTTATTTTTTCTATATCTTCAGTTTATATCATACTTTGACATGTGCTTGCCTCTGTCCTGGTCCAAGCTTCTGGTTCTATCAGCCTGATCCCAAATGACCTCAGGTCTTGGTATGATAATCCCACTATTCCTTCAGAGACCAAGAATATTATTCTTCCTTTTGTGATTTTTACCTGTTAGCAATATGTAGATTTTTTTCAGTTTCAGTAAACTCTGTGAAACTCAAAACCAAAATCATGCCTATTATTATCTCTTGCTATTCCATTAAATGGTATAAAAATTCAAGGAGAGTTATAATTATCAAAGGTCTAAGCAAATGTCATACAAGTAAGACATTATGCGATAATTTTTTTCCTGGAAGAAGGAAGTTAATTAGGAAAATGAAAAATTGTTGATTGGAAGAATCTTTTGTGCTGTATTTCATAAAAAAGTACACTATAAGTGTCAGTTTGGGAAGATGAGAATGTTCTGGAGGCAGATGGTGATGACGGTTGCACAAAGTAAATGTATTGTACTTAATGTGCACTTAAAAATGGTTAAAATGGTATATCCTGTATTATGTATATATTACCACATACAAAGCGTATACCAGTAAATTACACTACTTTTAAAGATTCATATTAAAACATACTCCTTCATTTTAAGCTAAGTGACACTCTCATTTCTTAAAATATTCATGTAATAAACATTCTTCAGAAACTCAGTTTGTGTTCTAAATTGCTTAACAAATTGCTTGAGCTTCTCTACTACAGGATCGGCTGGAGAAAGGCACAGAACGTGGTGTTAGTAAAAGTAAAAACATCTTCTTTAGCCAATGGTATTGGGTCTTCTTGTTTACAAAATCATCATACAAAACATGCTTTCAACGAGTTTGAAAAATGGAGTCTCAACTGATGCCTCTAAAACTGGAGATTTAGATTACAAATGGCTCCACAAAACTGAAATCTTGAGGGCAAGGATGTTTTAGTAATGGTGCAATTGCCAGAACCAGGCAATAGATGGCATTTTTGTAGGCACCCAGGGCTTTTGGAATAAAATATCTCGTAGATTCCCACCTTGAATCTCGTCTGTGTGTATAAATATGAAGCTAGCTCTTTGGTTTTCTCTACTTTCCAGGCTAAATCTCACTACCAGATGTCCAAGTTAATTTTAGTTTGGCATCTTATCTAAAATGATCCTCCAAAATGTGTAGTAGTAGTAGTAGTAGTAATAACAATAATGATAATACCCAAATTGACTCTAACATCACAAAGAGAGAAAGTTCTAGGAAGAACCTCACGGATGGAAGTCTAAAATTGGGAGTCATCAGCAAACAGGAATATTTCAAGTCATGAGTCTAGATGAAAATAAACATGGAAATCAACGTTTAGGGGTACAGAAGCAGAGCATGGTTTGGAATAGTTCTCCAACAAGGAATATCCTATCCTCTTGTGCTTTCACCAGGCTTCACTTTGCCAAAACAGATCTATCCCATTCTTCAATAACTCGACCTAATTACCACATTTCCTCGATTCTAACTTGTACTTTTTTAGTATTACTATCATTGAAAATCAAAGTCCTGTCCTCCCCTCCCCCTTTTCTCCCTCTCCCCACCCCGGAACACCTGCTATTAAATTGATGGCCCATTTTACAATTGAGAAAATAAATGCACTAGCTACACGTGATTTTGCCTACAGGGTAAAAACTTCCAGCTCTACAGCCTGAAACTTCTCTTGCAAAGGGCTTTTTCAGGTAGTATCCTACTGGTCGTCCCAAATCTGTGGGAGTAATGGGGAGGAGGGCTAACCCATCACCCCGCCACCCCCCCCCTTTTTTTTCCTTCAGAGAAGAGGTTAGACACAAGGCGGCTGTAGCCGCTTGTCTGAAGTCTGTAGCGGAATCACAAACCCAGAGCCAGGTCCTCCTGCACCAATCCTAAACTGGATTCTTAAACTGACAAAAGTTTGCGATGTGCCCCCCTTCAACCCGATCCGTAGCAGAGCAGAGACCAGCACAGCTACCCTATGGAACGCTTCTGGCCTCACCCTAAGTCCCCAAGGTCAACGCCCACAGCATATTCTTGCCCCAACCGTCTGACTCTGGCTCTGATCGCTTACGGGTAGTTCTCATCCACTGGAGCAGAGCTGGGAGGTCTGCTGGAGCCACCGTACGGAGTAGCTGCAGTACTGCTTGCCGAGCTGAGCGGAATTCCATGTTGGAGGAAAAAGCAGAGCAGGGGAAGGTTCGCACTGCGCACGCGTAGGCGTAGGCAGAGGCGGGTCCAGACACCTGATTCGACCCGGGGTGGAACCCGCCTCCCTTGGCTGCTAAAGTCCTAAGCCCCGCCCCCTCTTTGGAGTTCTCACTTGCTCCCGGGAATTCCTACACGCAGACATCCCTACACCCCCATCTCTCTCCGCTGGTGGTGCTCAGCCAAGTCATTTTTTCTTAAGGTGGCGCCTGGAGGCTGGACTTCTTTCCTGAGATCGCATCCCTAGAGAGCTTCCTATCTTAATACTAACTTTAATGCCGCAGTTATTGAGCGATAGAAAACGAATGTCAAAAGCCAGTCAAAGCAAAGAAACATCTCAATAAACCCTTTCGGTAAACGCACTGAAGGAACGCGGCGGGTGCCCCGGAAGCGGAAGTGTATCCTCTTCATGAAAGGCTGGACTACGCCGTGTGGTGACGTTACCACATAGGGCGGAAGGTTCGGTGGCAGTCATCGGTCTTCCAGCTGGTGGGAGTTGGCGTCGCGGTGCTGGGCGCTGGGGCCCTAGTTTATGTGGGGTAGCACCTGTCTGTCTGACCCCCGCTTTCGTTGTTTTCCTCCCACGGCGTGGGGCTTCGCGAAGGACTCCCCGGCCCGTTTGGGTCACGGCTGTAGCGGTACCTTTTGCGGTAAGTGTCTGCTTTTTCCCGCTCAACACTACCGACTAGCAGCTAGGGGCAGCCCTAACCCTGCTTAGGGGGCTAGACACGGCGTCCTTGGCCACCGGCTGTCGTCACCGAGACGGAGGTGCGCTGGCCCTTTTTCATCTCGTGTCTCCCATCAGAAGTTTTATTAAAAGATGCGCTTGTGACCCTTTTAAAATTGTCTTCAGATTTACCCGAGCCAAATTAAACGTAAGCAGTTGCAGGCTTGACTTTGTTTTGCTGTCGTGATCAAGGATTTAGATGTGGCTACTTCTCCGAAAATCTTTTGACTTGTACCAGATTTTATTTTTACATGTTAACTTGTGACTAATTAACACATTGTTCCGCCGATAGTAGACTTTCAAAAATGAATAAGGGATACCAGTTCAGTGCCGTTGACGACTTAAGGTATACTGATGGCTCTTTCCGTAGCATTTGGTGCTGCTAACCATTTCCTGAAGCTCTTTCGCCTATTGGCGTCCTGGATGCTATTATCACCTAGTTCTTTCATATGCTTCATTCAACAAAATATTTACTCATTCTTAGCTATAGTGATACAGAAATTAATGACATGAACCCTGGCACTGAAGAGCTAACAGTACGCTGAGAGAGAGGCACATAAATATACATCACACCAAGATGAGTAATGAGAAATTCTAGTAAGGCATAAAGAGCCATGAGAGCTGTGGGAACACAGATGACAGTGTGCTACTTAGGAGATTTGTGACCCTGAGCAAGTTGTTATTCTGATCTAGGCTCAGTTTCCTCATCTACCTAATAAGCTTAGTATGAGGATGAAAGATTAGGTAAGGTGTTTGGTACAGTGCCCAGAATACAGCAGTGGTGGTGCCAAAGGGGAGGGGAAATATTTCCCTCAAACCTCTTTCCTTTGATTTTTTTGATCTGATCAATTAGTATTTTCCAACCGAATATGAAGTACTGTGCAAAAACATCTTCAAGCCCTCCTTCAAAGTGATTACTACTGTAACTCCACCTGTCTAGAAATTCTGGACCTGCCACTGGAATACAGTAAGATACCCATTAAGTGGTCGCTTTTCTTTGTTTTCAATTGATTTGCTTCTGAATGCCTTCGGAGAGGGAAAGGGAATTAGTAAAAGCTTCTATCCTTTTGATTATTCTCAGTCTTAGTTGACTTTCTCCTTTTGGTTGGCCCTTCACCATGGCTCTAACCCAAATGCTCTCATCTACTTCCATGGTATTATCCTGGTATGCCAACGATTTCCACATCTTTTTCTCTAGCCTCTGTTTCATGAAATAGTTCTTTAGTTTCTGCAAATTCAGTAGGTCTAAAACCAAACTCACTCTCTCCACCTTCCTTTTTTTCCCTTTCTAAATGACATACGTCCTACGCACAAAAGTGCATAAAAGCAGGGATTCCTAGTGTATCTTTGAGTTTTGGCCCCATGTTTTAGTTGAATTTTGTGATATTTGTTTGTTCAGTTTTTAAAAGGATAATAAAATGAACACTCAATATCCAACCTAGTAGAAGAACATTACAAATAACCTTTAAAGCCCCTTAAATCATTTCTCTATTAACCCTTTTTTTTTTTTGAGGTACGCGGGCCTCTCACTGTTGTGGCCTCTCCCGTTGCGGAGCACAGGCTCCGGACGCGCAGGCTCAGCGGCCATGGCTCACGGGCCCAGCCGCTCCGCAGCACGTGGGATTTTCCCGGACCGGGGCACGAACCCGTGTCCCCTGCATTGGTAGGCAGACTCTCAACCACTGCGCCACCAGGGAAGCCCTCTGTATTAACTCTTTAACTTTCAAACCAGCTTCTCTTTTTGCCTTCCATTCATTGGTTAATGGCATCACTAGCCACCTGGTTAGTCAAACTAGAGGCCTTAGAGTCATTTTTGCCTCTGTTTCTCTTTCATTCTCCATAACCATTTGGTCATTAGGTCCTATAAATTCTGCTTTATGGTTAGCCCTTGGCTTGAGCCCCTTCCCCTCATGTTCTTCAAGCCCACATCTCTTGAATAGACTTTTGGAGTATGCTTAGTGTATATAGTCTCCTTGCTCTCCCTTCAATGCATTTGCTACATTGTCTCTAATTTTTAAATTATAGAACAGGTGTTTCATTCTCTTGTTTCCCTTGAGGAGTGTTGCTTCATGCAGTGATTATTAACCCTGGCTGCACATCAGTATAGCCAGTGAAGTGTTTCAAAACGTAGATGCCTTGTTTTGCTCTCCTAATCATGAATTTAGATGAGGCCACTTCCCCCATAATCTTGTGATGTTACCATCCCTAGAGATTCTAATTGAGTATTTAATTTTTAGCTGACAGGTGTTAGCTGAATGTCACTGAAATTACCCATCGCTTGGGCATATGCCTCATCCCTCCTCATCCATATTTTCAGTCTGTGTTTATTTCAACTTCAAGGCAAACTATTTCCAAGGAATTCTTTTGACTTTGTTTTAATTTTCCTCTTGGTAACAGTTTACATAAAGATTCTTTTTATGAATGACTTGAGAGCCAAAAAGTATCTTAAAGAATTGATTCCCAGTGTTTTTGAGTTATTATGCATTGTTGCTTATTGAATTTTTGGTATACCTTTTAATATTAAAATGAGTTTTAAATTGAAAACAATTATTTTAATAAAGAGAATATTTCCTGATACTACTTTGGTGCAAAATAAGGCAGGGAAGTCAGTGGTGGTATGATGCGTAATTTATCTTCTGAAATTAACAGAGGAGTCTTGTCTTTGTTAACTTGATGTAATTTATTGATTTGGAGTTAGAACTTTTCTTATGCTGGTGCAATTCCTGGAGCACATAGTAGGTGTTTAATGAGTGACTAAAATGAATAAAAGTCACAACTCCATCTCAACCTCTAGTATAATATCATTCTAATTCTCACAGAGCATTTTGAAAAATAATTAATTTTCCCCTTAACAAAAAATAATACTCTTAGTCATTACCAAAAACTTGAAAATTGCAAAAAGATATAAATTAGAAAATAAAAATTACTAGTTATTCACCATCCAGAGGTGACAAATATTATTATTTTCTAAAAGTTTTACTGAAATAAAATTAACATACCATACAGCTCACCTAAAGGGTACAATTCAGTGGTCTATAGTGTATTTGCAGAGCTATACAACCATCACCACCATCAATTTTAGAACATTTTCATCACTCCATGAAGAAACTCCATACCCACTAACACTCACTCCTCATTTTCCCCCGTTTCCCAGGCCCTAAGCAACTATTAATCCACTTTCTTTCTTTACAGATTTTTCTCTTCTGGACATTTCATATAAGTAGAATCATGTATATCCTTTTGTCGCTGGTTTCTTTCATTTAGCATAACACTTTCAAGATTCATCCATGTTGCAGCATGTGTCAGTACTTCATCTCTTTTTATTATCAAATAATATTCCATTTGGTGGGTATACCACATTTTATTTATCCACTCATCAGTTGAGGGATATTTGGCTTTTTTTCACTTTTTGGCTAGTATGAATAATATTGCTAATGACCATTCAAGTACAATTCTTTGTGTGAATGTGTGTCTTCCTTTTTCTCACATGTACCTAGGAGTGGAATTGCTGGGTCATATAGTAACTCTGTGTTTAAAATTTGGAGGAATTGCCAGACTTCCAAAGGGCTATACCATTTTACATTCTCACCAGCAGTGTACGAGGGTCTGATTTCTCCATGTTCTCACCAACAGTTGTTATTTTAGCTATCTCAGTGTGGGTCAAGTGGTGTCTGATTGTGCCTTTGATTTACATTTCCTTCGTGGCTAATGCCGTTTTTTGGATATTAGTTTATACAAAATACAATATATGCAGTTTTGTAATCTGGCTTTTGCGTATAAGCATATTTTTAGCATTAGCAAGCATATTTACAGAAGATTTTCCCTCATTTCTTCTTTCCTCTTCATTCCCCCCAAACCATAATTCTTATGACAATTTGCCTAAATTATATGCATAAAAAATAAAATCTATAGGAATGTATTCCAAAGTATTATTGGTGGTTATCAGGGGGCAAAAGAGGGGGTAGGGTTAGGGGAATTATATTTCTACCTTTAATGTTTCTGTAATGTTTGAATTTTTATAACAAATGTGTATCCTCTTGTAATCACAAAACATAAAAGTGAATTATTTCTTTAGAGGACTAAGTATATTCACAATGAAAAAATATTCCTAAATTTAAAGTCATTAACATTATATTAGTTATTCAGGTATAATCATTTTACCAAATAAAATACCAATAGTCCACTTTGTTAAATAGTTTACTTTTCTGTGGTTCTAGACTATGAATACATATGCTATGCAGAATTAAAAATATATATATATATACATACACACACACACACATATATATATATATATATACACACATATATATTTTGTCAGGAAAGCAAGTATTGGTTTGGGCTATTGACTAGTTTATAGAAAAGTATATAATATAGAAGTCATTTTTCTAAAGACTTTTACTAATAATAGTATATTTGTATATTTAGTTCTTTAGTCTAATATTGATCCAATAAGTTAGTCATGGACTAGGGCTTAGAAGAACTTTTTAATAGGCATTTTCATTATAATAAGATTTGGAATCTCTAATCGTTAGGATCTGTTTGTATAATCTCAGATCGGGCAAGGTTCTGGCAGTATTATTTTTAATTGCTTATGTAGAGAAAAGTGGCTGTTTGGACACTCCAGCTTCTATTGAATAATAACCAGGTACACGTAATTCACACTAAATGTTAAATATTCTGGGGGAGTGATTCCTGGGTAGTGGGACAGTCACTTTAGTAGAGTTCAGAAAATTTCCAGTTTACTCACACTTCAGTTAACGATATAGGGAGAGCCAATTGATATCATTCAAGAAAGGAAGGAAAATAATAGTTAATATACTGTGCACTTGCAGGCAGTTTTATACATATTGTCTCATTTAATCCTCACAACAACCTTTCAGGGTAACTACCTTGATAATGGTATTATCTCCATTTTGCAGGTGAGGAAAGTGAGGCTCAGAGAGATTAAGTAACTTGCCCAGAGTAACCCAGCCAGTATGTAACAAAGCTGGGATTTGAATCCAAGTTTGTCAGACTCCAAAGCCCATGCTCTTTCCAGTACTTCACACTGCAGCAGGTAAGTATGATACTTGGCCCTGTGCTTAACTTATTTAGGGCACCCCAAACTTGAGACTGTTTCCATCACCTCACAATCCAACTCTTAGCCAGACTCCTGTTAGAAGAACATGTGATGGGCCAAGATTAGTCCTTGCACGTCCTGATTGCAGTGGTACTTATCAGTTCTTTCTGGACATTGCAATTATTACTCTTCTATGAAGAGGAATGTGCATCTTTGCTTTCAAAATATGATTTCCTTTCTTGTAGTATAGCAGCAAAATTCATCCCAGGAGTTCGCCAGCAGGCGTATTCAACCGTATCGTCTAAAGCATCCATCATTCATACTCTAGGACCTAAGGCTCTGTATCCAAGGGACTGTAGGAAGTCATTATGCTTTTTTTGTAGGGAATGGCTGTTCCATTCCTTCACCTGCTTATATGGTAAAATTGTTGTGAGGGTGGAATGAGATAATAGATGTTAAACTATATGAAGTACTATATCCCTTACCTTTCCAACAGCCCCATCTAAGTAGAGATTCTTCTTTTGTGAAACTAGTACAGGTATACACATAATTACTTCTATAAATCTTTTCAGTTAGCAGAGAGAATTTTGAGTGAGGGTGCTTAAACAGTAAATTATTCCAATTTGAGATACAGGGTTAGCTATTAACATTAAAAAAGATATTTTGTATTTTAGTGTGCAAGTTAATTTTTAAGAATCTTGTTGGAAATTCTGAAAAGTTATAATAAATAAGGCAAATGAATACTAATTGTACAATATCAATTATCTAGGTCATTGTTTTTTTTTGATTTGTCATGTTATCTTCATTGGTTTATTTTAGTGGTCTTTTGAGAGATATTTGTAAGGCCTTTCATGACTTTGGTTCCCTAGTCTTGCTTTTTCCCTAAGGTCTTAAATACATCATTCACCCATAAGGTTCATTTTTACTAAAGGCTTACTACATAGGCTGAAGATAAATAAAGCATTGAGCCACAGAAGAGAGCAAAAGAGGCAAAAATCCCTGACCTCATGCAACTTATGTTTCAGTTGAGGGAGCTAGACTGCAAATAATATACAGTTGACCCTTGACGACAAGAGTTTGAACTGCGTGGGTAGACTTATGTGCAGATTTTTTTCAATGTAGTACCTGTGTTTTCATTTTACAGACTTTTAAATTAAGTGTGGGGATAAGTTTGTGTTCAATTAGAGATCACAATATGTGGAATCATAAGAACTAGGATTTGAGTCAATTCTATCCAAACTGTTTCCGCTTCCTGCCTTTGGGTGGAGTCAGTTTCTTTGTTTTTGAGGCACAGATAGCAGTGCGTGGATTTTCTGTGGAAGGGGTCGGTGCCACTAACCTCCCTTTGTTCAGGGGTTAGCTGTAAGTAAATCATGTTAGTTGGTAAGAAAACAATGAGAGAAAATGAAGAGAAGGGAGGCTGCAGTTTTAAAGAGGTGATGAGGGAAGGCCTCATTGAGAAGTTGCATCTGGACAACAGCAGTCCAACAGAGATGAGGGAGGGAGCCATATAGTTAACCAGAATATGAGCATGCCATCTGGTACTAAGGCCCTGAGGTGGAAATGTGTAGCAACAGCAGCAAGTAACAGAATCCTCTGGGGAGGGTGAGGAGAGTGCCTTATAGTCCATTCTGAGGACTTTACCTCTGCGTGAAATGGGAAGTCGTTGAGGTTTTGAACGGAATTTTAATACCAGAGTTTTCAGAAACACATCCTTGGAAATTGCAGGGGAAACACTGTATTAATAAAAGGTATTATTAGATATTATTCCCCTACTGAAGTGTAGGTTTTTGTAATCAGGCAAATATATTTTAAAATATGCTACCAATAAGTACTTACGTAGGAAAACTGTATTGGAAAACTTCACAGAATTTTTTTAATTTTTAATTTAAAAGAGCCAGTCACCATGGGAAGATAAGAGTTAACTGGTGTAGCTTTTTAAAATGGAGGATGAAAAAATAAATAAATCAAATGGAGGATGATCTGTTTATGACATGATCTCTAAAAAAGCTAATTTTGGTGTCATAATTAGGATTATATTACTCCTGGTAATGCAGTGGTAAAGGAGATAAACTGAAACACCTATCAGATAACTGAATCTTATCTCTTACCTGAAGAATATTTACTTATGTGATAATAATTTGGTATAATGAGTAAGGGATAAGAAGTTAAAAGTTCTGGATTTTTTCTACGAAGTGGTTGCTCTTCCAGCTTACGTAACCATGTAATTGTAAAAAACAGAAAATTATGGTAAGTGCATTTTTTCAGTTCCATCAGGTATTTCTAGTCAGCAGTCTGGCAGGCTTGAGACCCAGGAAGAGCTGATTTTGAGTCTGAAGGCAGAAGAAAGCCTATGTCCCAGTTAGAAGGCAGTCAGGCAGAGGAATTCCTAGATTCACTTTATTTTGCTGCTATTCATGTACCTTGTCTTGCTAGCTAGTAGGTAAGCAACTTGAGGGCAGGAAATACCAGTCATATTTGCTTGCTTACCATCCATGAGTCCTTGCATCCTGACTTACGTGTAATAGGTACATCTACCTATTTTATAAAACTGTAACATTTTAGAGCTGGAAGGGGCCTTAGAGGTTATCTTGTTTTAGAGTTGGGGAATCAAGAACAGCTTTTTAATAATACACCTCTTTCCTTAGTTTTTAGAAGAATGAAATGAGATAATGCAATGTGCATGAAAAGTTAAGTGATTTACTAATTTTAAAACTTTTTTTTTTCACTTAGAACATAAATCAAAATAGTTGTCCTTTAATTAGGCAATATTCCTGGGTGGAGATTTCACCTTTTTCTTTCTTTGTCTTTCTCACCCTTTTTTTCATTTAAAAATGTACATAACACATCAGTCAGTTATTCATATTTACAAGTATGTCCAAAATGAATACATTTAATTTGAGATGTCATCATTTCTTCAAAGCATATTATCTGACATGTTAAATTTGCTGATTCATACAGAATATTCCAGTTAGGTATTCAAATATAAGCCATCATAACCAAGTGGTAGCTTCAGCTTCTGGACCTGACAGTATTGAAGATGTAGGTTGAGGCTATAGAAGTTGCAGTATCTAAACACTAGAGTACTTTAATTTGAACTAACTCTTCTTTAGAAGTCTTCAGTTATGGGAACTGGTGTTGATTGTTTATAGATGTTTTAATTTTTTTCCTTCCTAGAGTTTCTTGTAATCACGTCTTAAAGTCTTCAGGATGGTACTAGCAGACCTTGGAAGAAAAATAACATCAGCATTACGCTCATTGAGCAATGCCACCATCATCAATGAAGAGGTATGTAAAATATGTAAAATACATGTGATTGTACATCATCACTAGCATTGGAGGTGGATGATTAGTAATCTCTATGTAAATACCAGTAGATAAAACCCAGAAATGGATACACTAGATAGCGTTTTTTATTGAGAAATCAACTGTCTTAATTTCAACTTTCAGTAATGAATTACCCCCCAAAAAACAAAACAAAACCCACCTTAACTTACATGTAATAATGATGTACCTTTTATATTTTGAAAATGGCTTAGACCTGGAAATATACTTTTGCTTTCTCTCTTGACATAGGCCTAAAACTTTAGTATCCTGCTTCTTGACTAGGCATGCATGTATCTGACCTTTTCTCTTTGACTTTTATTTAGTATTCTTATAAAAGGCTAGTATTTCCATCTTGGCTACTGTGATTCACTTCCTCTGTAATCCTCATTCATTTGTTTTGGAAATTTGGTAAGCTGACTCCTTATATGGTATCTGAAATACTTTTCCTCCAGGTTTTATTATTTTAAGTTTAAGGTATTTCTTTCTCCCATTTTTTTCTCCACACATTGTATCTTAATGGTTTGTCAACTGAAAAAAGAAGATTATAGTATACTTTATATTTTGTGGTACCAATGGGAAAGTACTGAATTTGGTTTTAGAAGACCTTGTTTAGCATCCCACTAAACAAATGGTAGAGATTTGAGCAAGTCAGCTTCAGATTTCTTAATGTATAAAATGAGAAAATAGCATTTACCTTTCAAGATGATTTTAAGGATCAAATGAAATAATAGATAAAAAGTACTTTCTAACTTGGAGGTTTAAAAAAATTCTAAGATAGAATTTGATATCAACACTTTAATAAGCTAATGGAATTAAATAATTTGGGGACCATCTTTGAGCTCGGCTAGTCCAGCCTCTCATTTAACAGCAACGGAAAGTCAAGTTTCACATGTTTATTTATTGGAAGAAACAGGATTAGAATCTTTTTTCTAAATCCTATTTTTATAATTTTCCTAATTCCAAGGCTTTTTCTAATAATTATTATTAAGTAATAAACCATAATTTAAACCATTGTTTAGCCTTTGAAATTCTGAACAAATAAAACAACAGCTTTCCAAACAGTTTTCCCTGTTGCATAACCCTTATGGTGTTTGTGTTTATGGTAGGAAAATAAGAAAGAGACCAGGGAGAAGAGGTTGGTGGGAAGTAAAATAACAGATGTTGCTTGAATTGGCAGTTGTTTCTCTGTTCTTGGTACTTGCTACTAGGGAATTCACAAGGAGAAATCCCTCTAATGAGAGATCAGTTCCATTTTTATCAATCCCTTTAATGAGGGATAGAGAAATCTGATAAGCCGCTGTATGACATATGACCGAAGTTGATGATGAGAATTCATTCAAGAAGTAATTGAGGGGCTTCCCTGGTGGCGCAGTGGTTGAGAGTCCGCCTGCCGATGCAGGGGACACGGGTTCGTGCCCCGGTCCGGGAAGATCCCACATGCCGCGGAGAGGCTGGGCCCGTGAGCCATGGCTGCTGAGCCTGTGCGTCCGGAGCCTGTGCTCCGCAACGGGAGAGGCCATAGCAGTGAGAGGCCCGCGTACCACAAAAAACAAAAAAGAAGTAATTGAGGGCCTACATTTTTGCAAACATTTTTGCTGGCACCAGGGCTATAGCAGTAAACAAAGTAGACTAAAATTCCCATTCTCACGGAGCTTACATTCTAATCTGTAAACACTTATTTCCATGAGCAGCTAAGGGCTCATCTTTTTTAGAGATTTTATAGCTTGTGACCATTTAACCACAGTGCCTTGCACCTCAACAAATATGTGATGATAGTGAGTTATTAATGGAGGATAGTTTCCTTTTCAACTTTGTTCCTCTGCTCTGAGTGGAAGTAGTAAGGCTGCTAAGTCAGACTGAGTCATTTTCTTTTGTCACATTTTCCTCCATGATAGTCCAGTTAAGCAGATGTTGTGAATATACAGTGCTGCATATCAGCAACAGGAATTCAATGACATAGAAAACTTCAATGGCAACATGTATTGTGTAGTAACTTTTTGGCTTGTATATCATATTTCCTATTATTACTTTAACGTAGGGATAAAATTGTGACGGTTAATACCTGGTTGAATAAAACAAAGTGGAATGTCTTTTGTTTTGGCCGTGCTGCATGGCTTGCGGGATCTTAGTTCCCCTACCAAGGATCGAACCCCTGCCCCCTGCAGTGGAAGCTCAGAGTCCTAACCACTGGACCATCAGGGAATTCCCTGAAATGTCTTATTTTGACAAAATGACTAGACATTTAGTAAGATTCTCTCTCGAAGACTAACTGAAAACCTTTCCGCCCCCCAATGGTATAGTATTGTTTTTATTAATATTAAGTTATGGTAGTATATGATGACTGGTCAATCATTGTTTTTGTATGGTTTAAATGATACAATGGGCGTTTTAAGTTTTTATTTATTTACTTGCAGGTGTTAAATGCTATGCTAAAAGAAGTATGTACAGCATTATTGGAAGCAGATGTTAATATTAAACTAGTGAAGCAACTAAGAGAAAATGTAAAGTAAGTTAAATTAATCAAGTAAAAAACAGGCAAAACTAAATATAGTTTACTGGGATGAGGAGCTAACTAGAAAAGTCTGCCATATTTTGAAATGTTCTTGCTATACAGCACTGGGAAATAACAGAACTCATATGTTGGAAGACTTTGTTTATAGTACATTTCCATTATGATGGTTCAAAGAATAAACTACATGTGGCTTTCATTTAATTATGGATTTCTTTCCATTCTACTACTCCTTTATCTGAATGGATTCAATCGTATACTGTATAGTATTTTAATAGAAGAGCCTGTTAACAATTTAGATGCATCGTAGAAAAGTGGTGCCATTTTAATCCTCTTCAGACTAAAGATGACATTAATCAGCCTCCTTTATTATTGGAGAATTATATTCTTTTTTGTCCCCTTTTGGTTTCTCTGTCCATATTTGAATAAAGGAGTAACGTGTGTGGTCTCAGTTATTGTGTTAATTGGGAGGGGCACTGACTGGGACAGGGCACATAGAATAATTGAGGGCACCTCGATTAGCTGCCTGAATCCTAGCCCTTGTCGTGCTCAGGCCATCCCTCCTTTTCATATTGTCAGACTGGGTACTAAATAGAGAACTACTAGCATTTAAGCATTTACACTACAGGAAGTAGTCTTATTTTCTGCTAGGTGTAAACATGTATAAATTCTGTATGCTGCCAGAAAAATAAAATCAATACTTTACATTAATATGAGGACAAATTAATATTTGGACTTTCAAAAGAAAGCCTTGAAAAACTAACAAAAGTCTTGCATCTAACATTTCATGGTAAATTCTTTATGGTATGGACTTATGACTCAGTAGTAATTGTACGCATGTTAATTAGAATACTATTAATATGAATGATTGAATATTCTTACATTCTTTGGGGCAAAAGCTAATTTTCTTTTTAGAGTGCCTTAACTGACTTTTCCCCCTTCTACCCTCAAAAACCATCATCATGAAGGTCTGCAATTGATCTTGAAGAGATGGCATCTGGTCTTAACAAAAGAAAAATGATTCAGCACGCAGTATTTAAAGAACTTGTGAAGGTAAAAGTATATCTAGCTTGTGCTGTGATTTTCTGTAGACTCACTACATTAGCACTGCAAACAGTAATACTATTTCAGAATACTTTTTTGTGTTTTTATAGAATATTTATCTGTATTAAAAATATTAATTGAAGGATTGTTAACTTTTCTGAAGTGGCTTATTTTTATCATAGGCTTTCCTGAATACAAAATTCTGAGTACAGATATGAAGGCCAGTATTACTCCTGCAAAAAAATGCCAAAGCCAAGTTACAAAAAGTAAAACTTCACTATATATTAATTGATGGAAGAGCCTCTCTGAGTTTATCCTCTTTTAATATCAAGTTTTGCCTATTGAGTATCTTGCTTTTGTACAGAAAGTCACTCTTGGCAAGAGTTCTTTTCTACACTTTCATTGTGTCAAAAAGTCCCTTTGAAAAGATCAGATATCCCTATTCTTGCCTAGATTTTAAGCAATTTTGAATTAGTGAAGTTTTATTTTGCAAGTTGTAAATATAGCCTATTGCCCTGTTCACCTTAGAATTGATATTGCTGCTGCTGTTGTGAAAATTATGATGAGAGTCTTAGAGCTTTAGAAAATATGTTTGAGTCCAGTCATAGGGGAAAAAAAGAAAGGAACTAAAAAAAATTTTTTAAGAGCAACAGGTATCTGCTAGTGGTCTCGAGTATTTTTCCCTATGTTGTGTGAATAGTTTCACTTAACTCCTTTGGTTCTAGCAGAGCTGATTGGTACTTTGAAAAAGTCTAGTACCTTGGATGGTTGTGTCATTTCAGTTTAGTCCTGTAGACTAATTAATTAAGTCTAATTAATTAGTCTACAGGACTTAATTAACTAATTAAGTCCTGTAGACTAATTAGTCCTGTAGACTAACTTTCCCTCGTGGCGTAGTGGTTAAGAATCTGCCTGCCAATGCGGGGACACGGGTTTGAGCCCTGGTCTGGGAAGATCCCACCTGCCACGGGGCAGCTAAGCCTGTAAGCCACAACTACTGAGCCTGTGCTTTAGAGCCCACGAGACATAACTACTGAGCCCACATGCCACAACTACTGAAGCCCACGTGCCTAGAGGCCTGCTCCGCAATGAGGGAAGCCACTGCAATGAGAAGCCCGCGCACCCCAGGGAAGAGTAGCCCCTGATCGCCTCAACTAGAGAAAGCCTGCATGCAGCAACGAAGACCCAGTGCATCCAAAAATAAATAAATATATTTATTAAAAAAAAAAAAAAGAAATTCAGAACCTAAAAGAGGTCAGGAAATTTATCCAGTTTTCCTTCTCAGTTTGCAGTTGAGAAAAGTAAGACAGTTAGTGGTAGACCCAGGTCTGATCTCCAAACTCCTCACAATATTTCCAGATTGTTTTTCTTCTAACACCAGAGGTCAGCACAGGGTGAGTGAACATTTTTATTTTTAGGGGTTGGAATCTTTCGGCAATTCTGGAGCATCAAGTGCTTTGTTAAGATGGCTTTACGGAGTACCTACTTTATTCTAGGCAGTATGCCAAATACTGCTGATAACAAAGATGAAAAAGACTGGGCCTTATACTCAGAAGCTCATGGTCTAGGGCAGTGGTGTAAAAAGCAAGGCCAAAACTGTTTTCATAATAACACTAAGACATTATTTGCGTTTTTTCAGCCTTCTTTACTGCAAAAGCAATGGTGGGTAAAACCACTGGGTAAAACTCCCTAGCATGAATCAAGGCAGTGGTACCAAACTATACTAGTAGTCATTGAACTCCTTCCTCCCACACACTTGCAGTGAAGGAAAAAAAAAAGCCAGTTTCATTTAAGAATGTCTTTGATGGAGCAGTAGAGGTTATTAGTAGTACTAAATCTTGACCCTTGAATACACATGTGTTTATAAGATTTTGTGTGATGAAATGGGAAGTATGCAGAAAGCCCTGTTGCTGTGTACTGAAATTTGATGGTTGTCTTGAGGAAAGCAAATGTGTAATTGTTTGATTGCAAGCTGAGCTAGCCACTTCTTTCATAGAACGCCATTTTTACATGAATGAACAACAGACATAATCTGTGGTTATTTACACTTGGGCCTTTGGCAGATATTTTCTCCAAAGTAAATAAAGTGAGCTTGTCACTTTAAGGCAAATAACTAACGGTATTGTAGCCAGTAATGAAATTCCAGCTTTCAGGTGAAAACTAGAAGCTTGAATCTCCACCATGAGTGTCACAGTGTCCCAATATTTAACTTTTCTAGTGAGATCATTATTGATATTAATAAATAAAATGTTTTGATGTTGTATAGTGAAATGTGTCAACAATGGAAGAGCTGCCTGAGTGAACCAATATTCTCTAAGTGATTAATGTATGATGTTACAAAAGCATGCACCAGGATAAGATCGATTCAAAGTCCAAGATAGAATAACAGATTTTAATGTAATATAGAGTATGAAAGTTCAGTACTGCTGTTCTAGGATGTAGGAGGAAGATAAGATATATTTATTTTAAAAAATCATTATTCAATAAAACTTATAGGTTGCAAATAGTAGGTTCATAGAGAGCTGAGTGATTCTGCCATGGGATATAGGGAATGGAGGTGAATATGGGGCCGCATTAGTGTTCTGAAAGGATCTAGGAGGAAGGGCAGTGGATTTATGTTTAAGATAGATTTTGTTCATTTCAACCCTGTGCCTGAGAGGGAGATCACAAAATGTGTTTTCTTTTCCTCCCTTTTCTACCACATGGCTTTCCTTGAAATTCACGTATAATATGGATTATGTAACCTTTATGGTATCATCTAGCATGGGCTCAGCAAATTTCTCTTTAAGAACAAATAGTTTTGGCTTTGTGGGTCATATGGTCTCTGTTGCAACTACTCAGGTCTGGTGTTATAGCACAAAAGCAGTAAATGAATGGGCATGTCTGTGTTCTATTAAAACTTTATTTACACATAGTTGTAAATACGGTCTATGTCATCTGGTCCTAGGACAATTAACTACTATTATGGTTTTATTATCATATGGAGATACAGGTTTCAAGCTCCGAACAACTGACTTGGAACTGAATTATTTTTTTAAATGAACTTTAAAAATGCCTCATACTTGTTTATTTGGGGACTGTCCATATATGTATCAATGCCTTAATTTTCCACTGATTGTCATTATAAAATTAGTGATTATTTTTTACTAGCACTTTAAATATAATAACTTTATAGAACAGTACATCGGCATTGGAGAATTTAATATTTGACTGACCTGGAAAGTCTTTCACATGTAATTTGTAATTTTGTTCATATATAAACATTTGTCAAATGGAACATGAAGATAGGTACTGTCCCAATATGGTAGCCATTAGCCGCATGTGGTTATTGAGCACTTGTAATGTGGCTAGTCCAAATTGAGATGTGCTGTAAGTAGAAGATACATGTCAAGTTTTAAGACCTAGCATGGCAAAAGGGAATATAAAATATTTTATTAATTTTTAAATATAGATTACATGTTGAATTATAATATTTTAGATATATTGAGTTAAATAAAATATTAATATCACTTGTTTTTACTTTTTTTAATGTCACTACTAGAAATTTAAATATTCATATGTGGCCTGCACATATATTTTATATTATATTTCTGCAGTGCTGTTGTAGATTGCTCCTTTGGCTCAAACTTGGTCTCACATTCACACTCCAGCTTGTTCTAAAAAATATTTTGAGATCCTTACCTCTGAATTGGTTTGGGAGTATAGGCTTGCTTATGACTTCACAGTGTACTATTTTAAATTTTTAAATTTCACTACGTGTGTACAAAGGGAAATAAAGTTGTATTAGAATGGTAGGATTATGGTTGCCGCTTATATTTAAATGTCTATAAGTTACTTTTTCAAGTTAAAAGTTGTGGGGAGAGGGGTTTTGAATGTAAGCATAGGTTAACCTGATTTTATTTTTGTTTTTGGTTTGTAGCTTGTAGACCCTGGAGTTAAAGCATGGACACCCACTAAAGGAAAACAGAATGTGATCATGTTTGTTGGATTGCAAGGGAGTGGTAAAACAACAACATGTTCAAAGGTAAATTATACTTAATTAAAAAAACAAAGTCATGGAGAAGATATGTTTGTATAAATCAAGTTTTACGTTAAAGTCAGGATTTGTAGTATTGTTCCTTTAAAATTTTGTGTTGTTTGATGTATCTATTATGTTTTTGTAATAGCTCTTTGTAGGATAAGAGCAAAGAATCCCATAGTCTTTCTCGTGATAGCTTTTTGCAAGAATGGTAGACTTCTATATAACTATGCTGTTTCTTTTACCAAAAAGACTGTTCCTGTCCTTTAAGGAGATGAGGATATGATTTTTGGAGAAGTAAACGTGGAAAGTTTACCTTAACTCCTATGGCTCAAGACTCCCTTTTCACAATGTCTCACCCAGTGTAATACATATGAATCTTCATTTTGCATATCTTTTTGCTAATTTTAAATTCATTATACCACCCCTTCCTCCATAATTGGGTAACTCAACTTTGTTACCAGATTTTACTCCACAAGCCTCAACTTTGTATAGTTTAGAAAGAAAAAAAGAGGAAAGGATTATTTCTTAGAGGGTTATGTTATTGTTTGTTTTTAATTAACGTTAATAACATTTTTTACCGTGATCATTTGTTGCTTCATCATTTTATATCCTTCGAATGTGACTGTATGGCACTTAGAATTTAAACTCTTTAGGAAATTTTCTATACTCAGAATTTAGTAATATTACTTTTAGGAGAATATGAGCAGTTTTATTTTACTCCTTAAGTAAATAACAAGTGTAAACAGAAACAATTACATGTATAATAAATTTGTATTTATTGATTTTTAAAATCTTCCTTTCCCAGTTAGCATATTACTACCAGAGGAAAGGTTGGAAGACCTGTTTGATATGTGCAGACACATTCAGAGCAGGTATTGTGTTCATATTTGAAAATTGTTTTCTGAAATTTGTATTTTCAAGTTTGAGGACTCATTAACTCTATTTCATAGGGGCTTTTGACCAACTAAAACAGAATGCAACCAAAGCAAGAATTCCATTCTATGGAAGGTGGGTTCCAGTTTTTATTTTTATACTCATGTGTCTCACCTTATCTGTCTGACTTTATTTAATGCTATCTGGTCACATTTTAATATACACTTATAAGCTTAAATCCTTTCTGGAACAAAGTAGAGGTATAATTAATACATTGTTATCTTTTGTTATTGTAACATGACTCTTCTGACCCAGCCTGATAGATCAGAGCAGATGTTGTTTAGTTTATAATTCTGCCTGTACTTATCATCCTGCCTTGCATGCTTTCCAGCATCCTTCTGCTTCTATTCCAGTTGTTTAAGACCTATCTGAAGCATTCCTCCATCCAACACACTGGTGAATTCCATATTGTCTGGTTCTTTAGTACATCATCTTTGAAAGTTTGTGTTTGATCATCCTAAAATGCTTTGTGATCTTTAGTTATCTCAGAGATTCTGATCGTTGCTATCCTTCATTTGCTACATTACTGTTCAATTAGGTGGTTTGTATATGTTAAAATGACTAATTAAAAGAATCGAGTCGAGATTGAATTTAGAAGGACCTATTTGAGGGAGTAGCATTTCTCTTAATGTTATTAATATCAATATAAAAAGATTATTAATATAGAAAGCTTAAAGAAGCTAAAATTTGAGGTAATTAAATGAATGATATC
The DNA here is from genome assembly GCF_949774975.1 of Lagenorhynchus albirostris. Lineage (NCBI taxonomy): Eukaryota > Metazoa > Chordata > Mammalia > Artiodactyla > Delphinidae > Lagenorhynchus > Lagenorhynchus albirostris. Next base: position 63,664,999 of record NC_083095.1, on the reverse strand, counting down.
ATTTTGTTGGTCTTTGTTTTCTACTTTTTGGCTGGCCAAGAAAACTGGTGAACTTTAGCTATGGTATGTTCTTTATTTAAATTCTTTTTCTTTTAGTGTGGTTTTTTTGTTTTGTTTTGGTTTGGTTTTGGCCATGCCACATGGCATGTGGGATCTTATTACTTCTCTGACCAGGGATTGAACCTGGGCCCTTGACAGTGAAAGCGTGGAGTCCTAACCACTGGACCACCAAGGAATTCCCTCTTTTAGTTATTTTTTTATTTTTTATTTTTTGCGGTACGTGGGCCTCTCACTGTTGTGGCCTCTCCTGTTGCGGAGCACAGGCTCCGGACGCGCAGGCGCAGCGGCCGTGGCTCACGGGCCCAGCCGCTCCGCGGCATGTGGGATCTTCCTGGACCGGGGCACGAACACATGTCCCCTTCATCGGCAGGTGGACTCTCAACCACTGCGCCACCAGGGAAGCCCTTTTAGTTATTTTCTTATGATAATTTCTAGCAAGTAGATTAAAGAATAATGTTAGGAATTTTATTTTTAGGATAAGAACTTTTTCTTACATAGATTTAAAAATCAAGGGATAATAAACAGCTGTACCTTTAGGGTTCACAATTTGCAAATGATATAATTTAGTTGATAATTACTTGAACTATCAGCCAAAGCCAGAGCATTGATTTTTAACCAGTATTCTCAGTACCGTTTATTAAATAATCTCTCCTTTGCTTATGTAAACTTAAATAACATACTACGTATATGGAGTAAAGTATTAGCAGTCATTGTTTCCTCCAGGAGAGATGAAGTAAATGGGGCTGGGGGGAGGACTTGAACTGTATCTCCAATATTAAATTTACATATTAGCATTTATTGGGGGGGTGGTAGATATGTTTGTTATAGTATCATTTGTTCTTTTTTTAAAAAAACACTATTTTAATTAAAAATTTTAAAGAAGTGAAAGCACTAGCAGTTTCACTTCCCAATTATCAGCTTGTAGCATGTCCATCTGTGCTTTTTTCAGTGTCTATATAAACAAATACACAGACATACATAGATAATTTTTAACTGAAATGGACTCTTATGTGCTTTGTACCTTGATTGCTTTGGTAGTGGTTATATGGGTTGTGTAAATTTGTCAAAGCTCGTTAAAATGAACAATAAAAATAGTGCATTTTATTGTATGTAAACATACCACTATACAGTTGATTAAAAATGGGATCTTATGACAAGGTAGTTATTACTCTTGGGAAGGAGTGAGGTGCTAATTATGTTGTTTTCTTGATCTGGGTGTGTTTGCTTTGTGAAAATTCACCAAGTTTATAATTGTACAGCTTTTCCACATATATGTTATACTTCATTAAAATGTTTACTTAAAAAATGGGATCTTAATAATTCTGGGCAATATACTGTTTAAGATAATTCTTTTTTATGACATCATTGTATTCCATTAATCAATGCCCTTATGAACATCTTTGATAATATTTCTTTCTACATTTGTAAGTTTTATTTTAATAGTATCTTTATCTTTTTTTTTTAATTTGCATGCATTGGGTCTTTGTTGCTGCACACGGACTTTCTCTAGTTGAGGCTATTGGGGGCTACTCTTCGTTGTGGTGTGAGGGCTTTTCATTGCGGTGCGCGGGCTTTTCATTGCGGTGGCTTCTCTTGTTGCGGAGCATGGGCTCTAGGCACATGGGCTTCAGTAGATGTGGTTCGTGGGCTCTAGAGTACAGGCTAAGTAGTTGTGGCACACAGGCTTAGTTGCTCTGTGGCATGTGGGATCTTCCTGGACCAGGGATAGAACCCATGCCCCCTGCATTGGCAGGTGGATTCACAGCCACTGTGCCACCAGGGAAGTCCTTCTTAATCATATTTTAAAATAGCTGGTAATGCTAATTTTCGTCTTCTTTTTCAACATTTATTGCTTCTTTCACCTGCTTATTTTCCTGGGAAAATTTTGGATTTTTTTAATCAAGTTCTAGAAAGAAAAATCTCCCTGAAATTGTGATTAGAACTACCGTGAAACCAATTAATTGAGGGGAGAACTGACATCTTTACCATACGTGTATAGTTCCATTCAGGAACCTGCTATGTCTTTTTTGTTTAAAAAAATTGTCCTTAAGTATAATAGTTTTCTTCATTTAAGGCTCACATATATTCTTATTAAGTATATTTCTACCTGATTTTTGTTGTTAATTTAGGGGGAAACTTTTTTTTTTTTGCGGTACGCGGGCCTCTCACTGTTGTGGCCTCTCCCGTTACGGAGCACAGGCTCCGGACGCTCAGGCTCAGCGGCCATGGCTCACGGGCCCAGCCTCTCCGTGGCATGTGGGATCTTCCCGGACTGGGGCACGAACCCGTGTCCCCTGCATCGGCAGGCGGACTCTCAACCACTGCGCCACTAGGGAAGCCCTACTTTTAGTTTTTTGAGAAACCTCCATACTGTTTTCCACAGCGGCTGCACCAGTTCACATTCTTACCAACAGTATACAGGGATTCGCTTCTCTCCTCGCCAACATTTGTCTTTTGTATTCTTTTTGATGACAGCCATCCTTTTGTAAGCATTTTATAAAATAATTAAATATTCTTGTAAAACATGACTTTTAAGTTACGTAGCATTCTATCAGATGGCTATGCTATCATTTATTAAATAAATGCCCTACTGTTGGCCATTTAAGGTTTTCCAACTTCTTGGTCTTAAAAATATAGCCAAAATGAATAGTATGTAATGTTGTTTCTGTGAAATTGTTATGACATACTCCTACAAGTTGAAATTGGATCAAACAGTCTGATCATTTTGGCTTTTGGTTTTTAAAAGGAAAATGTCTCAAAAGTTTAATTTCATTCCTATTTTACTACATTTTCACAATCCTCAAAACTGTATTTAATTTGGGACTTCCACTGGCTAAGACTCTGAGCTCCCAACACAAGGCGCCTGGGTTCGATCCCTGGTCAAGGAACTGGATCTCACATGCATGCCATAACTAAGAGTTCACATGCCACAACTAAGAAGTCCACATGCCACAACTAAGAAGTCAGCATGCCAAAACTAAGAGTCCACATGCCACAGCTAAAAGATCCTGCACACCACAACGAAGATCCTGTGTGCCACAACTAAGACCTAGCACAGCCAAAATAAAAAATAAATAAATAAATATTAAAAACAAAAAAACCAAAACTCTATTCAACTTGAAAATCAACAAACGAGATCTCATTTTAATTTGGCTTCTTTTGATTATTGGCAACTTTTGATACAGTTCAATACTGTCAAATGAAAAAAACATACAGTGTTAACAAAAAGTTTCCGCCTGGGCTTGCCTGGTGGCACAGTGGTTGAGAGTCCGCCTGCTGATGCAGGGGACATGGGTTCGTGCCCCCGTCCGGGAAGATCCCACATGTCGTGGAGTGGCTGGGCCCGTGAGCCGTGGCCACTGAGCCATGTGAGAGGCCCACGTGAGAGGCCCACGTACTGAAAACAAAACAAAACAAAACAAAACAAAAAAACTAAAAGTAGAACTACCATATGACCCAGAAGTTCCACTCCTGGGTATACATTCGAAAAAAAACCCCACTAATTCGAAAAGATACATGTACCCCAGTGTTCATAGCAGCATTATTTATAATTGCCAAGATATATCCCCAAATACAGTAAGTTAAACAAAATGAGAAGACAGAGAAATATGCAGCAGTTGAAGGAGCAAGGTAAAAACCCACCAGACCTAACAAATGAAGAGGAAATAGACAGTCTACCTGAAAAAGAATTCAGAGTAATGATAGTAAAGATGATCCAAAATCTTGGAAACAGAATGGAGAAAATACAAGAAACGTTTAACAAGGACCTAGAAAACTAAAGAGCAAACAATGATGAACAACACAATAAATGAAGTTAAAAATTCTCCAGAAGGAATCAATAGCAGAATAACTGAGGCAGAAGAACGGATAAGTGACCTGGAAGATAAAATAGTGGAAATAACTTCCATAGAGCAGAATAAAGAAAAAAAATGAAAAGAATTCAGGACACTCTCAGAGACCTCTGGGACAACATTAAACACAACAACATTCGAATTATAGGGGTCCCAGAAGAAGAAGAGAAAAAGGAAGGGACTGAGAAAATATTTGAAGAGATTATAGTTGAAAACTTCCCTAACATGGGAAATTAGTCAATCAAGTCCAGGAAGTGCAGAGAGTCCCATACAGAATGAACCCAAGGAGAAACACGCCAAGACACATATTAATCAAACTATCAAAAATTAAATACAAAGAAAAAATATTAAAAGCAGCAAGGGAGGGGTTTCCCTGATGGCGCAGTGGTTGAGAGTCCGCCTGCCAATGCAGGGGACACAGGTTCGTGCCCCAGTCCGGAAGGATCCCACATGCCGCGGAGCAGCTGGGCCCGTGAGCCATGGCCGCTGCACCTGCGCGTCCGGAGCCTGTGCTCCACAACGGGAGAGGCCACAACAGTGAGAGGCCCGTGTACCGCAAAAAAAAAAAAAAAGCAAGGGAAAATCAACAAATAATATACAAGGGAATCCCTGTAAGGTTTAACAGCTGATCTTTCAGCTAAAACTCTGCAAGCCAGAAAGGACTGGCAGGACATATTTAAAGTGATGAAAGGGAAAAACCTACAACCAAGATTACTCTGCCCAGCAAGAATCTCATTCAGATTTGACGGAGAAATTAAAACCTTTACAGACAAGCAAAAGTTAAGAGAATTCAGCACCACTAAACCAGCTTTACAACAAATGCTAAAAACTTCTCTAGGCAGGAAACACAAGAGAAGGAAATGACCAACAAAAACAAACCCAAAACACTTTAAAAAATGGTAATAGTAACATACATATCAATAATTACCTTAAATGTAAATGGATTAAATGCTCCAACCAAAAGACATAGACTGGCTAAATGGATGCAAAAACAAGACCCATATATATACTGTCTACAAGAGACCCACTTCAGACCTAGGGACACATACAGACTGAAAGTGAGGGGATGGAAAGAGATATTCCATGCAAATGGAAATCAAAAGAAAGCTAGAGTAGCAATTCTCAAATCAGGAAAAATGGACTTAAAAATGACTATTACAAGCGAAAAAGAAGACACTACATAATGATCAAGGGATCAATCCAAGAAGAAGGTATGACAAATGTAAATATTTATGCACCCAACATAGGATCCTCTCAATACGTAAGGCAAATGCTAACAGCCACAAAAGGAGAAATCGACAGTAACATGATAATAGTAGGGGACTTTAACACCCCACATTCACCAAAGGACAGATCATCCAAAAGGAAAATAAATAAGGAGACACAAGCTTTAAATGACACATTAGACAAGATGGACTTAATTGATATTTATAGGACATTCCATCCAAAAACAACAAATACACTTTCATCTCAAGTGCTCATGGAACATTCTCCAGGATAGATCATATCTTGGGTCACAAATCAAGCCTTGGTAAATTTAAGAAAATTGAAATCATATAAGTATCTTTTCCCACCATAATGCTATGAGACTAGATATCAATTACAGGAAAAGATCTGTAAAAAATACAAACACATGGAGGCTAAACAATACGCTACTAAATAACCAAGAGATCACTGAAGAAATCAAAGAGGAAATAAAAAACTACCTAGAAATAAATGACAATGAAAACAGGACAACCCAAAGCCTATGGGATGCAGCAAAAGCAGATCTAAGAGGGAAGTTTATAGCAATACAATCCTACCTCAAGAAACAAGAAACATCTCAAATAAACAACCTAACCTTACACGTAAAGCAATTAGAGAAAGAAGAAGAACAACAACAAAAAACCAAAGTTAGCAGAAGGAAAGAAATCATAAAGATCAGATTAGAAATAAATGAAAAAGAAATGAAGGAAATGATAGCAAAGATCAATAAAACTAAAACTTGGTTCTTTGAGAACATAAAATTGATAAGCCATTAGCCAGACTCATGAAGAAGAAAAGGGAGAAGACTCAAATAACCAGAATTAGAAGTGAAAAAGAAGTAACAACTGATACTGCAGAAATACAAAGGATCATGAGAGATTACTACAAGGAACTACATGCCAATAAAATGGACAACCTGGAAGAAATGGATAAATTCTTAGAAAAGTACAACCTTCCAAGACTGAACCAGGAAGAAATAGAAAATGTAAACAGACCAATCACAAGCACTGAAATTGAAACTGTGATTAAAAATCTTCCAACAAAGGAACTTCCCTGGTGGCGCAGTGGTTAAAATCCGCCTGCCAATGCAGGGGACACGGGTTCAAGCCCTGGTCCAGGAAGACCCCACATGCTGCAGAGCAACTAAGCCCGTGCTCCACAACTACTGAGCCTGCACTCTAGAGCTCACGAGCCACAACTACTGAGCCCACGTGCCACAACTACTGAAGCCTACGTGCCTAGAGCCTGTGCTGCACAACAAGAGAAGCCACTGCAATGAGAAGCCCACGCACCGCAACAAAGAGTAGCCCCCGCTCACTGCAACTAGAGAAAGCCCGCATGCAGCCAAAAATAAATAAATAAATTTATATTTAAAAAAATCTTCCAACAAACAAAAGTCCAGGACCAGGTGGCTTCACAGGCAAATTCTATCAAACATTTAGAGAAGAGCTAACACCTCTCCTTCTCAAACTCTTCCAAAATATAGCAGAGGAAGGAACAATCCTAAACTCATTCTTCGAGGCCACCATCACCCTGATACCAAAAGCAGATAAAGTTGTCACAAAAAAAGAAAACTACAGGCCAGTATCACTGATGAACATAGATGCAAAAATCCTCAACAAAATACTAGCAAACAGAATCCAACAACACATTAAAAGAATCATACACCATGATCAAGTGGGGTTTAACCCAGGAATGCAAGGATTCTTCAATATATACAAATCAATCTGTGATACACCATATTAACAAGCTGAAGGATAAAAACCATATGATCATCTCAATAGATGCAGAAAAAGCTTTCGACAAAATTCAACACCCATTTATGATAAAAACTCCCCAGGAAATAGGCATAGAGGGAACCTACCTCAACATAATAAAGGCCATATATGACAAACCCACAGCCAACATTATTCTCAATGATGAAAAACTGAAATGATTTCCTCTAAGATCAGGAACAAGACAAGGCTGCCCACTCTCACCACTATTATTTAACATACTTTTGGAAGTTTTAGCCACGGCAATCAGGAGAAAAAGAAATAAAAGGAATCCTAATTGGAAAAGAAGTAAAACTCTCACTGCTTGCAAATGGCATGATACTATACATAGAGAATCCTAAAAATGCTACCAGAAAACTGCTAGAGCTAATCAATGAATTTGGTAAAGTAGCAGGACACAAAATTAATGCACAGAAATCTCTTGCATTCCTATACACTAATGATGAAAAATCTGAAAGAGAAATTAAGGAAACACTCCAATTTACCATTGCAACAAAAAGAATAAAATATCTAGGAATAAACCTACCTAAGGAGACAAAAGACCTGTATACAGAAAACTATAAGGCACTTTTGAAAGAAATTAAAGACGATACAAACAGATGCAGAGATATACCATGTTCTTGGATTGGAAGAATCAACATTGTGAAAATGACTATAGTACCCAAAGCAATCTACAGATTCAGTGCAATTCCTATCAAACTACCAACAGCATTTTTCACAGAACTTGAAGAAAAAATTTCACAATTTGTATGGAAACACAAAAGACCCTGAATAGCCAAAGCAATCTTGAGAAAGAAAAACGGAGCTGAAGGAATCAGGCTCCCTGAGTTCACACTGTACTGCAAAGCTACAGTAGTCAAGACAGTATGGTACTGGCAGAAAAAACAGAAATATAGATCAGTGGAACAGGATAGAAAGCCCAGAGTTAAACCCACGCACATATGATCACTTTATCTATAATAAAGGAGGCAAGAATATACAATGGAGAAAAGACAGCCTCTTCAATAAGTGGTGCTGGGAAAACTGGACAGGTACATGTAAAAGAATGAAATTAGAACACTTCCTAACACTATACACAAAAATAAACTCAAAACGTATTAAAGACCTAAATGTAAACTCTTAGAGGAAAACACAGGTATAACACTCTATGACATAAATCACAGCAAGATCCTATTTGACCCACCTCCTAGAGAAATGGAAATAAAAACAAAAATAAACAAATGGGACCTAATGAAACGTAAAAGCTTTTCACAGCAAAGGACATCATAAAGGAGGTGAAAAGACAACCCTCAGAATGGGAGAAAATACTTGCAAGCGAAGCAATGGATAAAGGATTAATCTCCAAAACATACAAACAGCTCATGGAGCTCAATATCAAAAGAACAAACAATCCAATCAAAAAATGGGCAGAAGGCCTAAAAATACATTTCTCCAAAGAAGATACACAGATTGCCAACAAACATATGAAAGGATGCTCAACATTTGTAATCATTAGAGAAATGCAAATCAAAACTACAATGAGGTCTTCTGCCCATTTTTGGATTGGGTTGTTTTTTTGTTATTGAGCTGCATGAGCTGCTTATAAATTTTGGAGATTAATCCTTTGCAAGTAAGTCAGAAAGAGAAAGACAAATACTGTATGCTAACACACATATATGGAATTTAAGAAAAAAAAATGTCATGAAGAACCTAGGGGCAAGACAGGAATAAAGACATACACCTACTACAGAATGGACTTGAGGATATGGGGAGCGGGAAGGGTAAGCTGTGACAAAGTGAGAGAGTGGCATGGACATATATAAACTACCAACCGTAAAATAGATAGCTAGTGGGAAGCAGCCGCATAGCACAGGGAGATCAGCTCGGTGCTTTGTGACCGCCTAGAGGGGTGGGATAGGGAGGGTGGGAGGGAGGGAGACGCAAGAGGGAAGAGATATGGGAACATATGTATAGCTGATTCACTTTGTTATAAAGCAGAAACTAACACACCATTGTAAAGCAATTATACTCCAATAAAGATGTAAAAAAAAAAAAAAAAAAACTACAGTGAGGTATCACCTCACACCGGTCAGAATGGCCATCATCAAAAAATCTACAAACAGTCAGTGCTGGAGAGGGAGTGGAGAAAAGGGAACCCTCCTGCACTCTTGGTGGGAATGTAAATTGATACATCCACTATGGAGAACAGTATGGAGGTTCCTTAAAGATATAAAAGTAGAACCAGCATATGACCCATCAATTCCACTACTGGGCATATACCCTGAGAAAACCATAATTCAAAAAGACACATGTACCCGTGTTCATTGTAGCACTGTTTACAGTAGCCAGGACATGGAAGCAACCTAAGTGTCCATCGACAGATGAATGGATAAAGAAGATGTGGCACATATATACAATGGAATGTTACTCAGCCTTAAAAAGAAATGAAATTGAGTTATTTGTAGTGAGGTGAATGGACCTAGAGTCTGTCATACAGAGTGAGGTAACTCAGAAAGAGAAAAACATACCGTATGCTAACACAGATACATGGAATCTAAAAAGAAAAAAAGGGTTCTGATGAACCTAGGGACAGGACAGGAGTAAAGATGCAGACGTAGAGAATGGACTTGAGGACACGGGGCGGGGGAACGGTAAGCTGGGACGAAGTGAGAGGGTGGCGTTGACATATATATACACTACCAAATGTAAAATAGATAGTTAGTGGGAAGCAGCTGCATAGCACAGGGAGATCAGCTCCGTGTTTTGTGACCACCTAGATTGGTGGGATAAGGAGGGTGGGAGGGAGAGGCAAGAAGGAGGGGATATGGGGATATATGTATACGTATAGCTGATTCACTTTGCTATACAGCAGTAAATAACACAACATTGTAAAGCAATTATACTCCAATAAATATGTTTAAAACATTGCTTATAAAAGGGTGTTAAGTGGAAAAGCATGTTAAAACACTATGTAATACAAGTTCAGTTATTAAAGAAAATGTAAAAAAAATTGAGGAATTCACAGCTCATTCAGAAAAGATACGCAGCAGAATCATACAGGATTTTGGGCTTCCCTGGTGGTGCAGTGTTTAAGAATCTGCCTGCCAAAGTAGGGGACATGGTTTCGAGCCCTGGTCCAGAAAGATCCCACATGCCATGGAACAACTAAGCCCGTGCGCCACAACTGCTGAAGCCCGTGTGCCACAACTACTGAAGCCTGCATGCCTAGAGCCCGTGCTCCACAACAAGAGAAGCCACCACAATGAGAAGCCCGCGCACCGAAACGAAGAGTAGCCCCCGCTCACTGTAACTAGAGAAAGCCTGCGCACAGCAACCGAGACCCAACGCAGCCAATAATAAATAAATAAATATGGGGGCTATTTATTGTTTTTAAATAAATTTATTTTAAAAAAAAGAATCATACAGGATTTTGTAATTGGAAAACTGATTACTGCTTCATGCTGCTCTAGAAGTGGGTTGTTATATTTAATACTTATTAGATTTTATACTTCTAAATTGAAATTGTGATCATTATGACTTTTTCAGAGTAGATTAAGGGTGCACTAACAGTTTCCAAATTTTTCGTATTTGGAAGTTTTGCTGCTAAGTCATTTTTCCATGTTAAATAGCTATACAGAAATGGATCCTGTCATCATTGCCTCTGAAGGAGTGGAGAAATTCAAAAATGAAAATTTTGAAATTATTATTGTTGATACAAGTGGCCGCCATAAACAAGAAGACTCTTTGTTTGAAGAAATGCTTCAAGTTGCTAATGCTATAGTAAGTAGCTTAATTTAACAACATTATTAAGACTTTGGTTAAATTAATTATAAATCCTGATTGAGTTTATGAACCATATAAATTATTTTTTGCCTGTAAGAAAGATTCCAAGTAATATATTTTTATTTTGGGCTCCTTTGTCTGTATGATAAGGACTTAATCTTCTGTACATTAATATGAAATTTTCATGAGTATTGAAATATTTCCTTTCTCACTTAATCATCCTATTAGTATGTATAAGAAAAAGTAACAAGCAAAAAAAATGAGAACCTTTAATAGCTGTTGAATTTCCTTTCTGTAAATTATTTAAATTAAATTAAAAACATTTGCTTTAGGTGAATTTTGAAAGATTTTTAAAATGAAGCATTTAAAAATATTAATAATCATTTAGTGTCTCTTTAAAATTGTGATGGAAATAACGGGAAGAAGAAGTGGTTTATAGGTAATCTATAGCACATATTATGAACCCATGTTTTGCCGTTGAGGTGTTGGCAGTAAGTCTTTGGTTAATGATTAATACTAATACATTGTTTTGTTTTGTTTAGCTGTGCCATTATTTTGACCTAGGTGAGCAGACCTAAGGGAAATATCCTCATCTGTCCTTTATTTATTTTGCTTTCAGCGCACACTCTTCTACTTTTTTTCTCTGATTTACTGTTGCTATTGCATTTGTCTAGAGTGTGATTCCTCTAGATCATTGCTTAACTTTTTCCTCTTTATTCAGGCCTCAGCTCAAATGTTACCTCCAGACAGGTCTTCCCTGACCACCCTACAGAAAGAAACCTCTCACACCTCAGAACTGATTTTCTCTGTTCCATTTTAATTGTTGTACATCTGAAATGTTTATTTGCCTATTTTTTTTTCTGTCTCCAGTGATTAGAATGAAGGTCCCACAAGGATAAGGATTTTCTTATTCATCTCTTTGACTGAGGACATAAATGGTGCCCAATACATAGTACTCCCTCAGTAAATACTGATTGATTGAATAATTATAATAAATATTTTTTATAGCTTCTAATGATGAAATTTGCTTAAGGTCAGTAAAAATATATATCTTTTCTATTTAAATTTTCTAGCAACCCGATAACATTGTTTATGTGATGGATGCCTCCATTGGGCAGGCTTGTGAAGCCCAGGCTAAGGCTTTTAAAGATAAAGTAGATGTAGCCTCAGTAATAGTGACAAAACTTGATGGTCATGCAAAAGGAGGTGGTGCACTCAGTGCGTAAGTATCATTGATGTTATTGTCCCGTGTCTTGGGCTTAGTGTGTGTGTGTGTGTGTGTGTGTGTGTGTGTGTGTGTGTGTATGTGTGTGTGTGTGTGTGTGTGTGTATTTATGGCTTTCTTATTAATCATTTAAAATATATTCCAATGGTGGACCTAGTATGGTCTGTAAAAGAAGTTTAAATAGAAACAGAATTTTGGAGTACCTCTGATACAGTTCTCCTTTAGCTAGTGAAAAGAAACTTGAGCTATGTACCTTTGTCTAATTACCTTTAAAATCTTCTAGAAATTTGTTTTCCTTTTTGAGGTTATTTTGTGTTTTCTTTTTCTTTGCAGAGTTGCTGCCACAAAAAGTCCAATTATTTTCATTGGTACAGGGGAACATATAGATGACTTTGAACCTTTCAAAACACAGCCTTTCATCAGCAAACTTCTTGGTGTGTACAGTGGTGGGGATATAGAAAAACCTTCAAGAAATAGTATGAATTTTTAGGACAGATTAGGATTTTAATTCTGCCCTCTCGCTAACTAGCTCAGGAAAATAATTTTCTTCTATGATTTATCTTCTTTACCTGCAAACTAAGGATGGTGGTTATCTGCTTCCTGTAGTTAGAGTGTTAAAATGAGCTATTAGATGGAAAGTTCCTTGGAAAAGTTTTAGAGCTCAATACAGAAGCATGTGGTTGTAGTAATAGCAGTGATAATGGCAGCAAAACTTTCATAATGTCTCCAGGTGTTTGAGAGCATGGAATTTGGAATTAAACCCTGGGCTGCAGTTCCTGCTTTGTCACTTAACCTCTCCAGCTTCAATTTTTCACCTGTGAAGTGCCTATCTCACAGGCTTATTATGTCTGTGCATGCATTTTGCATAATGTAAAACAGATACACTATTGGTTATTAATTTTACTTTTTTGGGTCTTATAGGTATGGGTGACATTGAAGGACTGATAGATAAAGTCAACGAGTTGAAGTTGGATGACAATGAAGCACTTATAGAGAAGTTGAAACATGGTATATGAGTAGCAAAAAGCATTTGATCTCAGATGACTTACCTGGATTTCTTTTGATAAAGCTATAATTTGTTTGAAATGATACATCCATTAAAGTCAATTCTTCAAATGTTTACTGTTTTAGATTTATATATAAATCATTTTAAATCTCAGGCATCTAAGCAATTGTAGAATGGAGTGTTTTTATTTTCTTTCTTGTAATCAAATTGCATTAAGATTAAAATTGAAGCTTTCATTGGGTTCCTTGGAGTAAAACAGGTTAAAAGTACGTTAGAATACTCTCTTCTGATTTGTTTGTTTACTTATAAATTTTATATTTATATGTAATAAAACATATAAAAAGAAATTTAAAAGAATGAGATTAAATACCCACACATGTTTTCTTTACTCCACATTGAAGTCAACTCCTATTGAAATATGATTAAGAGCTCAAGTTTTTTAATCTAACATGTGACTTTTTCAAATTACTTAACCTCGGACTACCCTGGTGGTCCAGTGGTTAAGACTCCACACTGTCACTGCAGGGGGTGCGAGTTCAATCCCTGGTCTGGGGAGTTCCACATGCCGCAGGGTGAAGCCAAATTAATTAATTAATTAAATTGAAAAAAATCATGTTCAAATTACTTAACCTCAATTTTCTTATGTGTAAAAAGTAGATAATACTATCTTCTTCATAGAGTTGTGAAGATTAAATTAGCTGATATATGTAAAATGTCCAGCATGTCAGAAGCATTTAACATATTATTGACCATTTCTGTTTTTCTCAAAATGGTATTACTCTTAATTTCCATGGCCACATACTATCCTGCCTCTTTGCTCCTTCTCATTCATCTTGTCAGGTGCCTATGCCTTTACTTCTCAAATGTTGATGTTTTCCAGGGATCATTCTAGGCCATCTTCTTTCTCTGGAGCTTCAGACTCATATCTGTATGTTTAGATGCTTAGATCTTCCTTAGACATTTAGTTCAGTTTATCCTTGTCTTCCCATCCTAACCTCCCACCCCAATGTTATCATCTATGAATTTAACATCATTTGTCTTGTTGCCAAAGCCAGAAACTTGGATGTTGTCATCAACTCATCTCTTCCTCACTCTGCCCAGTCCTTTTCCGATCAGTCATTAGTCCTAGTGATTCTACCTCCTAATTATCTCCATTCCATCCCCTACTTCCCAGCAACTATGCAAGTTCATCTCTTATCTAGATTGTTTATTCTAAGTCTTTTAACAGATATTCCAGTTTTTTGGACTCTTCCCCTTGGATCAGTTTTTTATACTTCAGCCGAAATGATCTTTCAGAAATGCAAATTTGATCCTATTACCTTTCTAAAATCTTTCAGTAGCTTCCCATTTCCCTTAGAGTAGTTTTGAATGACTCCACTATCTAACCCACATCTTCCGAGTCATGTTTTGACACTATTGTTTTTAGCATTCCGCGTGCTGGTCATGCTGAATTTCTATCAGTTTCTCACATGTACGCTGCTGTCTCTGCCTTTGCCCTTGCTGGTCCCTCTGCCTGTTAGGTAGTTATTCTCTCTTCTTCCTACTTCTGTCCTTCTTTATCCCAGCCAAACCGGCTAACTCCTACTAATACTTCAAGTCTTTCCTTAAATGTGCTTCAGGGACATTCTACCTTATCCTTAGACTAAGTTAGAACCCCCTACTGTATGTTTCCATTGGATCCTGTAATTGCTGTATGAGTCATCACAATGATTTGATGTCTGTCTTCCCTGCTGGAAAGTGAAGGTAGGTTTCATAGCTGTGTTCTTCCTCTTTTATGTTCACAGTACCTAGTACAGTTTCTGGCACTTAGTAAGTCTTTAGTAAATATTTGTTGAATGAATGAATCTATCCTTTATTGCCTGATTCTTTCCCCCTGCTACTACCACACTAAACTGGGTAATATATTCCTAGTCAGTCTGCTTTCTGACTCCTAGATCTCTCTTTATATCTCTGCATTTTGCTTCTGTTTCTAACATTCTACTCATTTCTGTTATCACCAAGGGCCTCCTGATTTCCAAATGTAGTGACCTTTCTCTTTCCTCTTGGCTCCCAGTATTTAACAGTTTTATCTGCCTTTTATATTTTCAGACTCTTCACTTGGGTTCCATGATAGTGGATTTCTTATATTTATCATAGCTTCAGTTGTCATTTCTGTATAATATGTATTTTAGCCTTAATCTTCTCTACCACTGTTTTATTTTGCATTTCTAGCTGCCGGCTATAACATTTCTTTTAAAATATTGTACTGCTACTTCAAATTCAGAATGCCTAAAACCAAACACCATTTTTGTTTATATCTTTGGACAAAAATAGAAAATAATCTTTCTCCTTTGTCTTGTTCTTTCTGTTTTTCTCCTTAACTGAATTTACATAATGATGAAATGCTCAGATTCTAAGAATATCATTCAATCAACTTTGACAAATGCACAATAATCTACACTCCATCAGGAAATAGAATATTTCCATTACTCTAGAAAGTTTGCTTATTCCCCTTCCCAGTAAATACTTCATATTATAGGAATCCTAGAGTGTATCTTTTTTTCCCACATGGTTTCTGTGACTCAGCATAATATTTTTGATATTCATCCAGGTGGTTGTACTCACCTGTAGCCTGTTCTTTTTTTTTTTTTAATTTATTTATTTTATTTACTTTTGGCTGCATTGGGTCTTCGTTACTACACACGGGCTTTCTCTAGTTGTGGTGAGAGGGGGCTACTCTTCGTTAGAGTGCATGGGCTTCTCATTGCGCTGGCTTCTCTTGTTCAAGAGCACGGGCTCTACGCGCCTGGGCTTCAGTAGGTGAGGCCCGTGGGCTCAGTAGTTGTGGCTCGCAGGCTCTAGAGCGCAGGCTCAGTAGTTGTGGTGCTTGGGCTCAGTTGCTCCACGGCATGTGGGATCTTCCCAGACCAGGGCTTGAACTTGTGTCCCCTGAATTGGCAAGTGGATTCTTAACCACTGTGCCACCAGGGAAGCCCATAGCCTGTTCTTTTATTGCTGAGAGTAGTATTTCATTCAGAGTCTATCCATTTTCCAGTTCATGGACAGCTAAGCTGTGTAAGAAACTCCAAATAATCTTCTAAAGTGCTTTTGCCCATTTTACAATTCTCATCAGCAGTATATGAGAGTTCTGTTTGTTCTACATTCTCTTTAACTTGTGTTGTCAGACTTTTTGATTTCAGTTATCCTAGTAGATATAGTTTGTCTCCTTTGTTTTCACATTTCCTGTATTTATGTCCATTTTCTCTGATAGAATATGAGCTTCTCTAGGATAGGATCTATCTGTCTCCACTGTATTCATCCTGTGATCTTGTGTGTAGTAACTGCTCAGTGAATATTTATTGATTGGATATTTTATAAGTGTGCTTCAAGATGAGCCCATGATTAAGGAAAATCATTAGGTTTTATTGACTGGAAATGTTCATTCTCTGATATATCTGCATCATTTATATTGTATTTCAGGTCAGTTTACGTTGCGAGACATGTATGAACAATTTCAAAATATCATGAAAATGGGCCCCTTCAGTCAGATCTTGGTTAGTTATACTAAAAAGTTTTTTTCTAACCTCTTTTGTTTTTGTTAAAATTTCTAAGAACAGATACACTTGCTTTAATTATTTTAATATTTGGGTAAAAATAGATACTTTTAAAACTTAGTATTAACATTAAAGCCATTAGTTAAATGTGAACATTCTGAACAATTAATCTCAAGTTATTATTGATTTTATGTTTAATATATCTTTTAGGGGATGATCCCTGGTTTCGGAACAGATTTTATGAGCAAAGGAAATGAACAAGAGTCAATGGCCAGGCTAAAGAAATTAATGACAATAATGGATAGTATGAATGATCAAGGTAAGGTGGTAGATTATTTGACTTGGAGGACAATGTTCTGAATATCAGTAAGTTGAGAGTTTAACTATGTTCTTGTGGACAAGATGGGGAAAATTTAGACTGAAAGATGATTGTTAGGGAGATTTCTAGCTGCTTGAAAGCTCTTGCTCAAAGGGTTGGGATTACTGGGTTGACCTCCTCATTGAGAGAAATGTCTAGTATAGTGCTTCTCCAAATGAGTTCTGTGGAGAGAACACAAGTTCTTTATGGTGTTGATAGAAATAACTTAAAAGGGGAGTTCGGTAGTCAAATAAATTTGGGGGAACGCTGAGTTAAAAAAAAAAACACTAGTAAGTTTATTTATTGTATGTCTCCTCAGAGCTCTAATATGCTAACATGAATTGGGAATCTGTAAGAGAGAGATAGTTTATGCAGTGTTTACCAGCTTACTTTGCTCTGTAACTCTCAAGGTTTGGTCTTCTCAAGTACACTGCTTTATCTCGAATCCTACATTATCCCTTTCTCCTGTACTTTCAGGTCCTCAGCCCATGAATATCTCTAGACCCATGACTTCTTTATCTTTTTCCCAGTATTTGTAGCACCCTTTCCGATTGAACCCAGCAGGCATGCCAAACATTTATCACCCTTTTGTAGGCCTTCTACTCTTGATCTCTGTTCTTATTTACAAAGAAATACAGGCTTTTGGCATTGAATTCTTTCAGCCTTTGGCTGATTTATCTATGAGATTGTGACAGCCACAAACCATTCTTAAAGCTTTTTCAAGGACCTCTCTCTCCATCAGTAAAATCCTCTGCTATAGCTGCAGTCTCTCCTTACCTACTGACTTTTTTCCCCCATCAATATATAAACATTCTTTCTTAAGTTCACAATTTCACCTTTTCTAGGCTTCACTTCTCCCGCATGCTTTTACTCTCTCTTTTCAGTCAAGCTTCTTAAAAGAATGGTTTATGTTCCCAAACTACTGAAATCTGACTTCTCTCCCCACCACTACTGTGAAATAGATCATATAAAGATTTTCAATAACCTTCCACTGGTCTACTCTAATGGATACTCTTCAGTTTTTTTCTTGACCTTTACAACATTGGATGTTAAACACCTTTTTCTCTTGGTTTCCATTATACCGTCTCTCCATTTTACCCTTACCTTTATTGGTTTCTTTTTTTTGTTTGCTTTTTTTGTTTTGTTTTGTTTTGTTTGTTTGTGTTTTTGGCTGTGCTGTTTGGCTTGCAGGATCTCAGTTCCCAGATCAGGGATTGAACCGGGGCCACGACAGTGAAAGCCCAGAATCCTAACCACTAGGCCACCAGGGAACTACACATACCTTTCTTGTTCACTTAGTCTCTTTCACTGGTCTCATCCTCACCCAACCTCTTAAATGAATATATGCTACAGCTTTCTGTCCTCAGCTAGTGTTTCTTATCATTCTGCTCAGTTTTGAATAATTAATCCACATCTATGCTTTGTCTACTACCTGATTATTTTTTGTAGACTCTACGTCTTTCCTGATCTCTAGGCCTTCATAGTAACCCAAGTAATGTTTCTCTCTCATCTGTGTATCTTCAACACTATTAAAAGTTGTGCAGGGCTTCCCTGGTGGCGCAGTGGTTGAGAGTCTGCCTGCCGATGCAGGGGACACTGGTTCGTGCCCCTGTCCGGGAAGATCCCACATGCTGCAGAGCGGCTGGACCCGTGAGTCATGGCCACTGAGCCTGCGCATCCGGAGCCTGTGCTCCACAACGGGAGGGGCCACAACAGTGAGATGCCCGCGTACCGCAAAATAAAAAAAAAAAAAGTTTTGAATGTAGAATTAATAACTGCAGCCATATCTAGAGTGTTTATTCTGCCCTAGGTACTGTCCTGAGCACTTTACATATTTTAACCCACAACAACTCTTAAGGGACAATTCTGGGGTCAAAATCCAATCTAACTGTTACAGATTAGGATACAGGGAAGTTGAGTAATCTGCCAAAGGTCACTAGCTAGGGAATGGAGAGGCTGGGCTTCTGGCTTGAGAGTCTATACTCTGGATCACTTCCTGTCTAGGTGCTCACTGAATGGTGGACAGACATCTCTGTTACACGTTTGAGAGTTTTCTGAGGTACATCAGTTCCAAAATGTAGTGCTTCTGCTTTGGTGAGTGACACTTCCACCTATCTATTCAGTTACCCAAGCTAGAAACTGGGGTCAACTTAGATTTACTGTCTAGTCATTCTATTGATTATGGATATAGAGGTATTGAGATGCCTAACTTTTCTCCTTTCAGTTGTGTCAGTTTTGCTTCGTGTATTTTGAAGCTCTTTTGTTGGGTGCATACACATTTAGGATTGTTATGTCTTCTTAGTGAATTGACCTGACCCTTTTATCATTATGTATGTAATGCTCTCCTTTGCCCTGCTCCACTTTATCTGATATTAATGCAACCACTCCAGCTTTCTTTTAATTAGTTGTTTGTATTATATATCTTTTTCTATCCTTTTACCTTTAACCTACCTGTATCATTATATTTGAAGTGAGTTTCATATTAACAACATGTTATGTTTTTTCTTTTTTAATAATTCTGATAATCTTTTAACTGGTACATTATTTATATATTAGGATTTAAGTTCTGCCATTTTATCTTTTGTTCTGTTTGTTCACTCTGATTTTTGTTCTTTGTTTTCTCTTTTCTATCTTCCTATGGATTGTTTGAACATTATTTATTATTCTATTTTAATGTATTTGTATGTTTTTTAGTATGTTTCTTTGAGTAGTTTTCTTAGTGGTTGCTCTAGGTATTACAATATATATACATACTTAACTTATCACAGTCCATTCGTATGAGTATTTCATCACTTCAAGTACAATACAGAAACCTTAACATCACCTTAGACTTAGTGAGTTATACTTCCTAAGTATTTCTCGTATCTTCTCTCTCCTCTTTGTCTCTGTATCCCCTGAATTAGTTCATACACTTATCATTCCTTACCTGGATTGCTACAGTAGCCTCCTGACACTTCCCTTTCTCTTTTTTCACTCTTTTTTTTTTGCGGTACGCGGACCTCTCACTGTCGTGGCCTCTCCCGTTGTGAAGCACAGGCTCAGCGGCCATGGCTCACGGGCCCAGCCACTCCGCGGCATGTGGGATCTTCCCGGACTAGGGCTCGAACCCGTGTTCCCTGCATCGGCAGGCGGACTTTCAACCGCTGCGCCACCAGGGAAGCCCTTTCACTCTTTTAATCTGCCTTCCTCACTGCCACAAGAATAATCTTTCTAAACATAACAATTCTGGGATCGAAATCTTTCAGTGGCTCTATGTTGTCTTCGTGATGAATTCCCAACTCCTAAGCCTGGTGTACAAGTTCTGTTATAATTTTGTCCTTACTTACTTTTATAATCTCTTAAATCTCTCAGCTCTTATCCATGCATTGTTCCTTCTACACAAAACTAGTTTCATTTATTCTAGGAATCCATGTTCTGCTTCCTAGAATATCCCTTGCTCTTTTCTCTTCTTTTTTTTTTTCTTTTTTGCGGTATGCGGGCCTCTCACTGTTGTGGCCTCTCCCGTTGCGGAGCACAGGCTCCGGACGCGCAGGCTCAGCGGCCATGGCTCACGGGCCCAGCCGCTCTGCGGCATGTGGAATCTTCCCGGACCAGGGTACGAACCTGCGTCCCCTGCATCAGCAGGCAGAGTCTCAACCACTGCGCCACCAGGGAGGCCCTCTTTTCTCTTCTTTACTTATACTTGTCCTTCAGGACTACACAGTTAAAGAGAAACCACCAGCATGGAGCCTTTCCTGACTTCCTTTCTTCTTTGAATTATGTCCCCTTCTGCTTTTTGCTTAACTCTCTCCTATTGCTTGCCAGGATGTGCTGTTATTCACTATCTTCTTTCTCTCACTCCATTTGAGCTCTTGGAAGGAATATGTTACACATTTTCTAAATATTTTATCATGAAGATGTGGCTTAAAAGCTGCATTTATGAAATGGATTTAGAGGTTTTAACAGACTATAAGTTTATTATGAGATAATTTGATCTTTATTTGTATTACATGAGTAATTAGTCTTCCCCTGGATTTCAGTTCACTTCTGGACAGTATGCTTAGAGGGCATAGGCAAATTAGAAAATGTAGTTAGGAAATCAGCGTGGTAAATGGGGTGCTAAACCATGTTATAAGAGGAACAGTCAAAAGAGTTGGATATTTGTCACCTGGAGAAAATTCACAGGAGACATCATGGCTCTCAAATAACTTGAAAGCCTTATTCTTTATGCCTGGCAAGGAGACATCTATGCAAAATAGGAAGGAATGTCAGGCAAACATATTTCATTTTAATATGTGAAAAGATTTTCCATGATTACGGGTATTAGAATGGCATAGATTGACTTATTTTGGATAGTGGGTCATCTCTCCTGGGGTTGTTAAATCAAAGTTAGGTGATCACTTATTGGGGGATATTGTGGAGAGAATGCAAACATAATAGAAATTTTGTTCCTGAGATTGTATGCAACTAATGCCATAAGAAATGTACCTCGTATTCTAAGAGTTATCAAAACACTGGAAGGAATTAACTCATTCTTTACGTTACAGAAGGCGTTAAAAAACTAGTAGTAATTACTTGATTATATAGGAAATATACAATTATTCTGTTGACTATAGATAGAACCTACCTACTTCTACTTGCTTATATGCCTAAATTTATGATTTAAAGGATAATAGTTATTTAGAGCTAAGGTAAGCACTTTTGTTCCTCTTTGAAATATACCTTATACCTCTGGCATATACTCTGAGGAGCAGTTGGATATGAGATATAGAAAGGGTGGACAAAGAAAATTTTTTCAAAGAAAAATTTTCACAATGTTCTATTTTACTTAAACTGTAGGGTGAGTAGATGTGTATTTGTTCTATTGTTTTTATAGCTTATGGATATTATAAATATTCTTTTGAATATATTCCATGTTTAATTTTTAAAAACCAGATGAAGACACAGCAGATGATAACATTTGTTAAATCTGGTTGGTGGTTTCACCACTGTATTTATTTTCTGTGTGTAAGATATTTGCATGTAACTGCTTTGACAATGAATGTTAATTGTGTGTACGTGAAAGTTATTGACCCTTGCCTACAGAACTGGACAGTACTGATGGTGCCAAGGTTTTCAGTAAGCAACCAGGAAGAATCCAAAGAGTAGCAAGAGGATCAGGTGTGTCAACGAGAGATGTACAAGAACTTTTGACACAATATACCAAATTTGCACAGATGGTAAAAAAGATGGGAGGTATCAAAGGACTTTTCAAAGGTAAGAAAAATAACAAGCTCATCATTAGTTGACACACTGAAAGGAAAGAAAGAGGTTGAGAAACTAAAAATTAAAGCCAGGGAGTACTGCCAGTATTAGAAAATACACTGCTGAATTTCATGTTATATTCAAGTACTTCCAGGATTTATAATGCAATCTGTGATTTATCTGTTTTCAGATTCAAGGTAATAAATGCTAATATTTTAAAAAATCACACTTAATGACTTTATTTTTGTGACGTTATAGTATATATTAAAGAAAATTTAGAGAATATAAGGAAATATAAGAAAAAAATTTAAAACACCCATTACCTTTACTCCCCAGAGAATCCCATGGATCTTATTGCAAATAACATTTGATATAACTAGTGCTTTTTCTTTTCAAACATCATGACTTTTTTTCCATATTGTCAAATATTCTTCAGAATATAACTTTTAACCACTGAGTACTATTCCAGTTACGCATGTATCTTTGTTTAGCACAATGCGTCTTTTTGTTGGATGTTTAGGCTGATTTCATATCAGTATCAGTTCCTGTATCAGTTTCTGTGCAGTCTTTCACGAGGCCAGGGATTTTGTCTGTTTTGATCATAAATATAGTAGATGCAGAATAAGTTTTGTAATAATTCAGTATTTCCAATTTAATGGTCAAATGTTTTTCAATATGTTTTTTCGATTACTCACATTTAACATTTCTTCGTACATTTATTGGTTTGAATTTTCTTGGTGAATCCCCTCTTACTTAGGTTACTTGTCCATTTGTTTTATTTTTTTCTTATTGCTTTGTAATAACTCTTTAAAATTCTTGGACTATACCTGCAAATATTTTTCCCAAAATTTCGTTTGCCGTTCATTTTTATTTTTAATTAAAAATGAAGTTTTAATTTTTTAAATTAATTAACAAATTTATTTATTTGGCTGCATCAGGTCTTAGTTGCGGTATGCGGGATCTTCGTTGAAACATGCGGGGTCTGTCATTGCAGCACACAGGCTCTTTGTTGTGGCGCGCGGACTCTAGAGCACGCAGGCTCAGTAGTTGCAGCATGCAGGCTTAGTTGCCCCGCAGCATGTGGGATCTTAGTTCTCCAACCAGGGATCAAACCCACATCCCCTGCCTTGGAAGGCGGATTCTTAACCACTGGACCACCAGGGAAGTCTCTGAAGTTTTCATTTTTAATGCAGCCAGGCCTTTTGGTTTGGTTTCTTTTATACTCATAAAAGCCTTCCCCATGTTGATACCACAGTAGTCACCTATACTTTCTTCTACTTGTTGTTGTTTTTTTTTTAGGTTTTTACTCTTTATCCCACCTAGAATTTATTTTGCTGTGTATTGTCTAAGGTAAAAAGGTAAGTTTGTTTTTCCAAAGTGTTAAAATCAACTGTCCTAGCCCTCTCTTTAAGGTTTTTTTCTATATCATAAACACTATTAAGGTGAATTTATTATTTAAGAAATATTGATTAGGTAAGCTCCAAAGATGAATAATACCACTGAATAGCTTTGAAAAAGATGGGTATTTACATAAGTTTTTATCACGTTTTTTAATTTTTTTTATTTTTAAATTTTTTTGTGTGGTACGCGGGCCTCTCACTGTTGTGGCCTCTCCCGTTGCGGAGCACAGGCTCCAGATGCACAGGCTCAGCGGCCATGGCTCACGGGCCCAGCCGCTCCGCGGCATGTGGGATCCTCCCGGACTGGGGCACAAACCTGTGTCCCCTGCATCGGCAGGCGGACTCTCAACCACTGTGCCACCAGGGAAGCCCTATCACATTTTGTCTTTGACAGTTTCCTTATTTTCCTTGCCTACTATATCCTATTTTCTTTTTTGTGACAAGGGAGAAAAGTTAGACAAACAAGTTTAAAATTGGTCATAATTCCTAACACCACATATTATTTCAGATAGTGATTTATAAACACATTAAGTCAGTTTAACATCTTTCCCAAATGACCCTGACTGTTCTTGATAGAACTACTGCAGATCTGTTGGTCAGATCTTGTCTAAGCATTAACTGCTCAATAAAGGCACAACCAAGATGAAGTGGGCAGTGGATATGGTACACGTCCTTGTCACACCAAAGTCTTAATAATTTTCCAAGTTTTAAGTCCTCAGAGACAAAAACTCTTAAAACAAATCACCAGTGGTTGTAAAATTCACATCTTACACAAATTTATTAATTATGAAACATTTTTTACCGGTTTTATCATCTTTTATAAAAACACATCTTATAGTTCTTAATTCATTTAGTTTAATCATATTAGCCAGCTTTGATCAGAGAATCAGGGTCATCTTTGATTTGCATTTTCACAAATGTTCCTGAGAAGTACCAGAGTTAATGTTCCTTTGAAATAAATAGTTTTGCTGAAGCAGCTCTACTTATTCATTGCTATTGCATCAGTGATGTCTTTGGCTTTCTGTCTCTTAAGAGCACAGCAGTTATTCTCTAAAGGATGCTCTTATCGCTTCTGCCCCAGTGTGCATCTCTTTCATTGGCTGCCTTTTTACTGTGGAGTTTCGACTGAGTGTGTAGAAATTCATTAATAAATGGAGCATTATTCTTTCTATTCGCTGAAGCTTTTTGTTATTTATAATAGCTTCTTAGATATACACATCTTCAGGTTCTCTCAGACTCATTCTTTCATATCCATTTATCAGTAATCCACTCTCTTTCCCAATTAACCCATATCTGTAAAGTTTTTTGTTCAGCATTCTACCATGTCACTATTAAACAATTGTTATAGCTTACTATTAATAACCACTGGATATGGTTTTGCTTATAGTGGCTCATTCACAGGTATAAGTAAAAATGTTAACAAAAATTGTAGCCCTTAAGAAAGTTCCTTAGGGCTTCCCTGGTGGTGCAGTGGTTAAGAATCCGCTTGCCAATGCAGGGGACACAGGTTCGAGCCCTGGTCCGGGAAGATCCCACATGCCGCGGATCACCTAAGCCTGTGCGCCACAACTACTGAGCCTGCACTCTAGAGTCCGCAAGCCACAACTACTGTGCCCATGTGCCTAGAGCCCGTGCTCCACAACAAGAGAAGCCACTGCAATGAGAAGCCCATGCACCGCAACGAAGAGTAGCTCCCACTCGCCACAACTAGAGAAAACCCGAGCGCAGCAATGAAGACCCAACGCAGCCAAAAATAAATAAATAAAATAATTTTTTAAAAAAAGAAAGTCCCTTAATATTGAGTTTCACTTGTTCTTTCTCAAAAATATGTGTGAAATTGTGATAAAGAGTAGAAGGGGAATATGTACAAATAGAAATAATTGTGTTAGAGTGATAAGATTATAGGTTTTTTTCTTTATATTTACTCAATTTCTATGATACCCTGATTATATTACAGTCTATATTGACTCAAAACCTTTTTTTCTTCAGGTGGTGACATGTCTAAGAATGTGAGCCAGTCACAGATGGCAAAATTGAATCAACAAATGGCCAAAATGATGGATCCTAGAGTTCTTCATCACATGGGTAAGTACAAAGTTGTTGCCAGTTGCTAATACTTGGTTTAGTTTATAAGGGTTGAGTTTTAATATGCCTTTTGTTATGATGTGAAAATCTGTTCAAACAATGTATGATTTAAGTAAAAGGGCCATCTAACTTCTAAGTTGAATGGTTGTAACAGTGCTGTATAAGCTGAGGTTTTATTTACGCCTCTGCTGCTGTTTGTGATTTTTGAGCAAGCTACTTAATCATCTTTTGTTAATGCTTGTTCTGGTGACCTTTTTCCTTAGTTTAGAATCTGGATAGTTTCATTGATTAGACTTTGGAATTATATAACGATTTTGAAAACCCAGTTCCACTTTTACCATGTAACCTATAAAAAGTTCTTTAAACTTTCTGAACCTCACTTTCCCCTTCTGTAAAATCACAGGCAATAGCTCGTCAGGAAATTATGATGATTAAATGAGCTAATAGATAGGAAAACATTTAGTACAGTTCTGGGCATAGAACAGATGTTCAATAATGGTGAATTGTTTTCTTACTTTAAGTCCTATGAAATAACTACCCCCCATCCCTGCCCCAAATTATTACTATTTACAAGACTCAGACTCCCCAGGAAAAAAATGTTTGTTTAGATTTACTGACTCCCTACTGTGTGACAGGTACTGTTCTGAGATCTCTTCATGTAGTATGTATTTCTCATAATGTGATGAGGTAAGTTATTCATTCTCTTTTATAGATGAGGATACTGGTTATAATGCAAATTTTTATGTACTTTAAGGCTGATGCAGTCAGAACCCAGTATATTTTTTTAGAAGTTCAAGTACTTATTAGGCAAAAGTAACAAATGTTTCAAGTTGTGTTTAATAATTATTTGATTTTATTCTACTCTCACTCTAGGTGGTATGGCAGGACTTCAGTCAATGATGAGGCAGTTTCAACAGGGTGCTGCTGGCAATATGAAAGGCATGATGGGATTCAATAACATGTAAAGAAGATGCCTTAATTTAAACTGACTGAGTTGATTACATTGTTTGCTGAGACCTCAGAGTTTCCCTCCTTTTTGCAAACAGGAAATAAAAGTATTTTTCTTGTCTGTCTTGCCCCTTTTCTTTCTCTCCTCATCTTTTTTCCCCCTCCTTTTCTTTTTCCTTCCTTCTTTTTTCCCTCCCTCCCTTTCATATAAGGGAGGAATATATGGTTTTTGTGGAAATCATTATATTTTTGCTTTAGATTTTCTTCTGTTTTCAGCCATCATAACACATCATAACACTTCTTAAGTTAAACAAATGATGTAAAATTTTAGTATTGATACTTAAAAGTTTTTAATTGTCTCAAAGGCCAAGCATTGCATTTGTAAACAGTCCTGGTCAATAGTTACATGATGTCTCAATAAAAGTGCTGTAAAATAAACTTCAAAGTCGTTATAAGTTAAGGGGTTGTTAACTTTCT
This sequence comes from Lagenorhynchus albirostris, assembly GCF_949774975.1. Lineage (NCBI taxonomy): Eukaryota > Metazoa > Chordata > Mammalia > Artiodactyla > Delphinidae > Lagenorhynchus > Lagenorhynchus albirostris. The sequence continues at coordinate 63,638,051 of NC_083095.1, read as the reverse complement.
TTATGGCTTAAAATTATCAGTGTATCATGTTAAAAGGCAGACAGAGAAGCTAATATTTAAAACTATTCTCATAAGTGTACCTTTATTGGGACATATGATAGAGTAACCTAACCATTAGTATTAGGAATTTTTGTTTAACTTGGAATAATCAAGATAATTTTGCCATAGAAAATCTTAGGTCTGCCATTTAAATTGAAATTGTGAATTTGGTTACAGTTCACAATTTAATGTTTTGTATATAACTTGCATTTTTTTTACCTCATATTTTTGAAGCCTTAATGGCAATATTTGATTTTCTTGAAAAGCCAATTTCGTTATGTTTCTTACATACCAAAAATCTGCTTGAAGAAATTGATATACTTTGATGATAATAGCTAATGTATAGACCTCCTAATGGGAATATAACTGCAAATATTAGGCTGTCACTATTATATATTAAAAATAATGAGACCATGACAAGATTGACTTGGTTGTTGGTTACTTTGGATTGCTGCACAGTTCAATTAGGACAATGGCTTTTCAGTAAGTTATGGAATTTATTTAAAATACTAGAATAATTATTATACCTACTCATTATTGACATCATGAAGATAATGGATGTGGTATAACAGTGTATTTTGAACTAGGGTGAACTGATTTTGAACTAGGATGAACTGATCTTCAGCAAAGAATTGATTTGTAGAAGTAGAAGAGAGTGAAAGAAATAGCTAGTTTTTATAGTATTAATTTTTTATAACTCAAGTGTTTTAAAAGGGTCTTAAAATTCAAAGTATCTTCAGAAAATAATTACATAGAGAATGCAACCGATTTTCTTGTTTATTTGGGCAAAGATTTTATATCCCACCAAATAATTTTCACCAGCCAAAAACTTTAATATCCCTATAAAATATTTGTATACCCTGTAAAAATTACGTATCTTGTGTTCTGCAGAAATGTCATCACAAGGTCCAGCTACAGAAATTTGACAATAGAGAAAATATTGTTCTCCAAATTAGTTTCTTATTAAACTGATGCATACCACCTTTTCTGGGCATGCATTTTTGTGATTTCTATCCTCAGGGTACCACTTTTTCATTTTGACCAAAAAAGGAAATGAGACACTTGGCCAAACTGTATGGCTTTGGGCATTGTTAGTATTTTTGGGTGTGATGCAAATTATATTTTTCAGAAGCAAAAATAACAGTGGCAAACTAGTGGACAACTAAAGGTCCAGAACATGTAGTTCAGCTTCTATTTCTCTTGTCTCTTCTATAAAATGAGGAAATTGGGGATGTTCTCTGAAATTCTGATTCCATTAATTCCTCAACCTGGCATCTTTTTAGTTACAAAAGCTGTCTTTCATTTCTCACAGTTTCTATCAAAGTACTCATTTTTTGAAAGCGTAAGTACTATATACCAGAATTAAATTTTTTAATAATTTGAACAAATGTCCTTTTATTTTTCACTGTTGTTAAAATTGGTTCCTTAGCTTTTTGATATATGTTATATTTCTAACTTAGAGCACTAACTAGATCTAATATCATACAACATTGCATTCTTCTTGGATTTTATTATAATGTTACTTAAATATGTACAAACATAAAGTTAGGTATAATTTCTTGCATTTACAATGCTTATGTAATTTTAAAACAAAACCAAACAGAACTTAATTATCAGAAAACTACAATACCTAGAAAAGGCAAATTAATAATTTAATCTGATGGATGTCAGTGTTCTGAAAGTATCGTATTTGCTAGCATGTAAAATATAAGGTGTATACACAATGCATTGCAACTTTATGGAGGAATTTTTTGGAAAAAAATAATTACTTTTCATCATGTAGTAAAAGCAATTTCAAAGTGTGTTACATAAACCATTATATTGTTCAAATAAATACAGTGTGTCATAATGTGAGAAGTCCTAAGTTCTGATATGCAGTAATATTGTACTAACCTTGAATAGACATATAACGCACATAGCTAAAAATAAATGTATTGTTATCAAAAATACTGATATAGAGAAGGCAATAAGACCAGGAAATTTACTAGAACTAAAGTTTCATCATGCATATTAATGTTGGAAAAATTACTATAATATTAATACCTTATGTCAGTGAATGTAGAGGTTCTGAAAAGTAAACGATAATATAAAATAAAATTGAATGATTTTCTTTTACAGGTAGCTTTAGTACATATAAACAAAAATTTGAGTAAAAAATAGAACAAAGTGTTTAAAATAAATGTGAAGGAATTTCAGCTTGTTGGTTGTGTATGCAGTAAAAGCAAATATTTTACTATAATAAAAAATAATAGCAACCACAGAATTTGAATGAGCCAGGGAGAACCATGGCTAAATAACAACTAAATGTAAATAAGTTTTGGTCTTCCTTAAAACCTGGCAATAATTATTAATAAAGCCAAGTAAGGTGCATATTCAAAACTAGGAAGCCATCATCACAGCTCAAATCTGTTTCTGTTCATTGCTGGCATTCACTGGATTAGAAACGTAGTCATCTTCAAAATTCTGCTCTAAACTCCAGTTACCATGCTCTGAACATTAAGCTATTGCATTACAGTTAAACCTAATGCCTTTTTTGCTTCTGAGCCATGAGTTACAGGAATGATGGATTTATATCTCAAATTTTGAGGTATTAATTTAAATTTTACTTCTAGATCACCTGTATAGTCTGTGACTTGTTGATGTGATGTGAAATTTTGCTATGAGTCTTTTCCCAACACTTTGCAATTAGGGGTAGATAACAATTTATTTGTGCTCATTGTTGAGTAATTGCTAACCCAAGCCTCTAGTCCCTATCCTTCTCTACTGACCTCTTGTCTGTAATATGGGCGTATTGAGTACAAGGTAATTTTTGGGTGCTTTTAAAGGAAGCTGGTAAATTATGGCACATTTCCTTTGGTAGTATTAATGTGGTGCATACAAGCTGTTGAGGTTGGCATGCCTATGCTACTGTTTGCAACTCTCATTACTTTTCTTTCTCTTCATTCAAAATCATTATTTGAAGTGCATATAGATCTTTTAGCTTCATTTGGCTTAAAAGTTTCTCTCATTAGCCTAAAACAATGCATTTCTTTTTTTTTTTTTTTTTTTTTGCGGTACGCGGGCCTCTCACTGTTGTGGCCTCTCCCATTGCGGAGCACAGGCTCCGGACGCGCAGGCTCAGCGGCCATGGCTCACGGGCCTAGCCGCTCCACAGCATGTGGGATCTTCCCAGACCGGGGCACGAACCCGTGTCCCCTGCATCGGCAGGCGGACTCTCAACCACTGCGCCACCAGGGAAACCCAGCAATGCATTTCTTGTACCAGTTGGATCATAAATGGAAAGACAATCAAGAAATTGCACAGCAGTACCTGTTTGTAGGAGAGATAATTTAGATGAGTCTGACACTAAGAAAATCCCCTACGTGGGGCCTGAGACTACTCTGACATAAAGACTTTCTTCTCATGGGAAGCAAAAGTGAGTAATATCCTGTAATTATGGTCTATTTTTCTTAAACAACACACGCAAAAGTTTTGTGACCTTCCAGGGAAAAGTCCTGTGTAAAGTCTGCATATCTGCATAATTTATGTATCTTGCTTGTTTGCTTTTTTGATTTTAAAATAGAATGAGGGAAATTAAAGAGGTAACCCAAAAGAGGTAAGAGTTGTTACTGGATATATTCATGGACCAGAAATTCCCAAAGTTTCTGACTTTGGGAATCAATTAAGTGGTTCAGAATTTTATGTCTGACAGAAGTGGTACAAGAAATACCCACCTGTTTCTTGACATTCCATTTGATAGGAAATATAGGGAGTGTGAAGCCCTTCAGTTGATGTGTGTCCTTTGATTTTTTACAGTTTCCTTCTTATAGTTTACCAAGAACTTGGATTGGAGGGTAAATTTACTCTATATACACAATTGGGTTATCAAGCGCATCTCATCTGTTACTAGGGAAAGGTATGGTTTCCTCAGTCCAGAAAAAGTACAGTTCTCAGGATTGTTTTTTCCTTTTGGCAACTCAGCCAATATCAACAATTTTATTTTAGAGAGTTCAGCAAAAGTTCAGCGTGGGCAGTGAACCTGGAGCTCCTCGGGGCACGTCTCAGTCATTTATGCCATTGTTCCTTTCACATTTCCCCCCTTTGCTCATGATTTTTCCTGGAGAAAATATCACCAGGGCAACTTTTAGTCCCACATAGCTGGAGTGGCTTGGTTGCCTGTTCTGGATTCATCATGTTCCTCAGAGTGGGGGTTGGGTGTTAGAGTCAATAAATGGATCAGGAAAATCATTGGCGGCATCATGATATTGTGCTGCCTCAAGCATAGTGGTCTGTGTGGGCCTTAACCAAGCAGAAGAATGGTTAAGTATGGAAGTAATCAATTTAAGCAAGGACTTTATCAACATAAAGAAGCTAACAGCTATTAAGAGCAATAACCCAGTTTGCAGAACAGTTCTGAACCAAGATCCAATGTTTGAGGGCAAACAGCTGAACAAACATTAGGGGAGTGTTAAGGGTATCAGAGTGAAGCCAAGCGGGTTTCTTTTGTAGGACCTCAGTTAGAGTTTCTACTATATCAGAAGTATTTATCCAAGTACAGCAGGTGGCACTTAAGATGGCACAGATACCTCCATGTTCTGCCAGAAGGTAGTCTAAGACAAATCAGTTATCTAATATAACATAAGTAAGTGAGTTTAGGGAGTTAACTTGGTCACTTAATGCTATGACTGTGGCATTAGCTATGTCTGCTATGGTGGCAGAGAGATTTCGAACCAATTTGTCAAGGGTTCCAATCCTCCACTTGGGGAATATAATTCTTAGATATTTCTGAAATCCCTAAGAAGAGATTTCTCAGCAGAGGAAGGAAGTAGAGCATGTGTGCTATTCGGTAATTTCTGGAGAATTTAATACAGTCAAAGGGGCCATTAAAAATCCTAGGGGACATTGAGAAGCTGGGGCTAGGGCTGTTGAGGCAGGTCATCTTCCAACTACAAAGATATAGCAGATGGGGCACAAAGAAAGGAGTTGTCAAGGTGAAATTAAACCATTGGTCAGTTATATTTGAGCAGCCTAGTAGCCTTCCTTGATGGAATATGTGGAGGGTCATCATGAGGACATACTCTGTTGCACAGCAAGGTAAAGTTGAGAGCCAATGTTTCTGGGTAACCACAGGGTACTGTTGGAACAAATTGTTCCTAAGAACTATTGGGGGTTTTGTCTGATTCTATTGACCAAACAGGAAAAAGGAGCTGTGAATTCAAGTAGGCAAACATGGTATGCTGGGAGAATAGATGAATTCTGAACAGGACATGGTGGAAGGATATTAGTAAGCTTGGAGATAGCTAAGGCAAGGGGATCCCAGTGTTTGGTAAGTGATTTGGGGTGCCAATGGCATAGCCAACAATCTTAGATTTCCTCCAGTGGCTAGACTTTGGGAATTGCAAACTAGGGCATTACTCTTCCAGGCATAAGGTTCTGGGTGGATTTTAAGAAAGAATAATAACAGAAGTCTAATGAAAGAACTATCCAAGTAAAATCAGCCATTTTAATATAAAGAGGAGAAAGGGTGGCTCATGGCCTTGGTTAAAGAAAGAATCCTAAGCTGAATAGATTAGTTGAATGGCCAAGAATTGGAGCCAGAGGCTTTTTCCCAGGAGAGTTCTGGCAAGATACATGGTTTTCATAGAATTACTGCCAAAGGAGGATGCCCACTGTATGTAGTAGGGCTAAGAACATTAATAAACCTGAAACCAAAAGGAGGAGTCTCAGAAGTTCAATTCTCCAGTCCTTCATAGTCAAACTTAAGGGACCAAAGGACCTGGGTCATTTCTTTTAAACTTTCATTCCAAGCACACACCCGTGCATGAAAATTTTCACTCCTTGAGCATGTGTCTATAAGGAGTATAAGAAGGAGAGTGGCAAGTTGATATATCATCAATTACTACATATCGAAGGAGACATAGCAACTCCGTGATAATGGCAATTAGAACAAAGGTAAGAAGAGAGATTTCATTAATGGTGATCATGGAGTCTTGGGAGAGTTGTCTATATTAGGTGTCATTTGCTTCACTTTTGGGTCAGTTTCAGCTTGAGGTCTCCAACTGTTTCAGAGGCCCATTCAGGTGGGGAAGCCTTCTTGAAATGAGAAACCTGAATCTAAGAATCAATGCCTTTATTGGCACAGAGGTTGGTTAAGAGTACCTGATAGGGTCCCTTCCACCTGGGCTGCAAGGAATCCTTTAAAAGATGTCTTTTCCAATAAACATAGTCCCCTGGTTGTAAATTGTGATGTTCTAGGTCTTCATATCCCAGGAGCGCTTTACTGTGTAAAGGTTTTTCAACCAGGTGCTCATTTTTCTTTAGTCTTAATGAGACTTTGGCAATAATGTAAAAGATCTTGCTTGACTAGAAGGGGCTCGTATAGCCCTGAGTCAAGAATCCTAAGTGTTCCAGTAATTATTTCAAATGGTGACAACTTGTATTTTCCAAAGGGTGTAGATCTTAAGTTTAATAAAACTATGGGTAGTAATTTAGACCAAGGAAGACTGATAGCCTCAGAGAGTTTTGCCAATTATGTTTTGATTATGCTATTGGTTCTTTACACTAGACCAGAGGACTGAGGATGATGGGCGCAGTAGAAATGTTGTAGTATAGACCAGATTTCACAAACAGCATTTAGAATTTGTCCAGTGAAATGGCTACTTTTATCACTATGTAATTCCAAGGGAATTCCCCAAGTAGGACTAATCCTTTCCAACAATATTTTGGCCACTGCAAGGGTGGTTGCTCATCTGCAAGGAAAGGCTTCCACTCAATGGGAATACATACAAACCGTTACAAGAACGTATTTGTATCTTTGAGAGAGAGACAGCTAGATAAAATCCCATTGCCAGATAGCAAAGGAACCAAGAGATAAAGGAAAGTGGCCTTGAGAATATGAATAGGTTTTCCTGGGTCATATTTCGGATGATCTGATACCTTTGACATATTTCAGTCGCTACTATGGGAGGTTTCCAAAAGTATTGTTTTCCCCAGGCTATCATTTTATCAGTTCTTTAATCAGTCATTTCATGTATTAATTTTAAGATGGTTTGTTGAGTGACACCAGAAAGAGCAGGGTAGCTGTTTGGCCCATACCAAAGCCCAGGATGCTGGTCAAATATGCATCCATCAGAAACCCACCTCTGCTGTTCCTTAGCTGTAGCATTCACTTGCCCATCTCTGATAATATCTTTTTTTTATTTTAATTGGAGTATAGTTGCCTTACAATGTTGTGTTTCTGCCATACAACAAAGTGAATCAGCTACATGTATACATATATCCCCTCCCTCGTAGACCTCCCTCCCTCTCCATCCCATCCCACCAATCTAGGTCATCACAGAGCACCAAGCTGAGCTCCCTGTGCTGTACAGCATGTTCTCACTAGCTAATGATTTTACACATGGTAGTGTGTATATGTCAATCCTAATCTCCCAATTCATCCCACCCCCCTGACGCCCACCCCAGGCCCACACATTCGTTTTCTGTGTCTGCTTCTCTATTCCTGCCCTGCAAATAGGTTCATCTGTACCATTTTTCTAGATTGCACATATATGTGTTAATGCACGATATTTGTTTTTTTTCTTTCTGACTTACTTCACTCTGTATGACAGACTCTAGGTCCATCCACATCTCTATAAATGACCCAGTTTCGTTCCTTTTTATGGCTAAGTAATATTCCACTGTATATGTGTACCATACCTTCTTTATCCATTCTTCTATTGATGGACATTTAGGTTGCTTCCATGTTCTGGCTATTGTAAATAGTGCTGCAGTGAACACTGGGGTACATGTGTCTTTTTGAATTATGGTTTTCTCAGGGTATATGCCCAGTAGTGAGATTGCTGGGTCATATGGTAGTTCTATTTTTAGTTTTTTAAGGAAGGTCCATACTGTTCTCCACAGTGGCTGTATCAATTTATATTCCCACCAACAGTGCAAGAGGGTTCCCTTTTCTCCACACCCTCTCTGGCATTTATTGTTTGTAGATTTTTTAATGATGGCCATTCTGACTGGTGTGAGATGATAACTCATTGTAGTTTTGATTTGCATTTCTCTACTAGTTAATGATGTAGAGCATCTTTTCGTGTGCCTCTTGGCCATCTGTATGTCTATTTAGGTCTTCAGCCCATTTTTTGATTGGGTTGTTTGTTTTTTTAACTTTGAGCTGAATGAGCTGTTCGTATATTTTGGAGATTAATCCTTTGTCAATTGCTTTGTGTGCAAATATTTTCTCCCATTCTGAGGGTTGACTTTTCATCTTGTTTATGGTTTCCTTTGCTGTGCAAAAGTTTTTAAGTTTAATTAGGTCCCATTTGTTTATTTTTGTTTTTATTTTCATTACTCTAAGAAATGGGTCAAAAAAGATCTTGCTGTGATTTATGTCAAAGAGTGTTTTTCCTTCTTTTTCCTCTAAGAGTTTTATAGTGTCTGGTCTTACATTTAGGCCTTTAATCCATTTGGAGTTGATAATATCTTTTAAATGTTGGGTGTCCTTCCAAGTAGTATATAGTTAACTTGGTGTGAATAGAGTGACCAATGGGAGGAGGTTTCTTTATGAAGCCTGAATCTTGTAATGCTGTGGCCTTAGCAACTCTGTCGGCCAGTGAGTTTCCCTTTCCTTCCTCAGTGTTGTCTTTGGAATGCCCTGCAACTTATTGCTAATTGTTGTGCAGCAAGATTGCATCTAGCAAAACCTTAACAAAGGGGCTGTTTTCAATTTCATTTCCCCCTGAGCTCAAGAAACCTCTCTGTTTCCAAAGCATTCCAAAATCCAAAAGACATACCTGCTATCAGTGTAAATGTTAGCACATTTGCCAGAGGGCAAAGTGCAGGTGCAAATAGTGTGTATGGTTCAGCTTGTTGGGTTGAAGAAACTGAGGGGCAGAGCACTGGATTCTGTTATAGTGAAGGGAGTAGTGATAGCATATCCAGATTTCAGTTGTCCAGCAGTATTTCATAGATAAACCAAGAAATGTCAAGGTTGTCTAAAGGTGTTTCTTGCAATCTGGATACGGACTAGTCAAAAGATCAGTTGTGGTTATGTAATCATGTGAGATTTTATCTGTTGCTGATGGTAAGAGGGTAGCAGGATTTAGGGAGTTACAATGAGACAAAGTGACATTTGGAGAGGAAAGCAAGATTTCACAGGACATCAGTCAGCTAGCAGATAAGTGTGTGTGATATGACTTCAAGAGTGCCTCAATAGAGTGAGGGACAAACACCTGTAAGGGAGACCCCATAACTGTCTCTTCTGTAGTCTGCAGAAGGGCAGCAGTGGCTGCTATTGCTTGGAGGCAAGGTGGAAGATCTCGATCTATAGAGTCCAACTGTCTCTAAAACCCAGTAGGTCTCTGTTTGCCCCCATGGGCTTAATGAGCAATCCAAGGGTGTTTCCTGCTAACTTCATGAATGAATAGAAAGTGAAGAGAATAATTAGGGTGTCCTAAAGCAGGGGCTGTGGCCAACCGAGTGTCTAAAGTTTGAAAAGCTGATTCAGCCTCATTATTCCAAACAAGAGGATCAGGCCTCTATCCTTTAGAAGGGAAAAATGAGTTGTTCATACAAGAAGAAATTAGGAACCCAACTCTGCAATAGCCTGTTAGCCCAAGAAAAAGCATCTCACTGGCACTTGGTGGCATGAAGCGGGAAACTGAGATATGCCCTGGACACATGTAGGATCCAGTGTTAGCCCTTGAGGGGTTAGCAAATGACCCAAGTATCTTACCTGGGTTTGAACAGATTGGAGCTTTTTCCTTGAGACCTTATGCCTTTGTGTGCTAGCTGAGTGAGGAGGTATAGGCTGTCCTTGAGGTGTGCTTCCTCAGTAGGGGAACATAACAAAAGGTTATCAACATATTGAAGTAAAGTAGAGCTGTGGGCAAAATTCACATTGGCCAAGTCTTGTCTCAATATCTGTGAAGAGTAAGTAGGGTTTTCTGTGTAGCCATGAGGCATAGTGGTCCAAGTATATTGATGTCCTTCCCAAGTAAAGACAAACAGGTATTGGCTATCTGGATGGACAGGAATGTTGAAGAAAGCACTACGTAAATCTATGACGGTAAAGAACTGTGTGCTCAGAGGGATTAAACTGGGGGTGGTGTGAGGGTTGGGGACTGTGGGGTAATGTGATATGACTCTATTGTTTACAAATTAGAGATTTTGAACAAAATACCAACCTTGGCCTTGAGATTTGCCCATGGGAAGGATTGGTGCGCTACAGGGACTGGTGCATGGGATTACGGGGCCCTTGTGGAAGTGTGCCTTGACAGTGGGACGAATTCATTCTAGGGCCTCAGGCCTGAGACCTGTTGAGGTGAGGCAAAGGTTTATTAGGATCTACCTGGATCCTAATTGATAGCACCTAATGAATGTGTTCTATGTCATTTGAAGAGGTAGACCATAAGGTAGAAGGAACAGAATCTAACAAGTCCTTGTGATTGGGAATTGACAAGACAGAAGCAAGGAGGGGAATCTCAATATCAGGACTAGAGCTGGAAGTAGACCTTGAGGAGTCAATTGCAAGTGTATTTCTCCTTTTTGGGAAAAGGAAATATTAGCCTGTAATTTTTCCAGGAGATCTTGGCCCAAAAGGTGTACTGGGACAGAAGGAACAAGAAGGAACTGATGAGTTCCCTGCAAAGAACCTATCTCAAAAGGCAAGGGGGGGGGGACTTCCCTGGTGACACAGTGGTTAAGAATCTGCCTGCCAATGCAGAGGACACGGGTTCGAGCCCTGGTCCAGGAAGATCCCACATGCCATGGAGCAGCTAAGCCCATGCACCACAACTACTGAACCTGCGCTCTAGAGCCCGCAAGCCACAGCTACTGAAGCCCGTGCTCCACAACAAGAGGAACCACTGCAATGTAGCCCCCATGTGCCACAGCTAGAGAAAAACTGCACAGACCCAAGGCAGCCAAAAAAAAAAAGGCAAGGGGGCCAACTTGCTTACCTTCATAACCGTGTTGGGAACTCACACCATTTGGACAATTTCAGTAGTATGAGGAAGAGCGCCTTGAGGCTGGTGGGGTTCAAGACAGACAAAGTTGTTCCTGTGTCCACAAGAGTGGTAATAGCTTCAGATCCTATATTAAAAAAAAAAAAAGTCCAATTCTCCCAATGGTGTTAGTGGAAGTACCAGGAAGATCCCAACACTTTCCTCAGAGCACCATGTGTCTACAAAAGGGGGGTGCTTCTCAAATTTCTCAGAAAGTTCATGAAAAGGGTCAGAGTGAGTGGCTTTGGGCTGCGAATAGGGCCTTCTTTTTAACTTTGGGCAATTCTTCCAGTGGTTAGGCCACTTATGATAGTGGCAGGGACCTGGGCTTAGAAGGAACCCTGAAGAGAATTTTGGTCTTTCCGTTGAGGTAGCTGCGGAGTGGCAGTGGTCAGATGCTGCAGCTGCAAATTCACGATTTTAGTGGTCTTGCATTTCTCTGTGTGTTTGTTTTAGACAGCTTATTAGCCAAATTGACCAAATCAGGAGTGGCCATCGCTTTAAATCAACCTAAAGTGCATTTTTATTTTTAACACCTTTTTTTTTTAACATTTTTCCTTACACATGATTGATTATGAAACCATATCTCCCTATTTGAGGAGTGGGTTAACCTTAAAAATATTCTCTACTAAAATATATATGAAAGTCTTGTTTTTTATTTGATGGACTCTCTTCGTTATTGAATTTTATTCAGCTTTGTTGTCCCAGCCATTCACAGAAATAGGTAGATCTAAATTTACCTTTTTAGCTCTATATGGATCATTAGATAACTAAATTTAGGTAACAGTTATGTTTTCAAGTAAATTATAGTAATACCTGAATTTATTTTTTGTCATAGTAATACAGTACAACTTATACTACAAAGTGAAAGAGAGAATGATTTGGCATGTTGCTTTGTTGTCCACTTTTAGTTGATCTGTGACAGTCTGGAAACAATGACAAAAATGTCAATGCCCAAAATAAAACCATTAGAATTTCTATGCTTTTCTGTTGCTATGAGTTGTTTGTTTGCAACAGACTGCTCTTCAATGGATATTTGTGTTAAAAAATAACTCTTCTTAGGAAATACTTCTGGCTCATGCTGGAATGTGACTTGCATTTTGAATTTTCAGTAAACTAAGAAATGTACTTGTAAACCATGAAAATAAGTTCTGCCTCAGCAGTGAAAATTGTAATTTGATATTTAATTGCCATTTTTGCAAAATAAAGTCATGCATTTATAAACATTCCACTAATTTTTAATGATAAAAGCTGTTGACTATCCTTCTTGCCAGTAAAAGGAAAGGGATTTTTGAATACTTGTAATGTAGAACTGTCTTGTTTATGAAAGCCAATTCATGAAGGCTTTAACAATTGGTTCTTTATTTTTCTTTTCAACTTATGCAGTTTTTGCTGTTTTGGATTGTCTCAATCCCATGCTAATGTCACTAGACAGCACTTGTGAACCTTGGCAACAAGCTAGTTTGATTTTATTACCAGAATATACATTATGAATTTCCATCCAATTAAAAATATATAGATGGCTTTCAAATAATCAACTTTTGTTTTTAAGGTTTTCAGTTTGGTTTTAGGTTATCATAGTCATATGCAGGATAGAAAGTGTACAAAAATACTAAGCAGAGAGTAAGGAAAAAGACCTTTTGCACAGGAGAGAAAGGAAGAATTAAGGTTGTATGGGTGTTGGGCCTGCTGTTGCCACGCTGAATAGAAGATATGCTGGGCCATAACTCTGGGGCATTTATGAATTTGCCTGGCATGAAAATGGAATCTAGGGTATCGAATGAAGCCCCTCCTCCACGGCCAAAAGAATGTATTTTATTTTTGACCTCTACAACTAGTGAAAATTGCCTGAAAACGCTCATACTAAAACTACAATTAAAGACCATTTACATGGAAATGTTCCAACTAGAGTAATGCAATAATCATTGCAATCATGACTTTTTTATTTGGTTGAACACTGGGAAAAATCTGAAAAGTCTGAAATGTTCCCTCTCACACACACACACACACACACACACACACACACACACACCAGATAATAAATTATTCCTCACATTTGTTAAAATGGAAGCTTGCTAGCCCTCTGCTCTCCTTCAGGTCTCACTTAACTTTTTCTACAGTTACATATACTTAAGTACTTCAGACAGGTGTAAAAGCAAAATTCGCCTTTGAGGCTCTTATTTCAAGGGTATTTTGACTAGACTGTCATCCACATGAGAAATGGAATAAGCATGAGCCGTTCATTAAAAAATATATTTTCAGCAACCACATCTCGTCACAAGGCTTTGAAGCACACTACGCAGCCGTTCTCATTTTACAGTGCAGAAACCAAAGTCTGGGAGGTGACTGCCCAGGATGCAGCTGGTGAGCGGTTGAGCCAAGATCCGGAAGGCTTCCCGGTACAGGTACGAGGCATGACGTCACTGGTGGTGCCAGTCTGCGAGCTCGGGACGCGGGCCGGGCCGGAAATTGTACTGCAGAAGGCCCCGCCCCGTCCCGTCCCGCCCCGCAGGAGCCGGGAGTTGTGCAGTCCAGACGGTGCTCAGCCGAGCCCCGGGAGCTGAGCCGGGTGGGCGGGGACGCCAGAGGCCCCGCCCCTCGGACCTGCCCCACCCCCAGGTCCGCCCCGCCCCGCCCCGCCTCGCCCCGTCCCGTCCCGTCCCGTCCCTCCAGCAGTGGCTTGGCCGGGCTCGGCGCTAGGCTGGCGCTGCCGGTGAGTCCCACTTCCTGACAGCGGGTTCGGTCTGCGCCTGGGCGGGGACGCGGAGAATGGAAGCGGGCTTATCGGCCATTACTTTGTATCTCGCCAGCGCCTGCAGTCCTGTGGTGGCGACAACGATGGACCGGAAGCCAGTGAGCCGTGCAGAGGGAGGAGAAGCAGGGGTTGCCTCGGGAGCTGCGGCCGCCGCTCCGTTCACGGAATCGACACAGCAGGTAGGAGCGGCCGCCGAGGCTGAGGCCGGGAGAGCCCAGCTTCCTGTCTGCCTCGCCTGCCGCCTGCCCTTTTGGCCTGCCCGGCCTTCCTTCGAGCAGGCCGCCCGCCGGAGGTGCGTCCCGGGGCTCCTCTTCGCGGTGTCCCCGGCTCCGAGCGTCGGCTTGAGGGAAGGGGCGGACGAACCGCAGTCGGAGCGCCGCAGGGCATCGCCTCCTCTGACAGCGCCGCAGACTCCGGGGCGGCCTCGGATTTCGAGGGGTGAGGTTGCAGCTTCGGGTCTGCGAGCGCGAGAAGGAAGGCGTGTCCCCGAAAGGCTGTCCTTGGAGTAGCTGGAAGCCAGGTGACGCCGGCTGCGATCACTTCTCAGTCTCTCCTTGTGGGAGTGCCTGACTTGGCATCTGCCCTTTGGTTAGCAAATAGCAACTGGGTGCTATGCGTTTACAGGCTTCCCGCCCGCACCACTTAATCCTTATAACTTCTGCATGAGGTGTGAGTTATCCCCATTTCACCAGGGAGGTAACTAAGGCTCAGAGCTGCGCTGTCAATAGACATATAATGCCAGCCGCATTTTAAATTGTACATTTTCTCGTAGCCACATTAAAGAACTAAAAAGAAACCGGTGAAATTAATTTTAATATTCTATTTTATTTAACCCAATTTATCAAAACATTTCAACATGTAGTTAATATGAATTGAAAATTTAATATTCTATTTTATTTAACCCAATTTTGTCGAAAACCATTTTAACATGCAATTAATATGAAAGTTATCACTGAAATATTTCACAGTCTTTCTGTGGTACTAGTCTTTGAAATCCTTTGTGTATTTCAGCACATCTCAGCTTGAACTGGCCCCATTTCAAGTGAGCATTAGCCCCATGTGGTTACTCTATTGGACAGCATAAGTTTAGAGCATTAGGTAAGGTTTGGAGGTTTGTTTTGTTTGGGATTTGGTAGTCTGAAGTAGTAGTGTAGGATCTTTGGCCAAGTAAAACTAATGAAGAAATGGCTTTACCTGAAACCGGCTCAGGAGTATACAGTTTTGATGTTGAAAACCTGAGTTGCTTCTGTGTAGAAATCTTCCCACCCTGAGTGAGAACAAAGCTTTTCAGTGGCTTCATTTTTGAGACTAACTACCTGAATGTTAGTAAGACATTTCCCCCAAACTACAGATTCCTAGAGAATGGTGCCCGAATGTGAGTATAGTTCTAATATTATAAGAGGTAGTTTGCATTAACAAAAGCTTTTTCTCAGGCTAGTCTTTATATGGACTTGTTTTTTCTCCTACTTAAGAAGGGGGAAGGTAACCTGCAAGAAGGAATTCAGGGAAAATGCTAATTGATTAGGAAGCCCACTTATTATGTTCGAGACCTGTTGTTGACAGGTGTACTTGAACTGAACCTTTTTAGTCCACAGCGTTTGATGTATTTTCCATTTGATTTTTCCTTCTGTTACTATAATTGTTTTCATCACTACTTCAGCTTTCAGTCTTTCTAATAGCAAAGTAAACCTATACTGATTTACCAGATAAATGTTGTTTGAAGAGAGGCTCTTTATTGTGGCTTAGTGCTAATATGTTATCTTCACACTCTTGGTTAAAAAATAATAAAATAAATAAAACTTAAAGAAGGCCATAGAGCAAAAAGTAAAAAGTCATAGGAATACTCCCATCACCCGTTTCTCACATTCACATTCCCCAAAAGTAACTGTTAAGTTTCTGGTGTATTCTTTCTGGGATCGCCTATGCATATATAATCTTTCCTGTTAAACACAAATGGGTTCATACTATACAAACAGTTTTCTAACTTTCCCTTTGTGCTCTCTCATTCACATTCCTGAAGCAGAGACATTTCCAGGAACCCCAAATCTATGCCTACTTGACCACAGTAAGAGGGGAGAGGCCAGTGAAGTGGAGACTTGGGTGGCAGGAGAGGCTGCCATCCTGTACTCCTTCATTGGTTTGTCAGAACTGAGAAATCCCAAGTGTCATGTAGGGAAGGAAGAGTTAGGAGCTTGGGTCTGTGCTCAGAATTAGGCCTCAAACCAGGACATTCAGCAGCTTATCTGACTAGACTTTTGACCAGAATCTCAGCTTCAATATTATTAAAGGAGTTAAAATTTCAGTACTACTTGTTCATTTATTTATTTAGCACCCCTGCTACCAAGCACTTACGATGTGCCAGGAGCTGTAGGCTAAAGGATAGAGCAGTGAAGGATACGCACTGTGCCTACTCCCATTTTGCCGATCACCTATTTGGGGAAGGTGACGCAGAGTAAATTCCAAGTGTCATACATGTTTTTATAAAGTTCTGGATGCTATGGGAGTATGTGAAAAGAAAATTGCCACTAAAAACAGGCCCCAAGGAACAAGATAAGCAGATTTACAGTACTGTTAACCATAAAATGTAATAAAATGTTAATTGACATTGCATCTCATAATTTCCTGGTGTTAGGAAATTGTCTTTTCAGATCTTTGGAGTTTGTTGAAGTAGAGTTTGTATGATTGACAGTGAAAATTTTCTGACCTGCAGGCTGACTGTTTATCTGTAAAAATGAAATGTTTTCAAATTCAGAGAATAACTTTCATTTATAATTGTTGGAAATTTTGAATCAAATTATTTTCTGGTTGGTTTTACCCATCAATACCTCCCTTAACTAACCCCACACACCCCTCTTTGCCAAGTAGAGGTTGTGATCATATGGCATAGATTCTTTCACAGATTTTTTTACTTGACAATCTGGTTCTTTAAGATGAGGGGTTGACAAACTAGAGCCTATGGGCCAGATCCCACCAGCCACTGATTTGTATAAAATTTTGTTGGAACATAGCCCATTCATTATGTATTGTCCATGGCTGCTTTTGCAGAGTTCAGTAGTTGTGACAGAGATTACATGGCCCTCAAAGCATAAAATATTTACTATCTGTCCTTTATGGGAAAAATTAGTCCTGCGTAAGATGATAAATGTAAAACTTGGGGTTTACTGTATCAAAAATTAATATTAAAATTTTAAAAGAGAGCTCTTAAATAAAAGTTTCTTTAATAAAAATCTTTATATGAAATGTGATGATTAGAACAAATAAAATACCATTTACGTATTATGTATAGAGAATATTACTCAAAGGTTTGTTTATACTTGACTAATAACTTTGGTATTAGAATGAAAAATATGAATCACCTTTCAGCCTTCACCTTTTTTTTTTTTTTGTGGTACGTGGGCCTCTCACTGTTGTGGCCTCTCCCGTTGTGGAGCACAGGCTCTGGACGCGCAGGCTCAGTGGCCATGGCTCACGGGCCCAGCCGCTCCGCGGCACATGGGATCTCCCCGGCCCGGGGCACAAACCTGCGTCCCCTGCATCGGCAGGCGGACTCTCAACCACTGCGCCACCAGGGAAGCCCCAGCTTTCACCTTTGTAGATTATTTTTTTTTACCTTTTGGATAAAATATAGCCAAGAGTCAGTTAATGGAGTTAGTAGATAAGTTTATTCCTGTTATTATGACCCAGCCAGAATGTTTTTATTTATTAAGGTTGCCTAAGGAAGACAAGGTACTGAACCCAATGAGAGACGCCCCTTCTCCTTTGCCTGTGTCTTAGAAAAGACAAATTAAGCCAGTGAGAGATTGGTAGAGGGAGAATGAGAAGCTGCTTGCTCTGATGGGGGTGGGGTGGGAGGGGAATAAGGCAGGGTGATGTACTGTGAAAGGGCTCAACTCTGTTCATTGACTGGGACTGTTGCTTTCACATCAGATCCATCCAGTTAGTATGACAACTGGACATCTAACCCAGCTCCTCTGACTTTTCCTTGCCTATAAAGTCATGGTCCAAAAGGAGACATTGGTGTCAGGACAACCATAAACCAAATCTCATATGAAGGGGGAAAATGAGATTGGGTAGGAACGGCTCACTATGCTTAGGGACTGGTGATAGAAGAAAGATGGCCTGGGTGGACCATTTGTTGTTCATCTTATTTATGGACACAATGAATGGGCTGGTGTTCCTTTATTAAGGGCTGGGATATGTTTGAAACCTCAGGACAGGCTAGGGAGAATTGTGGTTTTTGTTTTTTCTGGTTGATCCGTAGGTAGCCCATGCTGTCAAGGTTTTCATGGTCTCAGTTTGCTCTACAGCAGTTATAGTTGCTGCCAGTGATGTCCATGTGTGTCATGGAACAATGCGTGTGTTCTTTGGGTTGGATATACCTGGATTCAAATCCTGGCTAATGACTAAACTTACCTTTGGGAAGTGAAGGACAGAGAACAGCCATATCTGTTTTCTAAGAAGAACCTTAGAGGATTAAGAGGAAACAATGCACAAAAATAAAGTTACATATACTTGCATAACTGGGCAATTCTAGTACACTATTTTTATTAGTACAATTCCATCTCTGCAAAAGCAGTTCAAAGAACTTTTCTAGGGTTGAACAACAATCATGGGTTTAAATTATGTGTGGGCATATCTACAAGTGTAAGAATCCTTATAGAGGATGAAATTTTTGAACTCTGGACTATCTTGGACAATCCCACTGATATGGACTCTAATCATGGCAGTCCTGTAGTCCTGTATCATTTTGCTTTGGTTTAGTTTTAAAATTGTACCAGAGCATATTCTCATCATGAAAGTAAAACAACAACAAAATACAAAAAGAATAGGTGGCGCAGTGGTTGAGAGTCCGCCTGCTGATGCAGGGGACACGGGTTCGTGCCCCGGTCCGGGAGGATCCCACGTGCCGCGGAGCGGCTGGGCCTGTGAGCCATGGCCGCTGAGCCTGCGTGTCCGAAGCCTGTGCTCCGCAACGGGAGAGGCCACAACAGTGAGAGGCCCGCGTACCGCAAAAAAAAAAAAAAAAAAAAAAAAGAATAAAAAGCCCCCTTGACCACTCCTTTACCTGTACCTCCTCCCCCATCTTTGTACCTAACCCCAAGGGTAACCACTGTTGCCAGATTTTTCTTTACAATTATTTGCACTGTGCTTTTTGAAATCTTCTAGTAAGAAGATACAACAAAGGTTTTCTTAGGAATTTAAACTTCAGGCAAAAAGACAAGGAAAAGCTCTTCATCCTCTCCCTCAAAATGCATTTACAATGAGTTTGGAAAATTGGCTATATGTGTGAGGTAAAATTAGTATTTCCCTTGGAATGAAATTTGGATGTAATTAGAATTCCATAGACTATTATAGTTTTAAAATTTGTTAAATCTTTTTACTAGCAGGAAAACTGTGTTGTCATCTATATATTAGTGACCGAGTAATGTAGTTCAGATATAGAATACTGATGGCCTGCTCTCCAGATTTGGTTTACAAATGAGTTTTATTTGGCCTGCACAGTGCTTTAAATTTTTTTGAATTTTAATGTCTTTGGTTGTGGCATGCTTTTCTTCAAAAGTCTACTTTTAATCTATAGCAGTATTTACTCATTTTTGGTACCTGCTTGGACCTAAAAGGCATCTTACTTCGGGACTCCCATTTTGGAAAAGGAGAGGTTCAGAATTAAGCTGAACTGGTTTTGGTTTGCCCACATGTAGCTAGGCTCAAATTCAAAGACTTAGCAGGGTTACCTTATACAAACATTTTATGTTACGTATCTAACATATGTACATGCATCTATATGATTTTCCTTTGATATATCAACACATTAATCCCTCCGTAATTAGCATTGTTCTTTAAAATTATTGATGTCCAGCATGTCTTCACATATTATACGA
This sequence comes from Lagenorhynchus albirostris, assembly GCF_949774975.1. NCBI lineage: Eukaryota > Metazoa > Chordata > Mammalia > Artiodactyla > Delphinidae > Lagenorhynchus > Lagenorhynchus albirostris. The sequence goes on along the minus strand of NC_083095.1, from coordinate 63,618,405 downwards.
CATTGGAATTGCTATGACTTGCAGTGTGTTGCTTGATTTCTTAGCTTTTGACTTAAAAAGTTTAATTGGTTAAGTTCTGTTTTTTAACCTCGGCAGTGAGTATGCAGAGGTTTGCTTTACTATTCATTAAACTCTTCGTTTATGCTGTTGATATGCTTTTCTGTGTATGATCTGTTTTATTGTTTAAAAACTGTTTAAGGATTGGCTTATATTTCTTTATTCCCTAAAATAAAGCAACCGAAAAATTTTTTTTGTTACATGAAAGAAAATTAATCTCACTCGAAACTCTTCTTAATTTGTTATTGACATTAGATGAGTAATGAAAGAGGCTTTGAAAATGTAGAACTGGGAGTCATAGGAAAAAAGAAGAAAGTCCCAAGGAGAGTCATCCACTTTGTTAGTGGTGAAACAATGGAAGAATACAGCACAGATGAAGATGAAGTTGATGGCCTGGAGAAGAAAGATGTTTTGCCTACTGTTGATCCGGTAGGTTTGATACTGATGTTCCTTTTGTCAGTGGGTTTTGTTTTGACTGATTTGTTTCCCTTAAACATTTTAAAAAATATATTTATTTATTTATTTATATTTTTGGCTGTGTCGGGTCTTGGTTGCGCAGGATCTTCGTTGTGGAACGCTGGCTTCTCTCTAGTTGCAATGTGAGGGCTTAGTTGCCCTGTGGCACGAGGCATCTTAGTTCCCCAACCAGGGATGGAACCCGTGTACCCTGCATTGGAAGGCGGATTCTTAACCACTGGACCACCAGGGAAGTCCCTCTTTCCCTTAAACATTGAATAGAAGGGACCTTTGAGGTCTAAATAAACTGTATTCTGATTATAAAATTATGCATTATGATTTTGGTAGAAAACAGTATTTTTACACAATATGGATGGAAGTATTTTCTGTATTTCAGTAGCCTGAATAGTTTATTTTTGAGTGTCAGAGTTCTTTTGTCAGTGTGGATAGGTTTCTTTAAGATTTATTTCACTAAACGGCGTACTTGAGTTCCAGTCCCTTTGTATTAAAGACTACCACCATGATGGTTTCCATTTAAAGCTTAGAAGTTGTCAGTTCTTTTTTATCTTGCCTCAAGTTTTCATTAGAAGATAGGGGTATACAGTTCTTAACTTTATGTTCCTCATCAGCTAAATTTTTTTTTTTTTTTTTTTTGCGGTACGCGGGCTCCTCACTGCTGTGGCCTCTCCTGCCGCGGAGCACAGGCTCCGGACGCGCAGGCCCAGCGGCCATGGCTCACGGGCCCAGCCTCTCCGCTGCATGTGGGATCCTCTCAGACCGGGGCACAAACCCGCATCCCCCGCATCGGCAGGCGGACTCCCAACCACTGCGCCACCAGGGAAGCCCCTCACCAGCTAAATTTAAGAATTTCTAAGTTATAAATGATGTGACTGGGGACTTTCCTGGTGGCGCAGTGGTTAAGAATCCGCCTGCCAATGCAGGGAACACGGGTTCGATCCCTGGTCCAGGAAGATCCCACATGCCACGGAGCAGCTAAGCCTGTGCACCACAGCTGCTGAAGCCCGCATGCCACAACTACTGAAGCCCACGTGCCTAGAGCCCATGTTCTGTAGCAAGAGAAGCCACCGCAATGAGAAGCCCGTGCACCACAGCGAAGAGTAGCTGCCGCTGGCCGCAACTAGAGAAAGCCCACGCACAGCAGCAAAGACCCAACACAGCCAAAAAGAAATTAAAAAACAAAAACAAAACAAAAAGATGTAACTGTAAAATTATAAGACTAGCTGTACATTTTTTTAAAAGACGTGTTGCCTTTCTAAGTAGTCATTTTGAGAGTTCAGTTGATCAAATATTTATGGACTTTCTAGGTGCTGGTGATACAGCAATGGGCAGTATAAATTTCTGCTTTTATATGCTAGTGGGCAGAAAGGCAATAAGCAAGTATATACTATAATTATCAGACTATGGAAAGTGCTATGAAGAAAATAAAGCAAAGTAGCAGAATAGAGAATTATTAATTTAGATTTGGCTTAAAAAATGTTATTACTAATTTTTCATCAGATTTGGTTCTAAATAAATTCAAGTTATTAAAGCAATATCAGATCCAGATTCTCTGCTATAGACAATATTCAAAGGACTGTGCAGTATACTCTGAAGGCAATTCCAAATGCATGCAGAATATTGTAGAAGTGTTTCATGCAGTGGAAGAATTGTTGAAATAAATGTCTTTCTTTTAAATTACTTTGAAGGGGTTTTTATTTGTCTGTATAAATTTGTGTATATATGTATGGTTTAAAAAGTCTTTGTCTCAAAAATAGTCCTCTATTTACATAGGAATCAGTAATAAAGACATTGCATAGAAAAAATGCATCCTTACTACTTTCCTAAAGGTTTACTCTTTAAAAAAGCTTTACTGAGATGCAGTCCACGTAGCATACATTCATCAATTTAAAATTTGCAGCAGTGGTTTTTAATATATTCACTGATAGACGCAACCATTACCACGGTCAATTTTTAGTACGTTTGCATCACATCAAAAAGAAACCCAGTACCCTTTAGTTATCACTCCCTACCCTTCATCTCCCCAACCCCTGATGACCACTAATCTATTTTCTGTCTATTGATTTCCCTATTATGGACATTTCATATGAACGAACTCGTATGATATGTGATCTTTTGTGACTGGCTTCTTTCACTTAGCATAACGTTTTCAAGGTTTATCCATGTTATAGCATGTGTCAGAACTTCATTCCTTTTTTTGATATACCATGTTTGTTAGGTCAGAGACATTTGGTTGTTTCTACCTTTTGGCTATTATGAATAATTCAGCTATGAACATTTGTGTACCAGTATTTGTGTGGACGTATGTTTTCATTTCTCTTAGGTATGTACCTATGAGTGGAATTGCTGGGTCATATGATAACTCTATACAGGTATCCCCTGCTTTTTGAAAGTTTGCTTTACACCACTTCGCTTTTATGAAAAACCTACGTTAGTACCTCTTTTCGCTAACTGAAAGAAAGCCGAAGAGGATTTTCACTTTTATGAAAAAAGGTAAAAAGCAAAAATAGTGTCCAGAATTTGTTTTGCAGTGAGCCCTTGTAGAGGTGGTGGGCACCCTGAACAGTGAGAGAGGCACCTTGAAGCTCCTTCCCAGGGGAACTATACTCAGCATCACAGCATCAAGCCGCCATAGCTTTGAACTGTATCTGTGAGCATTTGTGCTTTGTTTCGATTTATTTTGTTCAGCTGTTTAGTAAGATGTGTCCTAAGGTAATCACTTATTTACTTTACACAATTTTGCGTTATGAAAGGTTTCATAGGAATGCTCTACTTATGGATAGCAGGGAAATCCTGTATTCAGTCATTTGAAGAACCACCAAATTGTTTTCCAAAGTGGCTGCACCATTTAAAATTACTGCCAGCATTGAATGAGGGTTCTGATTTCTCTACATCCTTATTAACACTTGTTACTATCTTTTTTATTCTAGTTGTCCTTGTGGGTGTGAAGTGGCATCTCATTATGGTTTAATTTGCATTTCCCTGGTGGCCAGTGATATTGAGCATCTTTTCATTTGTTTATTGGCCATTTGTATATCATCTTTAGAGAAATGCCTATTCAGATCCCTCGTCTGTTTTTTATTTCTGTTCTTTCCTTTCTCTCTCCTTGCGGTACGCGGGCCTCTCACTGTTGTGGCCTCTCCCGTTGCAGAGCACAGGCTCCGGTCGCGCAGGCTCAGCGGCCATGGCTCACGGGCCCAGCCGCTCCGCGGCATGCGGGATCCTCCTGGACCGGGGCATGAACCCGCGTCCCCTGCATCGTCAGGCCGACTCTCAACCACTGCGCCACCAGGGAAGCCCGCCTGTTTTTTACAATATTTATTTATTTATGGCTGGGAATCTTTCACTGTGGCGCACGGGCTCTTTGTTGCAGTGTGTGGGCTTTCTCTAGTTGTGGCACACGGGCTCCAGTGGAAGCTGGGAGTAGAAGGAGCCCTGTGTTCTTAGCTGTACCAGTCTGGCAGTGAATTTCCACTTCACTTTGCCGGGAAGGCCAATGGTCTTGGTTCACTTGCTTCATACTCTCATTTTCTTGTCAAATTTTTATTTATTTTCTTGAATAGATGTTTTTTTCATTTGTAGTATATCCTTAGGACCATTTCCAGAGGGTTTAAATGTTTATTTTAAATAATTTTCACCAGTTTCACTGGGTAGTGGGTCCACAGAGTTCCTCCTGCTGTTGTGCTGTAAGTCCATATCCACTCTTAAAATAGTTAATTACCTTGTATATAGTATGTTGTCTTTCGAATTTATTTGAATTTTTAGGCCTAAACTAAGACAAGAAACCTGGGTGATAAGAAACCTGTCTGTTTCCTTCGCTGGGAGGCAGCATGCATAGTCAGAGCTGGTTTCAGTTCTGGCTTAGTCCTGGAGTAGTCACCTCCCTGTGATGACGACTTAATCCCACTGCACTTCAGGTCTCACGACTACAAAAAAAAGATAACCTTTGTCTCATCTACATTAAGAATTGTTTTTGAAGATTAAAAAGATAGTACATATGAAGACTCATTGAAAAATGACTAAGAACTATATACATGTAAGGTAGTATTAGATAACAAAGCAAATACAGTAGGTAGCACAAGGAATCTTGCTCAAAAGGTAATTTTAGAACTCTATTGGAATTTGAAAACCCATGACTAAATTTAACAATTTTCCCTACATTTCTTATTCAAGAATCATTTGAAAGTTTATGAAATTAACTTGTTTGGCTTCATTCCTGAAATATCCATTTTGAAGTTTTAAAGTTATATTTTCCTTGGTGGTAATTGTGTCTCCTAGAGTATAGTGATTTTTTTAGGCAATGAGGATCTGCTATTATATACTAATACCATATATATGTGTGTGTGTGTGTGTGTGTGTGTGTGTGTGTATAAATACTGCCAGTAGGAAGCTTATGTTATAAACTTAGTTGGAAGCTGAGAGCTGACATTATACTTCACTTCTACATAAAATTTTCAGAAAAAAATCTGGTACCGTTCATGAAGAATTTATAATTACCAAATAGGACTATCTATGTTGGCTAAGTTAACCAGGGCCAAAAAAAAACAATTACTTAAATCTTTTGCTAAAAGAGATACAATTCATTTTTTGGATATTCTTAATTGCTGCCTGAACTATAGATATCTTCGTTTGGTTTATTACTTATGCATGCACATGTTAATGTTAGTCATCTTTTTTTTAATGCTGTAGTTTAATGTAGACTTCTGGTCGTAAAGCAAACTTGCAGATAGTGGTTTCCTCTTTAATGGGGACACTTAGGTTGTTTCCATATCTTGGCTACTGTAAATAATGCTGCCACTAACAAGAGAGTGGAAATACCTCTTCGAGATTCTAATTTCAGTTCTTTTGGATAAATACCCAGAAGTGGAATTGCTAGATCATTTGGTGTTTGTATTTTATTTTTTGAGGAACCGCCCTACTGTTTTCCATAAATGGCTGCACCATTTTACATTCCCACCAACAGCGTCCAAGGGTTCTAATTTCTTTACATACTCACCAACACTTGCCTTTTTTTAAAATAATCATCATCCTAGCAGCTGTTTATAATTAAAGACAGACCTAGCATCACTTAATGTGCAAAGCAGACTTTCCAATTTCTATTGGCTTCTAATGCATCGTAAATCTGATAGGACACAGGAATTTGGAAAAGTTATTGTATATTTACATAGTAGATATGTAGAACAGACCCAATTAAAGAAAAACCCTGATATCTAAAATAAAGATTTAAGAATAATACTCCTGGGACTTCCCTGGTGGCACAGTGGTTAAGAATCCGCCTGCCAATGCAGGGGACACGGGTTTGAGCCCTGGTCCGGGAAGATCCCACATGCAGTGGAGCAACTAAGCCCGTGCACCCAGAACTACTGAGCCTGTGCTCTAGAGCCCGCGAGCCAGAACTACTGAGCCCATGAGCCACAACTACTAAAGCCCATGTGCCTAGAGTCCATGCTCGGCAACAAGAGAAGCCACCGCAATGAGAAGCCCGCGCACCACAATGAAGAGTAGCCCCCTCTTGCCGCAACTAGAGAAAGCCCGCGCGCAGCAACAAAGACCCAATGCAGTCAAAAATAAATAAATAAAAGAATAATACTCCTGGCATATGATACTTGATAGAAAGTAAGAAATGGAGACCTAGATCTTTTTACAATCTTATAATTGTTTTCCTTAGATTTTACCTTAGATGAACGTTAAGAGTAAACATATTTCCAGTAATTCCTTTAACCATTGATTTAGTTTCGCTTAGGGTTCCTTAAATATGTGTATATGTATGTATCTAACTATACATATTAAAAACTTTGATTATGCACATAACTGTTACCTATATAAATGGACTGATGCCTTTCTTAATATAGTCAGAACTCAAAATTATCTGGGCTCATTTTTGCCTATCAAATTTTTAAAAAGGAAAAGAACAATATGCTGTAATGAGGGTACAAGGGAATGGACAATCTCATACATTACTGCTGAATATTTATTGGTAAATTTTCTGGTGTGAAGTTTTGCATTGTGAAGGGAGAGCTTTCCAAATGATTATATTTTTGACCTAGTTATTCCACCCTTAAGAATTTAAGCATTTGGGAAATATGCTTAATATTTTCAATATAGTAAATGGGAAAAACAGCAGGATAGAAAAAGTATAGCAATGTTGTAAAACACATATATGCTGAGGAAAAGACTGGGAAAAATATACTAAGATGTTAATGATATTATCTATGGACGGTGGAAAAATGGGTGACTTAAATTTTCTTTATACTTTTTCCATTTTGTGTTATTGCAATAAATGAGCATTACTTTTATAATTTAAAAATAAGTTGTTTCAAAACAAAAGATAGCAAGTCTTAATAGTTCTTTATTAAGGAAGAGATGGAAAATTATGTAGGAAGAAATAGATAATTAAATTTTTGAAGAAAGAGATGAATCTACTTGAGTTTGCGCTCATAAATTGGAAGTCTTAAAGACTCAAGATCTTGTCCCAGTTCTTCTGTTACTGGAGTGGTGGTGGCGGTAGTGATGCTGGCAGTGGTGGCAGGGTTCCAGTGTAGACTCTGGGTCAGTGTCTGCACAAAGGGCCCTATCCATTCATTCTGTATAACTCTGTGTGATAATGATAGATGGTATTCAGGAATCCTTATCCAGTGTCTCAGCTCTGGAGCAGGTTTGACTCTTTGGTAGTTGCAGCCTGGATATTAGCAATTGTTCTCTCTAGAAACAACCCCAGGAGAATTGGTCCACTGAGAAATGCACGCTTTTCTCCAAAAGCATGCTGAGTCCTTTTCTAACTAGTTTCTTGGCCTTATCACTTATTATGTGTTATAGAAATTGCTTCCATTCCCTATGTATCTGTACTGTCCCATTTGCTGTTAAAAAAAAAAAAGTAAACACTAAAGTCAGAGCATCTTAAACAGAGCCCCTAAACAGAGCCCCTTATCCCCACCTAAGAGATGCCTCCTGCACTGAATGTAGAAGATATAGCAGGTTTTTATCAGGGAGTCAGAAATATACAGTGTTTCCTTGACTGTATTTGTTTGCTTGGACATCCATTCTTTTTTTTTTTTTTAACATCTTTATTGGGGTATAATTGCTTTACAATGGTGTGTTAGTTTCTGCTTTATAACAAAGTGAATCAGTTATACATATACATATGTTCCCATATCTCTTCCCTCTCGCGTCTCCCTCCCTCCCACCCTCCCTATCCCACCCCTCCAGGCGGTCACAAAGCACCAAGCCGATATCCCTGTGCCATGCGGCTGCTTCCCACTAGCTATCTACCTTACGTTTGTTAGTGTGTATATGTCCATGACTCTCTCTCGCCCTGTCACAGCTCACCCTTCCCCCTCCCCATATCCTCAAGTCCGTTCTCCAGTAGGTCTGTGTCTTTATTCCTGTCTTACCCCTAGGTTCTTCATGACATTTTTTTTTCTTCTTAAATTCCATATATATGTGTTAGCATACGGTATTTGTCTTTTTCTTTCTGACTTACTTCACTCTGTATGACAGACTCTAGGTCTATCCACCTCATTACAAATAGCTCCATTTCGTTTCTTTTTATGGCTGAGTAATATTGCATTGTATATATGTGCCACATCTTCTTTATCCATTCATCCGATGATGGGCACTTAGGTTGTTTCCATCTCTGGGCTATTGTAAATAGAGCTGCAATGAACATTTTGGTACATGACTCTTTTTGAATTATGGTTTTCTCAGGGTATATGCCCAGTAATGGGATTGCTGGGTCATATGGTAGTTCTATTTGTAGTATTTTAAGGAACCTCCATACTGTTTTCCATAGTGGCTGAACCAATTCACATTCCCACCAACAGTGCAAAAGGGTTCCCTTTTCTCCACACCCTCTCCAGCATTTATTGTTTGTAGATTTTTTGATGATGGCCATTCTGACTGGTGTGAGGTGATACCTCATTGTAGTTTTCATTTTCATTTCTCTAATGATTAGTGATGTTGAGCATTCTTTCATGTGTTTGTTGGCAGTCTGTATATCTTCTTTGCAGAAATGTCTATTTAGGTCTTATGCCCATTTTAGGATTGGGTTGTTTGTTTTTTTGATATTGAGTTGCATGAGCTGCTTGTAAATTTTGGAGATTAATCCTTTGTCAGTTGCTTCATTTGCAAATATTTTCTCCCATTCTGAGGGTTGTCTTTTGGTCTTGTTTATGGTTTCCTTTGCTGTGCAAAAGCTTTGAATTTTCATTAGGTCCCATTTGTTTACTTTTGTTTTTATTTCCATTACTCTAGGAGGTGGGTCAGAAAGGATCTTTCTGTGATTTATGTCATAGAGTGTTCTGCCTATGTTTTCCTCTAAGCGTTTGATAGTTTCTGGCCTTACATTTAGGTCTTTAATCCATTTTGAGCTTATTTTTGTGTATAGTGTTAGGGAGTGATCTAATCTCATACTTTTAGATGTATCTGTCCAGTTTCCCAGCACCACTTATTGAAGAGGCTGTCCTTTCTCCACTGTACATTCCTGCCACCTTTATCAAAGATAAGGTGTCCATATGTGAGTGGGTTTTTCTCTGGGCTTTCTATCCTGTTCCATTGATCTATCTTCCTGTTTTTCTGCCAATACCATACTGTCTTGATTACTGTAGCTTTGTAGTATAGTCTGAAGTCAGGGAGCCTGATTCCTCCAGCTCCTTTTTTTATTCTCAAGATTGCTTTGGCTATTCGGGGTCTTTTGTGTTTCCATACAAATTGAGAAATTTTTTGTTCTAGTTCTGTGAAAAATGCCAGTGGTAGTTTGATAGGGATTGCATTGAATCTATAGATTGCTTTGGGTAGTAGAGTCATTTTCACTGTGTTGATTCTTCCAATCCAAGAACATGGTATATCTCTCCATCTATTTGTATCATCTTTAATTTCTTTCATCAGTGTCTTAAAATTTTCTGCATACGGGTCTTTTGTCTCCTTAGGTAGGTTTATTCCTAGATATTTTGTTCTTTTTGTTGCAGTGGTAAATGGGAGTGTTTTCTTGATTTCACTTTCAGATTTTTCATCATTAGTGTATAGGAATGCCAGACATTTCGGTGCATTAATTTTGTATCCTGCTACTTTACCAAATTCATTGATTAGCTCTAGTAGTTTTCTGGTAGCATCTTTAGGATTCTCTATGTATAGTATCATGTCATCTGCAAACAGTGACAGCTTTACTTCTTCTTTTCCGATTTGGATTCCTTTTATTTCCTTTTCTTCTCTGATTGCTGTGGCTAAAACTCCCAAAACTATGTTGAATAATAGTGGTGAGAGTGGGCAACCTTGTCTTGTTCCTGATCTTAGTGGCAATGCTTTCAGTTTTTCACCATTGAGGATGATGTTGACTGTGGACTTGTCATATGTGGCTTTTATTATGTTGAGGAAAGTTCCCTCTATGCCTACTTTCTGCAGGGTTTTTATCATAAATGGGTGGTGAATTTTGTCAAAAGCTTTCTCTGCATCTATTGAGATGATCATATGGTTTTTCTCCTTCAATTTGTTAATATGGTGTATCACGTTGATTGATTTGCGTACATTGAAGAATCCTTGCATTCCTGGAATAAACCCCACTTGATCATGGTGTATGGTCCTTTTAATGTGCTGTTGGATTCTGTTTGCTAGTATTTTGTTGAGCATTTTTGCATCTATGTTCATCAGTGATATTTGCCTGTAGTTTTCTTTCTTTGTGACATCCTTGTCTGGTTTTGGTATCAAGGTGATGGTGGCCTCATAGAAGGAATTTGGGAGTGTTCCTCCCTCTGCTATATTTTGGAAGAGTTTGAGAAGGATAGGTGTTAGTTCTTCTCTAAATGTTTGATAGAATTCGCCTGTGAAGCCATCTGGTCCTGGGCTTTTGTTTGTTGTAAGATTTTTAATCACAGTTTCAATTTCAGTGCTTGTGATTGGTCTGTTCATATTTTCTATTTCTTCCTGATTCAGTCTTGACAGGTTGTGCATTTCTAAGAATTTGTCCATTTCTTCCAGATTGTCCATTTTATTGGCATAGAGTTGCTTGTAGTAATCTCTCATGATCTTTTTTATTTCTGCAGTGTCAGTTGTTCTCCTTTTTCATTTCTAATTCTATTGATTTGAGTCTTCTCCCTTTTTTTCTTGATGAGTCTGGCTAATGGTTTATCTATTTTGTTTATCTTCTCAAAGAACCAGCTTTTAGTTTTATTGATCTTTGCTATTGTTTCCTTCATTTCTTTTTCATTTATTTCTGATCTGATTTTTATGATTTGTTTCCTTCTGCTAGCTTTGGGGTTTTTTTGTTCTTCTTTCTCTAATTGCTTGAGGTGCAAGGTTAGGTTGTTTTTTCGAGATGTTTCCTGCTTCTTAAGGTGGGCTTGTATTGCTATAAACTTCCCCCTTAGAACTGCTTTTGCTGCATCCCATAGGTTTTGGGTCGTTGTGTCTCCATTGTCATTTGTTTCTAGGTATTTTTTGATTTCCTCTTTGATTTCTTCAGTGATCACTTCATTATTAAGTAGTGTATTGTTTAGCCTCCATGTGTTTGTATTTTTTACAGATCTTTTCCTGTAATTGATATCTAGTCTCATGGCGTTGTGGTCGGAAAAGATACTTGATACAATTTCAATTTTCTTAAATTTACCAAGGCTTGATTTGTGACCCAAGATATGATCTATCCTGGAGAATGTTCCATGAGCACTTGAGAAAAATGTGTATTCTGTTGTTTTTGGATGGAGTGTCCTATAAATATCAATTAAGTCCATCTTGTTTAATGTATCATTTAAAGCTTGTGTTTCCTTATTTATTTTCATTTTGGATGATCTGTCCATGGGTGAAAGTGGGGTGTTAAAGTCCCCTACTATGAATGTGTTACTGTTGATTTCCCCTTTTATGGCTGTTAGTATTTGCCTTATGTATTGAGGTGCTCCTACGTTGGGTGCGTAAATATTTACAATTGTTATATCTTCTTCTTGGATTGATCCCTTGATCATTATGTAGTGTCCTTCTTTGTCTCTTCTAATAGTCCTTATTTTAACTATTTTGTCTGATATGAGAATTGCTACTCCAGCTTTCTTTTGGTTTCCATTTGCATGGAATATCTTTTTCCATCCCCTTACTTTCAGTCTGTATGTGTCTCTAGGTCTGAAGTGGGTCTCTTGTAGACAGCATATATAAGGGTCTTGTTTTTGTATCATTTCAGCCAATCTGTGTCTTTTGGTGGGAGCATTTAGACCATTTACATTTAAGGTAATTATCGATATGTATGTTCCTATCCCCATTTTCTAAATTTTTTTGGGTTCGTTATTATAGGTCTTTTCCTTCTCTTGTGTTTCTTGTCTAGAGAAGTTCCTTTAGCATTTGTTGTAAAGCTGGTTTGGTGGTGCTGAACTCTCTTAGCTTTTGCTTGTCTGTAAAGGTTTTAATTTCTCCATCAAATCTGAATGAGATCCTTGCTGGGTAGAGTAGTCTTGGTTGCAGGTTTTTCTCCTTCATCACTTTCAGTATGTCCTGCCACTCCCTTCTGGCTTGTAGGGTTTCTGCTGAGAGATCAGCTGTTAACCTTATGGGGATTCCCTTGTGTGTTATTTGTTGTTTTTCCCTTGCTGCTTTTAATATGCTTTCTTTGTATTTAATTTTTGGCAGTTTGATTAATATGTGTCTTGGCTATTTCTCCTTGTATTTATCCTGTATGGGACTCTCTGTGCTTCCTGGACTTGATTAACTATTTCCTTTCCCATATTAGGGAAGTTTTCAACTATAATCTCTTCAAATATTTTCTCAGTCCCTTTCTTTTTCTCTTCTTCTTCTGGAACCCCTATAATTCGAATGTTGGTGCGTTTAATGTTGTCCCAGAGGTCTCTGAGACTGTCCTCAGTTCTTTTCATTCTTTTTTCTTTATTCTGCTCTGCAGTAGTTATTTCCACTATTTTATCTTCCAGGTCACTTATCCGGTCTTCTGCCTCAGTTATTCTGCTATTGATCCCATCTAGAGTACTTTTAATTTCATTTATTGTGTTGTTCATCGTTGCTTGTTTCATCTTTATTTCTTCTAGGTCCTTGTTAACTGTTTCTTGCATTTTGTCCATTCTATTTCCAAGATTTTGGATCATCCTTACTATCATTATTCTGAATTCTTTTTCAGGTAGACTGCCTATTTCCTCTTCATTTGTTAGGTCTGATACATTTTTATCTTGCTCCTTTATCTGCTGTGTGTTTTTCTGTCTTCTCATTTTGCTTATCTTACTGTGTTTGGGGTCTCCTTTTTGCAGGCTACAGGTTCGCAGTTCCCGCTGTTTTTGATGTCTGCCTCCAGTGGCTAAGATTGGTTCAGTGGGTTGTGTAGACTTCCTGGTGGAGGGGACTAGTGCCTGTGTTGTGGTGGATGAGGCTGGATCTTGTCTCTGTAGTGGGCAGGTTCACGTCTGGTGGTGTGTTTTGGGGTGTCTGTGGCCTTATTATGATTTTTGGCAGCCTCTCTGCTAATGGGTGGGGTTGTGTTCCTAGTTTTTTTTTGCTAGTTGTTTGGCATAGGTTGTCCAGCACTGTAGCTTGCTGGTCGTTGAGTGAAGCTGGGTGCTGGTGTTAAGATGGAGGTCTCTGGGAGATTTTCGCCGTTTGATATTATGTGGAGCTGGGAGGTCTCTTGTTGACCAGTGTCCTGAAGTTGGCTCTCCTACCTCAGAGGCAGAGCCCTGACTCCTGGCTGGAGCACCAAGAGCCTTTCATCCACACGGCTCAGAATAAAAGGGAGAAAAAGTAGAGAGAATAAGTAGAAGTATGAAGAAAGAAAGAAAGAAAGGAGGGAAGGAAGGAAGGAAGGAAGAAAGAAAGATAGAAAGAAGCAAAGAAGGAAAGAAGGCAAGAAGGAAAGAAAGGAGGGAGGGAGGGAGGAAGGAAGGAAGGAGGGAAGGAAGGAAAAAAGACAGAAAGAAAGAAGATACAGTAAAATAAAATAAAGTATAATAAAGTTATTGAATTAAAAAATAATTATTTAGAAAAAAAAAAGGGACGGTTAGAACCTTTAGGACAAATGTTGGAAGCAAAGCTATACAGACAAAATCTTCCACAGAAGCATACACATACACCCTCACAAAAAGGGGTATAGGGGAAAAAATCATAAATATTGCTCTCAGAGACCACCTCCTGAATTTGGGATGATTCGTTGTCTAAAGGAGGGAGGGAGGGAAGGAAGGAAGGAAGGAAAGGAAGGAAGGAAGGAAGGAAGGAAAGAAAGAAGGTAAAATATAATAAAGTTATTAAAATTAAAATTAATTATTAAGAAAAAAATTTAAAAAAAAAACATGGACAGATAGAACCCTAGGACAAATGGTGGAAGCAAAACTATACAGACAAGATCTCACACAGAAGCATACACATACACATTCACAAAAAAAGGAAAAGGGGAAAAAATCATAGATCTTGCTCTCAAAGCCCACCTCCTCAATTTGGGATGATTCGTTGTCTATTCATGTATTTCACAGATCCCAAGTACATCAAGTTGATTGTGGAGCTTTAATCTGCTGTTTCTGAGGCTGCTGGGAGAGATTTCTGTTTCTCTTCTTTGTTCTCACAGCTCACAGGGGCTCAGCTTTGGATTTGGCCCTGCCTCTGCGTGTAGGTCGCTGGAGGGCGTCTGTTTTTTGTTTTGGGGAGGTCTGAGGTCTCCTGCCAGCCTTCAGTAGGTGTTCTGTAGGAATTGTTCCACTTGTAGATGTATTTCTGGTGTATCTGTGGGGAGGAAGGTGATCTCCGCGTCTTACTCTTCCGCCATCTTCCCAGCATTCGGACATCCATTCTTGTGTAAAGAGAAACTAAGGAGCTACCTTACTTGTGTGTCTTTTCAGAAATGTTATCACAGGAATTGATATACCTACTTTTCATTGAAAGACTATGTTACATGTTTACTCCTCTCTGCTTTAGCCCATCTGCCCAGTCTTACAGATATTCCTTTTTTTTTTTTTTCAGATATTCCTTTTTAAAAAAATATTTAAAATATAGAACTTTATTTTAAAATTAATTTGCATAAGAAGTTGTTAAGACAGACAGTGGCCACTCAAAATGACTTTGAAAACCCTGAGGTGAAAAATTTTCCTTAACCAGCAAGAAGGGAAATAACACCGAAATTGGCAACTTCGTTAGCTTTAGACAGCGGAAAAGGAAGATACTTCCATTTCACCAATAGAGAAAAAAGGGTCATTTCCAGTGTCTACAGTTTTCAGTATTACAGATATTCTTGTATATGCTTTTTTAACGCCCTTATAATCATCAGCATATCTTATCTAAGAAGATTATGGACAGGTTTATCTTTTCCTTCTCTCCCTGGAACCAATATTCAAATAATTACTAATGTGTTTGATCGATTGTAGGCTCTATACTATGTTTTCTTTTCATAAACAAAAACATTGGTATGATGAATCATGCTCCTATTACTGATTTCATCCACAGAGGCAAACTGTCATCTATGTGGCAAGCTTCACAAAAGTATTCTATGGAATTACCAAGGTTAACTATGCAGGTGTGTAGTGTAGATTGCATTCTGCCAGTGGTCCTAGCCTGCCAAATAGATACTAAACTTTTCTTGGGTTATATGCTCTAGTCCTTTTTTTTTTTTTTTTTTTTTTTGCGGTACGCGGGCCTCTCACTGTCGTGGCCTCTCCCATTGCGGAGCAACAGGCTCTGGACGTGCAGGCTCAGCGGCCACGGCTCACGAGCCTAGCCGCTCCGCGGCATGTGGAATCCTCCCGGACCCGGGCACGAACCCATGTCCTCTGCATCGGCAGGCGGACTCTGAACCACTGCGTCACCAGGGAAGCCCTCTAGTCCCTTTTTAATCCTTGAAGGAACAGCAACAAAAAAAACCTCATCTTGCCACTTACTGGTTACTTATTTTCCCACCATTAAAAGTTCATTTAAGGTGCCCTTAATCTGCTTAATTTCTCTGAACCTTAACTTCCCCACTAAATCATACGTGTGTTGTACTGTATGATTTCTTAGATCCCTTTCCATTGACTGTACGCGCTCTCTGGTGTGCTTTTGAACAATGAAGACAAAAAAGCAACAAGACAGGAGAAAGGAAGGCTCTGGATAACTCGTAAATAATTAAGGTTATGACTTAACCAACTCCATTTCAGTGGCTGCTGCTTTTTTTGGTTATTCTGTGGACGTAAGGTGGTGATAGTTGTATGGGTGAATGTAAAATGTCTTTGTGACATTCTCTCTACAAAGCTTTTAATTTTTTTATTGGATTGTACTCTGTTTATAGTATCATCTATAGAATATTCTAAGTGCCCACCAAGTATTTCACTACTTTCTGGCCTAAATGTATAGAATGAATTTAGGTGTGAATGTTGCTAACCTAACCTCTTGTTGCAGACAAAACTTACCTGGGGCCCCTACTTATGGTTTTACATGCTTCGTGCTGCCACATCAACCCTCTCAGGTATTATTTTTTTGTTTGAATATTGTATAACCACTATAATATGCTCCCAGAACAGGAGCTTTGCTAAATAGGGTGTTTCAAAATTGAAGGAGAAACAATTGGGGGTTAGTCACTCCCTTCTCAGCAGCTAGCTAGCTAGCTAGCTCACATTGGAAGATATTAATCTAACTTGTATTTCATCTTAAAACATTTTTTAGCTTCTGGATATGCTTTAAAAAAAGGACTAAAAAATAGCTATATTAATTTAGATATAATTTTCATGTTCTTGAAACTTTCCTGTTAGCAGTTATTTTGCTATTTTGCCATTTGATTCCCTGATATTGTTCTCATTCTAACTGCTTATTCTAAAGCCTGTAGTTATAATTCATTTATGTTTTATTTGATTAATATTTCATTTCTTAAGTTGAGATATAACTAAGTCATATTTGAAGGAAATGAATTATCAACTTATGACTTAATCATGCTAACTTTAAATATGCGTTTTAAATCATAAAGCTTTCCTCTGCTTCCCATTTTAACTCCCCCGTAGCTTCTACCACTTTATGCCTTTCATTAGATCTAAACGTGAATAATAATTCATTCAACAAAGATTTACTGAGCTCTCAATATATGCTAGACAGTCTAGTATAATGAAAAGACCATGAGCTTTACATTCAGACCTGGATTGAACTTTGAATCTGCTTTGTCCGCTTGGGCCAGTTCTTCAACTTCTTTGAGTCTAACCTTTCATAGTGCCTGGCATGTGGCAGGCGCTCAGTGAGTGCTATAGTATAATGCATTCCTTTCTCCCAGCCTAGTGATATCCCAGCCCTCTGAGAGTATACATTTTTCTTGAAGAAATAGACATCTAACAGATAATTATAACACCTGGTGATAAGTGTTATAGTCAGAGGTATGAGCAGTGGTATTGGGAGCCCAGAAGGAGCCACTAGTGCTTCTTGGGGAAATCAAGGAAGATACACAAAGGAGATGTACTGAATGTTCATTATCTCCCCGAGGGCAGGGAGTGTAACTTTTGTATTCGTACAGTGCTTTGCGCATAGAAAGGGCTCAAGAAATGTTTATGGAATTATGTAAGTCATTTAACTTTTGTATTTTTAGTGTGTGACTTTCTCGGAGAGAAGATTGCATCTGTTTTGGGCATCAGCACCCCAAAATACCAGTATGCCATTGATGAGTATTACCGGATGAAGAAGGAGGTGTGTCTCCTTTTTACATTTTCTTGATTCAGTTTGGTTTGCTGTGGACTTCATGGGTTGCATAATGAAGACATGTATCCTCTAGCTGCCCCAAAGATAGCTCCCTTATACTAGGCATTTCATTCTCGAGTCATTAATTTCTTTATCAAATTAGCATATATTTTAGAATTTTTTAATACTGAAATTCCCCTACAATCTATGTGCACAATTAAGCTAGATTTCATGTGCTAGTTGCTGTGAGAGGTGCCTTAGATATGTTATTTAATTTAATCTTCACACACCTCTCTTTGAATTATTATTCCAAATTTAAGATGAGGAAACAAGACCTGGTCTCTGTACTTAGGACACATAGACTGGATGTGGGAGAAGTGGAATGGGTTTGATGCACGGGAAATGACCAATACTAGAAATGTGTAAGTGCCAGTTGTTAAGGCACAAAGATATGAGGCAATTTTGTGTGCAGATGTCGTGAGGTCTTAGGGTGAGGGTGAAATGAGTTTACCTTTAAAGAGTGAGAAAGCTTTAGCATTTAAGAGTGTGGGCTCGAGAACCAAGTGCTCTGCCACTTCTAACTTTGTAACCTTGGGCAAGACACTTAACCTATATAAGCTGCAGTTTCCTCATCTTTGTAATGAGGAAAATTGCAGCATCCATGCTCAGGGTTGCTCTAAGGATTAAATGAGTTAATATGTAAAATGCTTAGGGCAGCACAGGGTATATATTGGTGAGCTTGAAATAAATATTAGAATCTTTCATTACTCCTTCGAGCAAACAAGGAGGGCAATTCGGGTAAAGCTACAATGTAGAGGCATGAATCTAGAAAGCTCAGCTCAGCTGACTGTGTTTGTTATGTGGTTTCAAAAATGTTTTACGAACAAATGAGTGTTTTTAACTCTACTAGCCTTGTTTAGAGCCTCATTACCTCATCTGGACTATTGTGATAGTCTCCTAAATGGTCTTTCTCCTTCACTCTCAGAAAATCTCTAGATTAATCATCCTGACAGGTTACTCACTCTGTACTGACTCACCATACTACAGGGACCAATGCAAATGCCACCATTTCCTCCATCAGTTTAGCAGTTCTGGAACTAGAAGTTATTTACTCTCTAAATCTCTATAGTGGTTATTCCTTTCTGTTTTAATACTCTTCTTAAATGTCTTAACTTCATTCCTAGATTGTAAACTTCTTGAGGGCAGGGACTGCCTTATCTGTCTACTAGGTGCTTATGGGAACACTAACCATGCTGTATCACTTAAGTGAATAGACCACCCTATTCCACTGAATAGGCTGACACCCTGTAACTGTAGTGATACAGTATTAGTTAATGTTTTATTTAGATTAGAATTAACCTGAAGAGATCCAGCGCATGTCAAAGTTAATTCAGGTCTCATCTAAGCAGTGCTATACTGTGTTTTAAAAATAGCTTCACTACATATACTTCATACAATAGTTTTCATTTCAATTTGGAAACGGGAAGGGGAAGTATGTCTTAATTGGATGAAACTGAATTGGACATGACACTAATGTTTTGGTTAAAAAAAAGGCATAAGCAGCTGAAAGTGGGAGAAAAATACTATTCCTTTTGGACATTTGTATTTCAACTATTCTTGATATTTCCTCCTTTTAGGAGGAAGAAGAAGAAGAAGAAAACAGGATGTCTGAAGAAGCAGAAAGACAATACCAGCAAAATAAGCTGCAGGCTGATTCCATTGTTCAGTCAGATCAACCAGAAACACTTGTATCCAGTTCATTTGTGAATCTCAATTTTGAAATGGAGGGAGACTGTGAAGTAATTACGGAGAGCAAACAAAATCCAGTCTCTGTCCCTCCATAGAATGAAATGACCATCAAACTTCTAAGGTAGTTTTTATACCAGGAACTTTCACACTCTCTATTCAGTGGGACTTAATAGTTATTTATATTTTAAATTATTAAGTTATCTGGAAAGGGAAGAATGTTTCTTTATTCTTAGGCTCTATCTAGCAAAAGCCAGATCTGAAATTTGGATATTTGTACTATGCTTTTACTGTCAGATTAGTGCTTTGGTTTTAAAATGATCTTTTAAAAAAAGTTAAGGACATTCTAGAACCCTAACCACCAATTAAGAAGAGTTAAATTATCTTGTCTGTTATTTGTGTAAGAAAAAAAAATAGGTAAGTTGCTGAATAAGGCTAACTGGAGCTGATATTCATAGTCTCAGACTTAAATGAGGATTTTTCTTCTAGATCTTCTCATGTTATGTCTTTCTTACATTTATATATCTAACCATTCATTTCATACTAAGGATGGTTCACTGAATGTGTAATAAAAGGAGCAAGATGAAAGCATTTTGAATTTTCTTTCCTTGAGAATTAACTTTATTTCATGGGAAGGTGATTGAGTTTATAATGCCACCAAATCTTAAGATGGGTTTCCATTTTTTAATGAAGGTTAATCTTAATGTATTTGTATTCAAATGGTAATACCTAGTGATTACCCACATGGCATCCTGTTTATGTCACTCTTTCAGCCCTGAATGCCTCCTATGGGTCAAGATTGGGGGACAGATGAAGACTTAACCCTCCAGG
This sequence comes from Lagenorhynchus albirostris, assembly GCF_949774975.1. NCBI lineage: Eukaryota > Metazoa > Chordata > Mammalia > Artiodactyla > Delphinidae > Lagenorhynchus > Lagenorhynchus albirostris. The sequence goes on along the minus strand of NC_083095.1, from coordinate 63,598,713 downwards.
GCTCACTGTTAAATATTGCACAATGTGCAATGGTAGCATAATGAAGTTACCTGTCATTCACCACTTCGAAGCAACAACAGTGGATGGTTTGCTTGACCCAGTTGGCCATCTCTGTACCCACTGTGCCATTAGCAGACCTTACAAAAGTATAATATGGAACTAATTTTGAAAATACTTATTTATGTGTTCAGGATCTTATATCTGTATGACTTAGATTTATAACTAAATGTGGATAAGGAGAAATATGTAGAGTATTTCAGATATGCTGCTGTTAAAAACCTATTCACAAACTTAAAGAGTTTTTAGGATTATGGTTGTTAATAGCCTTCTAAATAGCATTAAGCTTTCAATCTTAACTATTATCTATATAGCTTCAAAGAAACAACATAGCTACAGTGGGCTTATTATGGAAGTCTGTTAGCAATGAACATGAACATCTGCCCACTAAGTTCTTCAACTGAAATTTGAAGAATTTAGGAAAGATAATTCTTCATTAGGAATCCTCAGTTACATGGATTCATGGTATGGTGGTTCATGGCATGTGACGGTGATCTTTTTGGTCATGGGTATAAACTATATAATTTAGTGCTTAAAGGATTGTCAGATTATGTAATATCATAAATTATAGTTTACTAGTAGCTCTAAACAATGCTAATCTGATGTGTTCCCTATAATTTTTATCTTCATTTGAGAAGATATTCAAGCTCAAATATTTATTTGGTTATCCTGTAAAGGCAAGCATATCTAAAGGCGATCTGAATCTTCTCTCCCTAGAGGCACTAGATCTAAGAGTTGACTCAGAAACTTTTCTGATTGTAGTAGAAGGAAGATAATGATTAATGAAGGTTTTACATTTCTTGAATTTTACTTTTTCTACTTGTCCAACAGTGGCCAGTTTGTAATGTTTATATAGTTATTCACTGTGCCTTAAATTTTTATACTTTTTATTTATGCAAACTATAAAATTTCCCATAAATGCATTAAATGGTTTTGTCTTATTTTTAAGCCTCTTTCACTTTTTCTTCCTTTTCAACCCTTTTAATAGTTACTATTCCTTCTGAATCATAGTTCATGATATTCTACTCTCTTCTTTCATTCTCTTAAAAATTAAACAGTATAACTGAGAATCTTTACACTTAGTTAACAAATTCTCTAACAAAAATCCTTAACAAAATGGAGTTAAGTTTTGTAAAATGTAACCCTGGTGCTGGTTAATAAAGGTAGACAAATGTTTTTTGTAACAATGATTTTAATTAAAGTAGAATACTAACTTGAATACTTTTTATTGAAACATTCTATTAAAATAAACATCATGTCCAAATACTTGCCAGAAATGAAATGGCCCTACTCTGATGAATGGGGAAGTCTGTAATCTTTGATATACATAATACTTTAGAATACTCAAGGTTAAATGATATAATTTAAACTATCTTTCAAGTACTCAAATTCTTAGTGACTAATGTCAGAACTATTCCATTAAAACTTCCTTTATTTCTAAAGATTATACAGATTCAAAGTGGACTCCTACCTTCACCAGATCACACTTGCCATATTTGAGCTAAGTGAAACCAGAATTTACTGACTCCTAATTTGGTCCCATTTCTTCCAGACCACTACAACCAAAATTCCAATAACCAGAACATTTGCTGTGTTCTATAGACATATGAAGTGTTTTATTTAGACCATTTCTAAGGATTCTGCTTCAAAGGTTTTACATGCAGCATTCAAGCTTATTTTAATGAATACAGTCTAGTCTTTGAGAGATCATGTATCATCAAGGTCTGCAGAGTTTTCATTATCATTTGCAACAAGAGCTTCTCTATTCTCGTAAGTCCAGAAGCCATTCAGATCAATTAGAATGGTGGTGACTGTGTCTCCTTGATTACTGTTGATTAAATCCTGAAGAGAGATTTTCAAAGGATCCTTTGGTTTTACCATGTCAAAGATTTCATCCTGCAAGAGAGGAAAAAAATACAATGAAATCTGATATCTCATTCACTTAATTTCTATCATACAGTGATCTAAAATTCAGGGCTGGCACTTGAGCTTATGTAAAATGTTTTGTTCCAATTTTTTCTTTTTCATTTAACAGGCAATCCACCTCTTCTCTATATGCACAAAATTTTATTGGAAGATTCCTTAGGTACAGGCATACCCTTGGAGATACTGTGAGTTCAGTTCCAGACCACCGCCATAAAGTGAATATTGCAATAAAGCTAGTCATGTGAAATTTTTGGTTTCCCAGTGCATATAAAAGTTATATTTATACTATACTGTAGTCTGTTAAGTGTGCAATAGCATTATGTCTAATAAAATATACATACCTTAATTAAAAAATACTTTATTGCTAAAAATGCTAACCACCATCTGAGCCTTCAACGAGTTGTAACCTTTTTGCAGTAGTAACACCAAAGATCACAGATCACCATGTAACAAATGTAATAATAATAATAATAATAATAATAGAATATCGTGAGAATTACCAAAATGTGACACAGAGACACCAAGTGAGCAAATGCTGTTGGGAAGATGGCACCGATAGATTTGCTTGACTAGGGTTGCCACAAACCTTCAGTTTTTAAGAAATGCAATGAAACAAGGTATGCCTGTATGTGTCTTACAGAGAAACTGAAGCTCAGAGTTTAAGCTGCATAGCTAATTAGCAGCAAAACTAATGCAGTGTTCTTTGAATATATGTTAACTAACTACTTATATTTTTCTGTTGTCTTCTAACTGGTGATAAAGCAAGGTCTTGTTTTAAGTGCAAACTTGGCTCAAAGTAAAAACTTAAATGCTTTAGAGCCAAGACAGTGACAAAGCTTCATTTCCAATAATGATGTCAACCTTTTACTCTGGACCTGGAATGGGTGGCGGGAGCTCGGTATTAAAGAACTAGTCATCCACAGTGACACTAAACTGTGCTAAAAATGACTGGAATATATGGAAGAACCTCTTCTATATTATGACGTGTACTATAAGATTACTTACAGGGAATTAGTACATGTTTTCTAATCTGTCTGTAGTAAAATCACTCAAAGTATTTAATAGCATTTAAAGAGGCAAATTGCATTTTTAAAGGTTAGAACAATTCAGGTAAACGAAATGCATGAACTTTTAATCTTGTGTGTATGTGAAACTTCCCTTTCCAGGTTGGTGGCAGTTTAAAATTACTAGTTCTTAAGTTGCCAGTTGCATAGTTTCAAATTTTTCTCACTTATATTAAACCAAAATAGCCCTTTATCTCATTATACTTGGTTAAAACTGGATGGGTTATTTTATTACATTACTTCACCTGAACCAATACTGGATACTCAAAGTGGTTCATAGCTGGTAAACGTCTGATTACTAAAATGCTAAGTAGCAGCATGTATTTCAAATAGTGGTAGTTTTCATACTGTAAGATTGATGTTTCCTTAAATACCAAAGCAAGCGAGCTCTTTGAAGTAGCAGACTAAAAATGTGCCTGAACCTAAATAGCTCCCCCAAATTCAGTTTACAGTGGAGTAGACTACCAAAGGATACAGGCTGTACTGATTCTCTTAGTTTTCAATCAAAATGAATGAATGCTTCCAATGAGAACATGAGACTGACAATGCTAAAATCTTATACTGCACACATCATTAGTCCAAGTATGTTCTCAGTTTCTAATGATTTAAATATTAATTCAGAACAAATAACAGCAAATACTTGATTTGGTTCAGTATTTCATAAGTTGCTTTCAGGTAAAAACTTCATTTAATGCAAATGATTATGTGGTGTTATGTAAATTAAAGAAAAAAAGTAACCTTGACGTCTTGAAATGAAACAGGATCCTGTCCATGGATTTTCATTAGTTCTTGTATGGCCTGTATTTAGTAGAAATAAATCTTTAAATAAAAAACAAAATACGCAACATTCCCTGTCCTGTCCCATGGTCCCTTTCCAGTTCCATTTCCTATCCTTTCAGACCATAGGCCTCATCATTTTAACCGCTCTTGCCAATATTCTCAAATTCCTTGACCTTGCTTCACATCTGCTGAGGAAAACCTAAACACTGGATCAGTGTAACCATCAACCTTTCTAGACCTACACCTTAGCTATGGAGAACTTCATAAAAAAAGTATACAAGAGTACAGATTACTATTGCATAGGAATGGTCTCCAACCCCAGATGGGCCTTTAACAGGCCTAGCAATTCTGTTATGACCTGCTTCTCCATTTTTCCAGGAACGCTATTCATACCTTCACCATTCTTTAAGGCACCCAATCCACCACCTCCCCTCCCACCCTACACTTTCTCTTCTACTTGACAGAAAAAATGGAGGTAAACCTCCCTCAAACTCTTCTCTTTTATGAACTTTAACAAAAAAATACTGCCTGAGAAACTCCTGTGATGCAGTTGAACTAACAAATGTTTTAGGTGGGAGTCATTCACTGGAAAATGTGAAGCTTAAAATTCTTGGAAAATAATATGTTCCAAGTGCCTACTCTGTAGTGCCACTGATATCAGAATGTGCACAGGGCATCTCTTTGCAGCAGATGAGAATCTGAGTACACTCGAAGCTACTAGAGCAGGAGACCTGGATGGAATGATCTAGAGTGCACCATCTGGGCCCAGCTTTTATCACTGGGATACTGATGTACAAAGGCTCTAAGAACAGTCCAGGACTGTAGGGCTCAGCACCAGTAACTTTTTACCTTAGCCCATACAACCAAGCCTAAATAAACTTTGATAAAATAAAGGTATGAAATATTTTCAATGTATTTAATAAATAAAATTTAATATTCAAAGAGTAGAGGATACTATAAAAAATCTTTATGAAAAGGGATTGAGTATTTAGCTTCCAAAAGATATATTTACTTTGTTTTCCTAAAACTGAATTTTCATTTAATAGGTCTGCCTAAAGTGGGGGACATCCGTATGATGGGTGATATTCTCAGATGAGCCACTGATATAAGCCCACGTAGCATTCCATTTTAAAAAAATGCATCCTAATACTGGGATTGTAATTTATCCTTATAATAATCTGCAGTCATTACTACCTACAAAATCATAATAGAAAGCTTTTCAGGGAATTTAACATGAAATTATGAAATATATACTCTGAAACTCAGAAATCAAAGTTATTTTAAAAGTATCAAAAATTTTTTAAGTGGAAAAGAAAAAGCCTCTGGGGGAAAACTTCTTATGACAAAGATGTGAAAATGTCATTTTTATTGTTTAAAAAAAATTTCTTCTTACTATCAATCTTAACCATATAAAAATCAGATGGGATGGTTTTCTGAAAACTAGCTATAGAAATGTGGCAATGGAATGGAACACTACTGTACAAAACCTTTCCATCAAGTAGAAAAGTCACCGTTCAAACTGAGGAATGATTTATCTTTTTTTTTCTTTTTTTAACATCTTTATTGGAGTATAATTGCTTTACAATGGTGTGTTAGGATTTATCTTAAAAGGGAAGACATTCCTACATTTACACCTGCTGCAGCTGAATGATTATCAGGTAAAATACAATCAAATTCCACTTCAGAGCTCATCATGCTATTCTCTGAGACCACCTACGGCACAGAATAAGTATTTCAGCAAATCTGTTTCACACTGAAATGCAGCCCACAATTCTAGCCAATTTTTAAATTTATATTTTTTACAGCATAGCAATTAAAAGAATCTACAGGTACCAGATGTGCAAAACTCCTGTGGAAAGGAGCTACCTTTTCTGTACTGTATAATTAAAGTTTCTGTAGGATTTTACATACTAGTTTTTAATCACCAAGAGCATACAGTTTCTCAGGTATGTTTGTATCTCCACTGGCTAATAGCCCCTGACGTATATTTACACACTTTTTAGTATTCTACGACTAATCAAATCAGTATTGATTTAGCCCATTTATGTTTTTAAAAATAGAAAAAAACAAAACTAAAACCTGACTTGATTTCCTTCTGAAATCTGTTAGGTAAAACACTTTTGTTAAATTTAAACATCCCAAGTTAGATAAAATTGTCATTGGGTAGGTAATTTAAACCAAATTGTATAACAAAGACACATTTACACAAATGAGACTTACCCTAAAGAAATAATTAAGGGAAAAGACATTCAGATATCCTTTGTTCTCAATGTCAAGCAATTTGAAAATATATTGCAGAGCTGCAGGTTCTTTTCGGTTTTCTAATGCAAGAACAAAATCCAGGTAGGTCTTATAGTCCTATAGAAAAGAAAATGACATTCATTAGAGGCCTTATTTGTAATTAACTTTTCAAGTGACTTGAAAGATGTTTGTAATCAAAGATGGCAATTTTTTTTAAAATATGAAATGAGAAATCCATACTTAATATATACTTAATGTTGGTTTCTAGGAATTCTACATAGCAGTTTATCTGTACAGGACAGTTTGAGGGGGCACAGCTCATTTTCTTATGAGAGATTTGCTGTGTTAAGCCATAATTTTCATTCATTAGGCTTTTGAAATGGACAGTGACTAACCTTTGCATGTTGCCACTAAATTTGTATTTTCATTTCGGTGTGGTCATTCTGAACTAGTTTTAAACTTTAATTCAGATGATTTCCAAAAAGTCATCTTAAGAGTGCCAGAGTGGCTTCCCTGGTGGCGCAGTGGTTAAGAATCCGCCTGCCAATGCAGGGTACACGGGTTCGAGCCCTGGTCCGGGAAGATCCCACATGCTGCGGAGCAACTAGCCCGCAAGCCACAACTGCTGAAGCCCACGCGCCTAGAGCCCGTGCTCTGCAACAAGAGAAGCTATCACAATGAGAAGCCCGTGCACCGCAACGAAGAGTAGCCCCTGCTCTCCGCAACCAGAGAAAGCCCGCACGCAGCAACGAAGACCCAACACAGCCAAAAATAAACAAATTTATTAAAAAAAAGAGTGCCAGATATTCTGCAGTGATCTGACACTGTTCTCATCCAAAAAGGGGGCAAGAGAGTACAAATGAAGGCTGAAAAGACACGAACAGAACAGAAAGCTTTCTCTACGAAAAAGGGATAGTCACAGATTACTTTTTCTGCATGTTTAATAAAAGTAAAGTACTTGGGAGATTCTCACTTGGAAAAGTTTATAATCTTGGAAAGGATTTTCTTAGGCTAAGATTAAGAATTCTTTTCTGCATAAATCGTAGTATAAAGAGCTAGAGATGCAGCCTCATCATGGTCTAAACTCCATGCCTAACTGTAGCTTCTGATTTTCTTTATTCACCAGGTTATTAGCATACTCCAAGCTCCTCACTGTTAACTGTAGGCAGCTGTGGGAGTCACGAAGCAGAGTTTTTGCACCTTTCCCTCTGCAGTGGGCTAACGATGGTGTTATTTAGAAAACTGTTATTAAAGCTAAATGATAAAACCTAAAACCCTGATTCTCTTCTGACAGTATGACCATTTCTTAAGCATCATTGGTTTGGAAAAGTTATCAGATCCTTAACACATATTTTTAATAGCAAGAATGGTGATTTAAAAATGCTATTTGGAATTTTCTTCTCAAGTATTTTGCATTGTTGTGATAAAAGGACAGGTGCATGTTAGCAAATCGTTAGCTGCTAAGGTAGCCACTTAGAGTAATACTACCTGATTCTTAGATTTAAATTAAATCATGGCATATGTGGTACTATATCTGACCTGGTAATTTAATGAATGAACCATCTATATGAAAATAGTCAATAGGGTTTACCTGTTTTTCAGATTTTTTTTTTACTAGTCCATACTTCTCTACAATAGGTGCACCGACAATGAAATGAACAAAAATATTAAAATTTTCTGTTTGCCCTGAGTCCATAAAGGAAGTAATGTTTTTAAGCAAATTTACCTTAAGATCAAAGGTTCTAAATCTCAAATAATTTGATCAGTACATACTTCTTAAGATACTGTTATACACTGATATGAAAATAATGCTGTATCATATCAAGAAAAAGGCTTTTGTGATTAAGAAAATGGACAGAGGACCTGAAGAGTCATTCTTCTTTTTGTTTTTTTAATAAATTTATTTTATTATTTTATTTAATTTATTTATTGTTTCTAGCTGCTTTGGGTCTTTGTTGCTGCTTCGTTGCTTTTCTCTAGTTGCAGTGAGCGGGGGCTACTCTTCGTTGCAGTGTCTTCTCTTGTTGCGGAGCACGGGCTCTAGGCATACAGGCTTCAGTAGTTGTGGCACGTGGGCTCAGTAGTTGTGGCTTGAGGGCGCTAGAGCACAGGCTCAGTAGTTGTGGTGCACAGGCTTAGATGCTCCACAGCATGTGGGATCTTCCTGGGCCAGGGCCCGAACCTGTGTCCCCTGCATTGGCAGGCGGATTCTTAACCACTGAGCCACCAGGGAAGCCCAGGAGCCATTCTTCTGAAGAAGACATCAGATGGCCAACAGGCAGATGAAAAGATGCTCAACATCACTAATCACCAGGGAAATGCAAATCAAAACCACAATGAGATATTACCTCACACCTGTCAGAATGGCTACCATTAAAAAGATAACTAACAAGTGTTGGCAAGAATATGCAGAAAAGGGAACCCTCATGCACTGTTGGTGGGAATGCAAACTGGTGCAGCCACTACGGAAAACATTATGGAGGTTCCTCAAAAAATTAAAAATATAACTACTATATGATCCAGCAATTCCATTCGTGGGTATTTATCTGAAGAAAATGGAAACACTAATTTGAAAATATACATGCACCCCAACGTTCACAGCAGCATTATTTACATTAGCCAAGATATGGAAGCAACCTGAGTGTCCATCAACAGATGAATGGATAAAGATGATATGGTATACATATACAATGGCATACTACTCAGCCATAAAAAATAATGAAATCTCTGCACAGGGAATATAGTCAATATTTTACAATAACTTTGGTATGTAATCTATAAAGACAGTGAATCACTATGTTGATTCACTAATATATCACTAATATGTATCACTAATATATATATCACTAATATAACATTGTAAGTCAACTATATTTCAATTTTAAAAAAAAGGCTTTTGGAAATTGTGGGAGCCTAAATTTTTAAAACTTAGAGATTTAAACTACTACCATTTCTCCATCATAAGTGAGACACTCCTGGAAAACACGGTCTAAGAAGACATTGGTCATGGTTGCTGTTCCATAGCGGGAGAGTTCTTCTTTACTGAGCATGCCATTGTGATCCTTATCAAGATTCAAATATTGGCCTTGGGGAGAAAGATGATAAAAAGACACTTATGACCAAAATAAAGTTCTAACTAAAAGACAAAAGAATAAACACTAACAAAAAGTTATTTTTATTGGTTAATATTTTGATTTTTAAACTAATTATGTTACAGTCATGGTAGACATCTGCTATCCCTGCAATCTCTATCAGAACAACTGTTAAGCCAGAACCAGTCAAAGAAAACTCATCATAAAGGTCATGCCTTTATGCTATTTCACTTACATCATTACTTGTTTTCAGTTTGCAACCTTTTATAACTTTCCTAGGATTCTAAATTAGATGGAGGTAGGGGTCAACCAACATAAATCACTGAAATGCTGGCACTTGAAAGCAGAGGTCAAGGTTGCCAAAATAAGTCACAAGACCACCCAAAAGGACAATGTAACAGACTAATGAAATTCAAGAAAAAAAGCAAACTAGGCCCTAAAACACACCCCTCTGTGGACCCTGAGAGTAGCATTTTATCACAATGCAAGATCACAGGTGATGTTCATAGTAATGTTCCTGAGTCAACAATAAAAAAGTCAAACTACATTCTTTATGTTAAAGTGTTAGAAATGTACTAACTTAAATAAGAGTGACAAAAATATAAAACGCTGGTATTTAAACAAGTAAAATTTAATAATCTAGAATATAAGCTCTTAAGGAAATTAGAATACTTTGATCTTAAGGTAAATTAGGCTATGTATAAAACTGTCCTTTGAACACCAGTTAATGAAACATTAACTGAGGAACGGATAATTCAAATTATAGCATTACTATAGGAACATACCATACACCCGTAGGGCAGAAGGAGCAGAAAACCAATTTGTTTCTTGACTCTCCTTGGACAGTTCCTCATCCCTTAACTATATGAGCATAGAGACATAATTAGAAGATAGCAACTGTGAAGTGATAAAATTAAGTAGTTTAAAAACATATTTACCTCTAATAAATCATCTAGGAAGCTGCATGCTAAAATATCTTGAATTTTTATCTTCCCTTTAAAGAACATAAACACAATAACTTAATTTTAAAAACAAGAGCAACTCAATTTTATAAAAGTATTATTTTAGAAGAGCAACCACACAATTGATATTTTAAACTTCCTAGCTCTCATGCTCCAAAGTCCTTACTATGTATTTCTGTGAAAAGGGAAATCTGCAGGGAATATTTAATAAAATCTCATATAGGTATGTCTACCTATATACCCCCAACTATATACATCCAATTGAGAAATTCCAAAATTACATTGAGACCAGATTCCAAAAAAAGTTGTGTTAATTTTTTTGTGGTTATGGATATGATACTGTCAGTAGTCAAATAAGGAGACTGCTTCCAGTTTTCCTTTACAGGTTCTGGAATAGAAAGCAGTATAGCGGCGTGGTTAAGAGAGATGGGATTTAAATGCCACTCCTAGACATGCAATCCATCTAAGTCTTAGTTGCTTCACACATAAAATGTGGGTTATAATACCTTCCTAATGGAGTTATGAGAAGAAAATGAAAGAATCTATGTAAAATGCTTAGCACAGTACTTAGTACATAATAAACAGTCAAAACTGTTGGCTATTATTATTGTGTAAATTTCCAAGGAAAAAGATGTGTGTGTGCCTATAATGGAGGTGTTTAAAAAAACTGACAGCTACCCCATTCTGTGATGGACTCACAGCTGCATTTTCAAGGACAGAAGGAGTATCAGGGGCTTTGATTTGGGCCTCTGTCCCAGACACATGTATTTAAGCCTAGCAGGTTAGAATAGTTGATAAATGTACTGTTAATGAGGCAGAATTTACAAATCTGATCCTCATATAGGATAGTTAACTTGAAAATGAGAAAAACACATCATGGCTAAATGGTCCTCCTATCTCCCAATTCATATTTTTGATCAAAAAGAATAATGCTCCAGTATATTACCTATCAGGGATAGCAAATTATATCAGAATACCTGGCTTCTTAGATCTGGAGAGAATATACTTCATTTTAGAGATGAAAACATTGTAAAAAGGTTAGGTGATATTCCCACTGTCACACAGCTGATTATGGTTGGCACAAGTAAATCAAAAGATCTACATGTCAAAAGATTTATATATTAATGGCAATAACATGTTAGGAAAATAAATAACATTTTAAAGACTTTTCTCTAGTTATTGAGATTTAGAAGTAATGATAATCTCATAATATCTAAGTTAGATAAAATTTTCTTTTACCTGTTCTTAGAGGGTCTAAAAAGAAGAAGAACTTCCTAACTGCTGTACAAACATAAAAGGAGTAAAAAGATTTTTCCAGCCCATCTAATTGTGGCAAAGTAGGGATAAGTTCCAATATGTAGTTTTCTAAATCCTGAAAGAACAAAACAAAATAAAACTTGAAAGGGTTAAATGTCTGATCTTGTTTCTTCATGAGATACTGGAATATAATTTCAGTCCTAAAAATTATTCAGTATTAAAAGTATATGAATGATGAAATAAATTCATTTGTGACTGAGTTTCAGATATTTTTCTTGGCTTGTTGTTTTATTTAACTTTGTTTATGATGGTCTTTGCTCTCAGATTTTTAAAAATTTAGCTGAACTTATTGTATTTTAGACTTCTGAGCTTCGTCATACTTAGAAAGGCTTTCCCTATTCCAAGATTATATATTCAAAAGCCTCTCATGGTTTCTTATATTTATTTTAATAATTTCATTACTTTTGCTTTATCCATTGTAAAGTATGATGCTTCTAGTTCATTTGAGACACTTTATAATTTAGTTGTAGAACAGATGGCATCTCAAACATGGTGTGTCCAAAATTGGACTCTTATTATCCCCAACGCTGGTCCTCACCCATATTCCCCTATTCCACCATTTATTCAAAGTAAAAAAGTTAAACTTGGTTCCTACCTTTTCTTCACCAAGGCCCCCACCCCTTACCCCCAAAATCTAATCCAGCAGCAACGTTTTGTCATTGTTGGGGTGTGTGTGTCCAAAATATATACTGAATTAATCTATTACTGGCTTCTACAGACATCACCCTGGTCTGGGCCACTATCATCTCTCACCTGGACAACCAGAGTAATTTCCTAATTATTTCTTCTTTGACTCTAGGCTCTTTACAATTCATTCTCCACACATCCAATAATTTTTTAAAATGTAAACCAGGGAGTTCACTGGTGGTCTAGTGGTTAGGAGCTCAGAACTTCACTGCCGTGGCCAGGGTTCAATCCCTGGCCGGGGAACTGAGATCCCACAAGCCACATGGCCAAAAAATAAATAAATAAAATAAAATGTAAACCATATCCTGACAGATTCAGCTTAAAAATTCTGATGGCTGGGCTTTCCTGGTGGCGTAGTGGTTGAGAGTCCGCCTGCCGATGCAAGGGACACGGGTTCGTGCCCCGGTCCGGGAAGATCCCACATGCCGTGGAGCGGCTGGGCCTGTGAGCCATGGCCGCTGAGCCTGCGCGTCCGGAGCCTGTGCTCCACAACGGGAGAGGCCACAATAGTGAGAGGCCCACGTACCGCAAAAAAAAAAAAAAAAAAAAAAAAAAAATTCTGATGTCTTCCCATTAGTCTCAATATAAAATCCAAACTCTTTATCATGGTCTAACCACCCAATATGTGGCCCTGCCTACTTCTCCAACTTCACCTCCTGTCACTCTAACCCTCGCTCATATGCTCCAGCCACACTGGCTTCCTTCTGCTCCTAGAACAGGTCAGGTTTAACTGTGCCTTGGGGACACTGAACTTGCTGTTCCCTCTGTATTACATTTTCATAAGGCTGGCTTCTTTCTCATCCTTCATGGCTAAAACTCAATCACTATCTCAAAGAGGCACCTCTTCCATCTTATCTAAAATAGTTCCCCAACCCCAGTCATACACTTTCCTAGTACCCTATTTTCTCCTTAGAACTTGTCACTCTTTGAAATCATGTTGCTGATAATTTAGTGTCTGCCTCCCCACTCTGCTAGGAAAAAAGCACCATAAGAGTAAGGCTTAGCAATGTACCTGGCACAAATAAGTGTTTGGTAATCGCTTATTTAATAAGATTTAGTAAGTGAATGAGAGTTTGCCTATACTACTCAAATTACAGATGTTGGCTCTGGAAATTACTGTCTTTTAAATAAGGGAGACACAAAATCTGGTTTCAAAAGGCAAAGTGCCAAGGTTAGGAGAGTTATTTCTTTTCTTTGAGAGAAATGTTTTCTTTCATTGAGAGAAGGGAACATTACTCCCTTTTAAACACAACTACAGAGATATACTGTTGCTTTTCTCTCTCTTCCTCCCATTCTTCTTTCAATTTTGTTTCCATTCATGGGAAGAGGCAAGAAAAGTTTGTTTTGTAAACCAACTAATGGCTGACAAGAATTCTCAGAGCTATAGAAGTACTCCAATATCTGACCTGAGTAAGTATCAACTACTGTTTAATACATCTTGCAAGAACCTTTTACTGTCAAGCTGATCTGAACCTTAAAGGACAAGAATTATACTGTGGCCCTAGAAAGGTTTTTAAGTGTAAATATCCAGTATGAGCTAACAGATTCTATCTATAGAAATCTGGATAAAACAGAGTGCAACAAATTATAACAGGAAACATAAACTATAACAGGGAATTTACATCTCTTTAAATTTTATATCTGAATATTTATTTAAGTGATTAATTAACCTGGTTCATATTTATGCATAACTCCCTTACCCCTTTGTATATATTTGGGAAAAAAAGCCTGAGCTGAAAAGAAGATATAGATTGATTGATTTACTTATTTATTTATTTGCTTGCTTGCCTGCCACGCTGCGCAGCATGTGGGATCTTAGTTCCCCGACCAGGGATCGAACCTGGGCCCCCTGCCTTGGAAGCTTGCAGTCTTAACCACTGGACCACCAGGGAAGTCCCCATATAATTGCGATACCCACACTTACAAGAATAGTGATTTGGATCATGAGGCTATAATTCTCTGTTGATAACCTGTTGATAACCAAATTAGTGCCTAATGGGAAATAAATAGCCTCTTGGTAACTGACCTTACAACCCAAACCTGCAGGTGGGACTATAGTCACATTATTTTTCTTGTATTTCCTAAAAAAGGAAAAACTACTGGCCCTTACATTTTAAAACAGTCATGCACTGATAACACTCATGAATAACCAAAAGTTTTTCACTGTTTCTTCAGTGATTTTTAATCCAGTTAAAACATTACATTCTTTTCTTCTCCTTTAAAAGGCTTTTTTTTCTTTAAAGGTTGGAGAAAAAGAATTTAGAAAGGAATTTTTGTGACCAATATACACTTAAAAAGTTCTTTAGTAACACGTTATTTGTAAAAACAAACAAAGCAGAGAAACAAAAACAAAATAAGAATTATCTGTAATCTCAACACCCAGTGATAACTACTGTTTAGCATTTTGGTGTCTAGCATTTATTAAAGTAGGTTAATACTTACAGATTCCCGGAGATACCCTTGTCCAGCAACATCATATAAACTGAGGCCTATTCTTGTTTGATGAAGCCAAACTGACAATAAACAAGAAAATGAAACATAATTATTAAGATTTATCCTTTAGTGTATATATATGCATAAAAGGAGATGGATTAGAGAGACAAGCTAATTTAATGACTCTATAAACATATTTTTCTCACATGTATTACTTATCTCATTAATCCAAAAATTGTTTGAAACAAAATAATTAACTGCAGATATCAACAATTCTACCATGCCTAAAGTGACAGTAAAGTTGATGCCCTTGAGAATACTGGTGTTCCACCAAAACAGGAGTTCTGGTATTATGCCTTTAATGAAGCAGCTTTTATTCTACTGAGGTTAATTACCACAACCAAATATTAAAGCTGGTACACACAGGACTTGACAGGTCATTATGGAACTTATAGGAATCATAACAATTCCAACTTGTTTAATAAATACTCCTTGAGATGATGCTACAGTTGTGAGTTTGAAACTATCCTCTCAGGCAACTCAACCTGTAATATATTGGCGAAATAAAATTACCAGTGAATTAAAGTATTTCAAATAACCATCCATTAAAACTCTTGGTTCAGCTTTTTTTTTTTTAGTGTTTATTTATTTTTACTTGTTGACAGTTTTGATTGATTTATTTATTTATGGCTGTGTTGGGTCTTTGTTTCTGTGCGAGGGCTTTCTCTAGTTGTGGCAAGCGGGGGCTACCCTTCATCGCGGTGCGCGGGCCTCTCACTATCGTGGCCTCTCTTGTTGCGGAGCACAGGCTCCAGACACGCAGACTCAGTAATTGTGGCTCACGGGCCCAGCTGCTCCGCGGCATGTAGGATCTTCCCAGACCAGGGCTCGAACCCGTGTCCCCTGCATTGGCAGGCAGATTCTCAACCACTGCACCACCAGGGAAGCCCCCTCAGCTTTTGATATATCTAGTTAGCTAGTATCTTCAAGATACATGAGGCTTTTGTTTTGTTTGTTTTTTATAATAACGAACCCAAATGTATGGTAGAAACTTTCAGCTCCAGTAAGTTCCAGGAGAGAATCATAATAATAGGAAAACAAATCTTGGTCAAAAGACAAGAATTCTGTTATTCAAATTTACTAAGAGTTGTTTGACATGGAAGGGATACTATAAAAGCACTGACTGGAAACCCACTTGATTCCCAGATAGAAGGAGTTCAAGTACAATGAAAATGAAATCACCTTTTCTCATGACATAATTAAAGAACTGCATGATGGAAATTCTTCCATAAGAATCTGTATGAAGGAGTTTAGCAAAGACTTTTGCTGCGAAAAATTGCCTAAGGAAAGGAAATAAAGATTAAATCATCTGCCAATATAATATAAAAATGACTTCTGTATGATTTAGCAGACAACAGCATAAATTCAAACAATTAAAAATCAAAGTGAGAACTATAGTTCAAAACGGAAAATGTTAAGCCATACATCTTTAATTCTATTGTCTTAAGAATGAGGACCTATAATGCTGTAAATAAGCTATATTATTTCTTTTAATAACTTTATACCAATGTAATTTTCTTGACTGTAAATAATTTTATTAAACTTTATTAGTTTAATGAAAAGCTGACTCAAATTATCATATTATTGACTTAAATTTTCATTAACATTTACTTGAGGCATTTAAAATGCTTAACATAACATACTCCTTTGTTAATCATATTATTCTTACTTGCACTTTGGTCCAGCTTTTTCACCAACCTTTAAAAAATTTTCATAATTAATCATTGCTTCCTCTCCAATCATGGGTGGTGTCTGGTGCTTGTCCAGCAAAAACCATAAGTTCTTAGGAGAATTGCAGAAATTAAGATGTTATAATCAACTGCACAAAATTTAAAAACGTAGTTAAATGTGTTATTTCCATTAAAGTGATAGACTACTGTAGGGTCAAAATGCAAGGGTTTAAATCCCAGCCCTGCTCTGTGATCTCGGACAGTAGACTTAAAGTTTCTGTTTCAATTCTCATCTGTAAAGTAAGGATAACAGTGTCTACATCATATAGTTACACAGATTAAAGAGGAACAGTATATGAAAATTTTAGAACTTAGTAAACAATAAATGCTAGCTATTTATTTATTTTTTTTTGCCATGTCACATGGCATGTGGAACTTCCCTGCCCAGGGATCGAACCCACTCCCTCTACATTGGAAGCGTGGAGTCTTAACTACTGGATCACCAGGGAAGTCCAATGCTAGCTATTTTTTATCATGTTATTAGTAATCAAAAGGATAATAGGAGATGATAGTCTTCTTAATATTACTCCCTACAGTAGTGGTTCTCAACTTTGGCCACACATTAAAATCACCTATGGAGCGCTTCCCTGGTGGCGCAGTGGTTGAGAGTCTGCCTGCCAATGCAGGGGACACGGGTTCGTGCCCTGGTCCAGGAAGATCCCACATGCCGCGGAGCGGCTGGGCCCGTGAGCCATGGCTGCTGAGCCTGCGCGTCCGGAGCCTGTGCTCTGCAACGGGAGAGGCCACGACAGTGAGAGGCCCGCGTACCGCAAAAAAAAAAAAAATCACCTATGGACTTTAAAAAACAATACAAAACTATCCTTGGGACACACAAGCTTTGCAGCTGATTCTGGTGGGAACCATCGCTACAGAGCCTGTGCTTTCAGTCACTGCACTACTGGCTCCATTTAGGCATCCCGAGATCCCACATGACACATGTAGTACAAATAAGAAATGGTGAACCTCCAAAGCAACCTTTTATTCCATTCTTACCTGTAATTCTTCATTATCTAACAGTTCCCTGCTTTTCCTTTGCAGAAAGACGGCTCTGGATTCTTCTCTTAATTTCTGTAGTAAGACCTCATCTTCAGCTGGCAGCTAAAAATACACTGTAGAGTTAATTTCTACACTTAAATTCTAGACTATTGGGTTATGTAAAATGTATTTGGCCTCATAAAAAACTATGTATACTACTGTCTCAAAATTACTTTTTGTATCTCAATCTTGCTTAATTTCAGGTCATCATTTATTTAAAAAGTTCATTTAATAAAAAGAGATCCACAGAGAATTCAGTGATCAGTGAAGGCAGTTCTGCCTGGAAAAGGCTAACCATCTAGCCCAAGTTTCTTTATTTAGATCCATACAGGTTTACTTAAAAATTAAACACAACATTTAGTATGTGCCCATAATATATCAGGCATCAATACACTCATTCTAATTTAATCCTACTAGCCCTGTGAGATGCATTTCATCATACTCAATTTAGAGGTGAGGAAATCAAGAGATGGATGACTTTATCAAGAATGCATATGCAGTTAGCCAGTCCCAGACTAAAGATTTAAATCTTCAGAGTCCAAGTCTGTCTTAATTTCTTATGAGTTGTTTGGTTTGGTTCCCCGTACTCCTCTGTCCCCTCAATTTCACACCTAATGTTAATGACTTGCTCAAAGTTGTGCAACTAAAGTAACAAAATTTGAATCCGGGTCTTCTGACATCAGGGATTTAGTGTATTTTCTCTTCTCCATCTCATTTCCATCACTGGGTAGTTAGGTACCTCTCCCAATTAAGTAGACTTTAATGCTATTTCCTAGTGACTGCTAGGAGTAAAGTACTATGACAGATGTTCAACGTAGGATAACCATCTCCAAACTAAATGTATCCGAATGTCATGCTCTTATTTTACTTTATGACCACCACTTTTTCTATTTTCTCAATGTAGCTCAAGTTTCATTTTATATTTGTAGAGCACTGTTCCCATTGTAACCTTAGACTAATAAAGAACTAAATTAGGATTGGCTGAAGAGCGACAGTTTTAGCCAAGTATGCTTTTTGAGACTGGGTCACCTTACTTCCTAGAGATAATTAAGCCGATGTCTGCTAGTTGGCCTCCAAAGCAGAGGTTCGTCCTCCTGTGGTGATTTCCCTAAGCAGGGCTTTAAAATGACTCATTCTAACAACTTCAAACAATTTGCTTTGAGGATTTCTTCTTACTTTTCTGTAACTTTGCCCCATTAAATGTAGCTAAGTAACCCACAGTCCAAATTGGGGGCTATGGTTTTCACTTTTTATTTCTAAGAACTAAGATGCCATCCCTCCCATCAAAAGGGATGGAGAAGGAATATGCATTAGGAGGTGAGGCTGGGGCTGAGACTGGGATTATGCTCCAGTGGTTAGTCAACCAGCTAACCAGCCAAGGAGAGAAGTGGCGACCAAAGATGACAGGTGGTTTCTCTAAAGCAGTGGAGTGGAAGTAGAGGAAGAAGAAACAAGGGAAAGAACATCCCACAAATCCACATGTGCAGACCAGAAACCATTTGGGATCTGGAAGAGGTCAGAGAAGAGATGGAAATGGGGGAAAAGGGGATTCCCTCAGAAAACACAAGGGGATGGTTGGTACTAGAAATACAGGAAAGTTGAGTCCTGGGAATGGAGTAATGTCAGCATCTGAGGGCTGTTCCTGGGTTAGTAAGATAATGCTTTCACAATCCTGATTACATGAAATAATGAATATAAAATGCTCTGAAGTACGTAGACACTCAATAAATGGCAGTCCTCTTCCCACTCCCCGAGACTATAAAAAATTCTCAGTTGTCTAACTGCCTCTGATTAAGAAAGTGTGAAATGCAAAAAAGCAACAGCAGTATGTATGATGTGACCCCATTTTTGTTAAACACACACACACACACACACACACATACACACACACATATATAGAAATATGTAGAAGAATTCATGTAAAAATGTTTATTTACATCTCTGGGCAATGTTATTATGGGAAAATATCAACTTTACCTGTTTTTTCTCTTTTCCATGACAAACGTGGATTAGTCATATAATTCTTAAAAGTCTGGGAGACATATAGTATTACAAAAAAGTTTCCAGTAAAATGGTTCACATGTACACAAGTACGAAAAAGTTTGTACTTGAAGAAATAAGTTAAAATTATCTGGATAATCTACCTCACTCCTTGATGCAAGCAAAACAAAATATTTACTTTCTTTGCAAATAATGTTGTAATTAATTGAGTTTAGGAGGTAACAGGTTTAAGAGATATTCAGCTAAAATTCCAAAGTTAACTTTTCTATAGTAGTTACATTTCCCATAATACTAAATAGGACTTATTCTTTTCAGAAGCCTTCAATTTCAGCTGTAAATATCTTTCTTAAAGTCTTACTGTTTTATCTATAACCCTCCTCAAAGCCTTCTTTACCATTTTGGCACAAGGAAACATATAATTAAGTATAACTCTTAAAATTTGTTTTCCACTCTCAATCTATTTTTCAGTTTAGCCTTGAGCAAAACATTTTACACCTTATGAGTAAAAGACAAAATTAAAAATTGTGATCAGCCAAGTAAATCTAAGTCTTATAGAAAGCCTGGCAACATAATCCAAAAGAATACCTACTACTAACATCCATAATAAAAATTAGGAGGAAGGAAAAAGCCTACAGTTCAAAAAAAGTGGCAAATAACAACTTTGTGTTTTTATACCTACTTATATGAAAAACCAAGATTTAATCAGGTCAAAAATAATAAGGTCAACTAGAATGAAACAATAAATGTACAAAATTTAAAATATAATCAATTTGTTTATTTATAAAATATAAGATTTTTAATCCCATTTGAAAAATTACATTTCATTTACAAACTCTGCAAGACATTTGCTTAGATACCACTTACCCTATAATAAAACCGGGGAATGGTCTTATAGAATTCATTTGTGTTTTTTCTACCTCCTTTCCATTCTGAGTAATACTTGGTAAATAAATCCATTTCTTCATCTTTTAATTCTTGTTCACTTTTTTTTTCTGGTAACAAAACACGTTAAGGAGGGGAAAGCACTTTTAAAATCAAACAATATTTTTTTCAAGACATCTATACACTATGGTCTAATTACAGTACAAAAAAGGCCTTCACAATTGTACTTAGACACTAAGCATCTATATTAACTTTCTTGAAATACCAAGAATCACTATCTTCAACGGAAACAGCCTCCTCTACATCTTCAACCAGTTCTCAGATGCTCCCTCCGCTTATTTTTATCACTATACTTGTCTCTTTCTCAAGTCATTGCCTCTCTTATAGACCTGACATGTTCTAATTCATTCAATCAAAAGTTCTCACTGAGCACCTACTCCAAACAGAGCACTGCACTAGACATTGGGGCTAGAGCAGCGAGAAAGCAGGCACAGCCCTTGACCTCATGGGAGTTTCAGTGTCATAGTCACTATTCCTCTACCTATCTGAAGTTCACACCTCAGGGTGCTATTACCCAACCTGCTTGCTGCTGGCAGATGGCCATCTCATTTAGCCATTCCTCCACCATGAACCATGAGACTGGTGCACAGCTTTCTTCACCTAAAATCATTATGGAAGAATAAACATTTAGGTGGGTGAAGGTGCCCCCTCAACTCTGAAGGCTTCCACCTCTACTGCACTCTGTTCACTCAGAAAGACCACAGATCTTACCTGTTCCTGTTCTGAAATCTTAAACTCTAATATACTCTCAAAAATTTTCTCTCCTTCTGGTTGTTATTCAAAACCTCACTGCACTAGCACAAAAACAGACATACAGATCAATGGAACAGGATAGAAAGCCCAGAAATAAACCCATGCACCTAGGGTCAATAAATCTACGACAAAGGAAGCAAGAATATACAATGGAGAAAAGACAGTCTCTTCCATGAGTGGTGCTGGGAAACCTGGACAGCTACACGTAAAAGAATGAAATTAGAACATTCTCTAACACCATATTCAAAAATAAACTCAAAATGGATTAAAGACCTAAATGTAAGACCACAGACTATAAAACTACTAAAAGAAAACATAGACCACTCTGACATAAATCGCAGCAATACTTTTTGGATTCATCTCCTAGAGTATTGGAAATAAAAACAAAAGGGACCTAATTAAACTTAAAAGCTTTTGCACAGCAAAGGAAACCATAAACAAAACGAAAAGACAACCTACACAACAGGAGAAAATATTTGCAAACAATGAGACCAACAAGGGATTAATTTCCAAAATACACAAACAGCTCATACAACTCAATACCAAAAAAAAAAAACCCCCAAAAACCCAACAAAACCAAACATTCCAATCAAAAAATGGGCAGAAGATCTAAATAGACATTTCTCCAAAGAAGACATCCAGATGGCCAACAGGCACATGAAAAGATGCTCAATATTGCTAATTATTAGAGAAATGCAAATCAAAACTAAAATGATGTATCACCTCACTCCAGTCAGAATAGCCATCATCAAAAAGGCTACAAATAATAAATGCTGGAGAGGGTGTGGAGAAAAGGGAACCCTCTTTCACTGTTGGTGGGAATTTAAATTGATACAGCCACTATGGAGAACAGTATTGAGGTTCTTTAAAAAACTAAAAATAGAGTTACCATATGATCCTATAATCCCACTCCTGGGCATATATATGGAGAAAACTATAATTTGAAAAGATACATGCACCCCAATGTTCACTACTGGAGCACTATTAACAATAGCCAAGACATGGAAGCAACCTAGACGTCCATTGACAGATGAATTGATAAAGAAGATGTGGTATATATATACAATGGAATATTAATCCATCATAAGAATGAAATAATGCCATTTGCAGCAATATAGATGGACCTAGAGATTATCAAACTAAGTGAAGTCAGACAAATATCATATATCGCTTATACGCGGAATATGAAAAAAAAAGATACAAATGAACTTATTTACAAAACAGAAAGAGACTCAGACATAGAAAACAAGCTTATGGTTAGCAAAACCTCACTGCACTTCAGCCTCATTGAGATCTTCAATTCTGTGATCTGTTTTCTCAAAAGTTTTTCCTCTTCTTGGTCTCACTTCCTTCTCAACGTGCGTGTAGTTGTTCCCCGAAACTCCTGCCTGCGTTTCTGCCATATCTGCCTTGTTAATTTTTAACCTTGGACCAATTTTATAATCTGTTTACTAATGCTCAATGGTGCTGGAGAAAACTGCCAAATTTTGCAAATATTTGGTCCCACAAATTTATTTCACGGTTACTAATAACTCAGCCTCCCCAAACCACCAATACGTATTTTATTTGCGCCTGATGTCCTCTTGGTGACTGACTGCTCCAGACTTTCACTACATCCCTCAAGCCCCCTGTGTTCACCCTCAACAGATGAGAATCCCACCCAGTTCACGAACAACTGAGTCTACTGGGCATGGATACCCACAAACATCTAAGTGGAGTGGGAGGACAGGAAGGTATCAAATCTGCATCTTACTTTCTTCCTGCCAGTTTCAGGGGAAAACGTAGCTCTTCTCTCACCCAAGGCTAACCCCTCATTGTCCCATCTCCTCCGCAAAACTCCTTCCTTTCTACCTGTTGCCACACATAATTCCTTCTTCCTCATCCACTTTCTCAAATGAAAGGCCTGTGTTGGTGATCTATACTTTCTTACCTCTCACTATCTCTTTATGCAATCCTGCCACTCTACGGAAACTGCCAGGGCAACATGTGACCTAATCGTTTAGTTTAATGGACACACCTGTCCTTGATTTCTCTGTTAAATTTGATACTGTCCACGATTCTAAACTTTTTGTAGCGTCTATGGGACCACACTCTGTTGATTCTCCTATTTTATGGCTATTTCTTCTTTTTTCTTTTTTTATTTAACTGATCTACTTATTGTCTGTCTTTATTCCAATTTTTATTGGAGTACAGTTGATTTACAATGTTGTGTTAGTTTCTGCTGTATATAGCAATGTGAATCAGTTATATATATACATATATCCACTTTTATTTTATTCATTATTATTATTTAAATAAATTTATTTATTTTTGGCCATGTTGGGTCTTTGTTGCTGCATGTGGGCTTTCTCCAGTTGTGGCGAGCAGGGGGCTACTCTTCGTTGTGGTGCACGGGCTTCTCATTGTGGTGGCTTCTCTTGTTGCAGAGCATGGGCTCTAGGCGCGCGGGCTTCAGTAGTTGTGGCACGTGGGCTCAGTAGCTGTGGCTTGCGGGCTCTAGAGCACAGGCTCTGTAGCTGTGGAGCATAGCCTTAGTTGCTCCGCGGCATGTGGGATCTTCCCGGACCAGGGCTCGAACCCGTGTCCCCCGCATTGGCAGGCAGATTCTTAACCACTGCGCGACCAGGGAAGTCCCTCTTCTTTTTCTTAATCTTCTTCCTCTATCATTTCAACTTTCATAGTTTAACCTCTAAGCCCCAAAGCTATGTCACTAACCCAGACATTGCACTAAACTCACGCATTCAAAACAAAACATTTTCATCCTCATGCTCCAACATACCTAGAATAACTTTCCCTATCCCTCACCTTACTACTCTTCTTCTAATTCCATATTTCCATCTCAGTAAGTGGTCCCACTATCATCCAATCACCTGAGCCCAAATCCCAAGAGTCACTTTAATTACATCATTCAACTATTCTAGGGATACACAAGTATATGTGTGAGTGGATGAGTGCATACACACATGCAGCTTTCAGCAGTGTCAGGGATACTGACTCTCTCACTGAGATAAAATTGACCAAAAAAAAAAAAATATGAAGGTGAGGAAGCTGCCTATCCAGATATCCAGGGGGAACTGCATTCCAGGAAGAAGGAACAGCCAGTGCCAACGCACGAAAATGGGAGTGTCCCTGGTGTGTGCAGGGAAGAGGGAGGCAGCCAGTGCAGTTGCAGCAGAATGAGCCAGAGGGAATAGCAGGAGATGAGGGACACCAGATAATGGGGGGGCAGGCCACTAGGCCTTTGGAAAGACCTTGGCTTTCATTCTGATGAGGGTGAGAGCCACCAGAAGGAATTAAGAGGCTAATGCAGTAATCCAGGTGACAGATGGCGGTGGCGTGGGCCAGGGTGGCTGCAATGGAGGTGGCTAGGAGTAAATTTATTCTGGATATATTTTCTTTTTAGTCCCAGGATTTGCTGACACACTGGATGTGGGTTTTGGAGAAAGAGAGCAGTCAAAGATGTCTCCAAAGGTTTTGACCTGAGTAGATGCGATTGTCGGCAACTAAGATGGGGAAAACTACGAGCAAGCAAGTTAGGAAGGAGAGTGGGAGTTCAATTTCAGACAAGATTAAGATGTTAGATCCAAGTGGCCATGTCAGGTAGACAATTATTGATAGATATATGAACCTCGAATTTGGGATGAGGTCCAGGCTAGAGGTATACATTTGGGAGACATTAGCAAATAGACATTATTTAAAATCGTAAGAAGGTGAGTGTAGACAGAGAATAGACACTGACCAAGGCCTCAGCCTTGGGCCCTCAAATGTTAAGTTCTTGGGAGGAAGAGGAAGAAAAAGCAAAGACTGAGAAGGGATGACTGGTGAGGTAGTAGGAAAACTAAGAGAGTGTGTCTCCCAGAAACCAAGAGAAGAAAGTATGTGTAGGAGGAGTGAGTGACCTACTATGTTCCTGGCAGGGGCTGCTGGCTGGTCAAGTAAAATAAGGACAATTGAGCACTGGAACAATGTGAAGATCACTGACGATCATGACAAGCAGGAATCAGAGACAACGACAGATTCAACCAACAACTCTTTTAACAAGTGTTGCTATAACGAGGCATAGCTACAGGTGGAAGTTAAGAAAGTTTCTCTAAGGTGGGAGAAATACCACCATGTTCATATGCTGATGGGAGTGAATGAGAGAAAATCTCATGATGCAGGAGACAGAGGATGACTGTAGGAGTACATCCTTGAGGAGGCAAAAATGGGGTCTAGCACACTGATGAAAGAAATAGCCTTCAACAGAAGTAAAACCTATACGATTTACTTACTATTTTATCATCTCTGCCAACACTAAAGTGTAAGTTCTACAAGGACAAGGATTTCTGTTTACTGCTATAGCCTAGGTTATCCAGATAACAGACATGCGATGGAGTGGGTTTAGGAGTGAAGGGGAGGAGAAAGCACAAGTACAGGTAAATTTTCCTAGAAGTTTTCCTATGAGGGGTGCGGAGAAATGTAGCAAAAGCTGGAGGGGGTTGTGAGATCAAATGATTTTTTTTTAAATGATGGGGGATATTACAGCATGTTTGTCAGAGCTGATGAAAATGAACCAGTAGAGAAAGAAAATTTGATAGTGTATAAAGGAGAGGATAAGGCCAGAGTGAAGTCAGTGAATAAAAGAAAGAAACGCGATCCAGCGTTGGAGTACAGGGACTGTTGGCCAGTTCACCATTTTAACAGTGAAGGCAGAGTGCACGGTTGCCTATAGTAGGTGGGGAGTGGGGGGGGGGCTGACAGAAATGGTAAATGGGAACAGGTGACATTCCTCTTTGATTGCTTCTACTTTCTCAAATATATATACTAGTTCATCAGCTAAAGGTAAGGAGTAGATAGGACATACTGAGGATTAGAGGTTTGGGAGATGAGAAGGAACTGCCTTAGAGTGTAGGAGAGTGAATGTCTAGCGTAACGCGGAAGAAGTGTAAATGAATGACTGAAACACCTACTTTAGGTTAGTGGACATGAATTAGAAGTGAGGAAATTCACCAAGGTTCCGTTTTTCTCTAACTACTTTCAGCTGTCCTGGATGCAGTTGTGAAACAGTAAAGATAGTTTTAACCAGGTTGATTAACAAACGTGACGCAGAGGGAAAGAGATAAGGAAAAATGGATTATTAAGTCTAAAATGGATAAGGAGGGAAGTGAAAAGTGTGACAATAAAAAGGCGGTAGGGGTAATGGATTATAGGTTCTAATAGGATCAAACGGTTGATGGCGCCAGGACTCTCAATTATCCCTCACAAGTCTAGGTCAGGACCATGCAAGTGCGTGGCTAAGGTAGCTTTTCATTCCCGCAAATCCCTTCCCAGCGAAGTGTGGGTCAAAACTCTCTGAGGGCTTCCCTGGTGGCGCAGTGGTTGACAGTCCGCCTGCCGATGCAGGGGTCGCGGGTTCGTGCCCCGGTCCGGGAAGATCCCACATGCCGCGGAGCGGCTAGACCCGTGAGCCATGGCCGCTCAGCCTGTGCGTCCGGAGCCTGTGCTCCGCAACCGGAGAGGCCGCGACGGTGAGAGGCCCGCGTACCGCAAAAAAAAAAAAAAAACCCAAAAACAAAAAACCCAAAACTCTCTGGATCCCTAAACCACATCCCAGTCAGCCTCCTTCGTCAGGAGAGGTTTTACCGAAGCGAAAGACACGGCTCCCAGGTGCTGCTCCTCCCCATCCATCCTCCCCCCTACCTCCCGGCGTTTAGGGCCTGGCTCTCTCTGCGGGCGGCCCCTCCCAAACTCACTGTTTGGACCGGTGTTGGGCGTCGCTATCCGCCGGCGAAGAATTTCTTTCCAGTCCATGGCTGACTCCGGCCCAGCAGTTCCCGCATTTGCTGTTTACTAACCGCTCCACCCCCTGCCAGCTCCGGCGTCAACACTGCCCAGCCCCGTAAAGGTTATGAAGGCCGCTTAATCGCCATCTTGGACGCGGGCGGAAGTCGGCTAACCCGGCCAAATCGATCACCGTAACCACTGCGGAGAATACGGCGATCACGCCAACAGCAGGGAGAGCAGACGTAAAAGAAACGGAGAGGGAGCCTCCTTAAGGCAGCTTTCCAGCTTCACCACGCTGTATTTTAAAGGCGCAGAAGGAGTGAAGGGGAGGAGAAAGCACAAATACAGGTAAATTTATTTTCTGTAAATTAATTTTCATCTTGAAATATATTTTCACCTTGAAATTTATTTTCATCTTATTTCATCTTTCATCAAATTTTATTTCATCTTGGCCCTTTGGCACTTGTGCGCCACGTGATCCCGGAAGTCCTTTGGCTCTTCCGGTTCGAGGGACGAGCTTTCTAATTTCACAGTTTCTTTTCATTGTTCATGGCGGATATGTGGAAGCCCTAAAGTCTCCCTGAATGTAGTAGGCGCCTTCAGCAGCCGCTCGTGCCCCCTCCTGCCAGTAAAAGATTCAGAGTCGCCTTTTTCTTGCCGTTAGGCCGGGCGGAAGGCCTGCTTCTGGCTCAGCCAGGCCTCCGCGGCCGCGCCGTCGCGGTGCATTGTGGGCGGGGTAGTTTCCGCCGCGTTTATGGTTGTATGGTACGTGAGTGCTGCGGTGAGTGGTTGAATCAAGTAAACTTCCGTTTGTGATAGATCCGTACACAGTAGGTGGTGCCCTCGTGGACCTCCCTTCCTTACTAGTATCGCTGGCTCGGCTCAGCTCTCTGCCCCTTCCCCACTCCCATTTCCTTATTTGACGAGTTTGGCGGCCACGGCCCCTAGACTCGGGCTTTCGCCTCTGTCCTGGCTGCCGGTGGGTCTAGGGTAGGGGGCTTCCGACTTTTCGCCCCTTCTGCAGCCTGGCTCCCGTGGGATCCGGTCCCTTTTCAAGGAAAGTTGTGATCCACGTGAGTCAACTGGCTGGTCTTCTTTGTGCATTTTCCTCAGGTTCGCGGACTGGAATATAACAGGCACCAGAGGATTCCTTCTCGGTCCCCTCGTCCTGGAACTTGCGACCAAGGTTGGATGTCCCCATATCCTTGTTTAATGGAGAGAACTCAACTAAGCTTCGTTGCTGCTAGCCCCAAAAGCATTTGATTTGTCTGTGAGAAGCTGAAAATCATCTTTTAGAAAGTTGCGCTTCGATCTCCTCCCCCTACCCTCAAATCCCTTAATTATGCTGTAGAAGTTGGGGCTTTTTGAACATCTCTCTCACAGTCTGGTGCTGATTTAACTGCATAATGGCTTTCTATTTCACTGGTATTCGAAGCTTTCCTAAACTTTGGAAGAGCAACCCATACCTTGGGCTAGGCCCAGGTCACTCTTTTCTCTCTCTCTTTCTCAAAGACTGTTATGGCATCAAGAACCAAGAGAAGTGGTTTTCTCTTAAAACGGTGTCTCCACAAAATACCAAAGCAATGAATCTGCTGGTTGCCAAAGCCAGATATGTCAGGAAAAAAGATGAGGGCAGTAGTAAGCAAGTTTCTGCTGATTCTCCTCACATGTTTGCAGCTGGAGCGGCTAAGAAGAGATCACAGATGAATCCTCCGAGTAAAGAGCACGTCTTGCCACCTGTGAAGAACATTTTTCAACTCCCGACAAAACCTTTGAATTCAGAGGAGTGGGATAAACTGAAGGAATATTTCAAAGAAAAGGCTAACTTTGAAAATTGGATCATTTCACAGATGATTAAATGCCGTAGCTCTGTCGATGTGGCCAAATCTGTGCTGGCCTGGGTAGCTGCAAAAAACAATGGTATTGTAGGCTATGATTTGCTGGTCAAGTATTTGTATCTCTGCGTTTTTCATAAGCAGACATCAGAAATTATTGATGTCTATGAAATCATGAAAGACAGATACAAGCGTTTAGAATCTGGAGCGTACACTCTTCTCATCCGGGGATTAATCCATACAGACAGATGGAGAGAGGCCTTGCTGCTGTTAGAAGACATCAAAAAAGTCATGATTCCTTCAAAAAAGAACTATGATGACTGTATCCAGGGAGCCCTCTTTCATCAAGATGTAAATGTAGCTTGGAATTTGTATCAGGA